>NC_068993.1:54022443-54029417 GCF_001194135.2 Octopus bimaculoides
TGATATTTTATTGGTCTCTTTTGCTGAACTGCTTGGGATGTAAACAAACCAACACCAGTCATCAAGAGGCAGGGCAGGTCAAACACAAACACACAGTCATACATACATGTATGTATATATATATATATATATATATATATATTTATATATATATATTTGATAGGCTTCGACACAGTTCCCATCTACCAAATTTACTCATAAGGCATTGGTCGGTCCTGAGCTATAGTAAAAGAGATTTAGCCAAGGTGCCATGCACTGGGATTGAACCCAAAATCACGTGGTTGCAAAGCAAGCCATGCCTGCGCTGAGCAGTAGTAGTTTTTGTTGTTTTACTTGAAACAATTCAGAAGCAAATATCAAAATTTTCAGAAATGCTCCTGTCCATGCTATTGAGGAGAAAGTAAGTAAAAGGGAGGAAAGAAACAGACTAATAGAGAGGAAAGAGTAATAGAGAGAAAAAGGCTAATAGGGAGGAAAAGGTAGTAGAGAGAAACAGAGGAAAGAGTAGTCGAGAGAAAAAGGCTAATAGGGAGGAAAGAGTAGTAGAGAGAAACAGAGGAAAGAGTAGTCGAGAGAAAAAGGCTAATAGGGAGGAAAGAGTAGTAGAGAGAAACAGACTAATAGAGAAAGAATTAGACTGATAGAGAGGAAAGACTGATAGAGAGAAATAGACTGAGAGAGAAGAAGGCCTGAAAGAAAGGCAACAATAGTAAGGAAGAAGTTTTCTGTAAACCGTCTACAGCTGAATCTGTTCAATTTACTGTTGCTCATTCAATTGATGTAGATATTACAACTACTCTTTTCCTCTCAACTATAATCTCAGGTCATCCATCAATGATCGAGACAGTAGGTTTCTTGCTCATAGTTGCGGTAACAGAAAGTCAGACTGGAGACTTTGCAGCTTCCACTCCGATACTTCAAACATGCTTCACCATTTATCCTCCTAAGAGTTAATTAAATTATTACCAATTATTCTCTGAAGTCATTTCATTGTAATATAATTCACTTACTATAAAATTTCCCTTGGACTTATTATAAAGAACCCGATTGTGTATATATGCTCCACAAACACTCTCATACACAAAAACTCACATATCTTTATATATATATATATATATATACACACATATATGCATAGAGTGAGGTTATTTACTACATTTATCTAGAACAAACAAAGGAAACTACAACAAAGCATGCAATGGAATGGAAGAGAGAGAATCAAACATCACTAAATACTAATTTTCATGACCTGAAAGAAATCAACTTACCAGAGATCAGTCTGAGAACACCTGATGAACAAAAATTATTTGGTGCATTAAGTAATTAACCCTATTTGAGCCTTTAATCAGTTGAAGAAGAAATTCATCTGTTCCTGTATTTTTTTTTTTAAATAACTTTTATTACAAAAAGAGCCTACATTTGTAATAGCAAAGCACCTAAATTTATAACAAAATGTACATATATTTACTATAAAACAGCTCCTAGATTTTTGATAAGTTAGAATCTATATTTATCATAAAATAGTACATACATTTACTATAATCTCGTACCAGCACTTACTATAAGATAGCATTTATATTTACGATATAAATTGATTGACTATAAAGTAGTATTTAGATTTACCTTAACTCTTTCGTTACTGTATTTATTTTGAGATGCTCTGTGTTTCTTTCAATTACTTTAAATATAACAAAGAATTTTGTAAAATAACTTGGTTATCATTCAGCTAGTGTTAGGAACATAAATTGCGACTAAGGTTTGGTGGAAGATTTTAAATCAATACTTATGAAAACAAGACATTTGTACTCAGAGCCAGAGCTGGTTTCAGCCAGGTTGGTAATGAAAGGGTTAGAGTAGTTCCTACAATTTCTATAAGTACCACTTATGTTTACAGTAAAGTAGTACCTCAGTTTGCCATTAAGTATTAGTACCTTCATTTACTATATAATGGTACCTTCATTTGTTATAAAGTAGTACCTGCATTTGCTATAAAATAGTACCCACCGTTAGTAAAAATAGTACCTATATTTACTGTTCAATAACATCTAAATTTGCGTTGTGGGCTACATTCACAAAAAGGACTGATTAACATGAAGTCGCTCACAAGCAACACCCTTCAACCCAACCTGTTGTATGCAGACCTGCTATCTCACTACTCTGCCATTCTTATCATTACTACAATAGCAGGTATTCTTCAAAGCCAGCTGACCTTGTATCACTGTTACTCAGGCCCACCTGACTCTGCCATCTCCCCTCTTATTGCTACCCTTATAGTGTCGACAACCCTGTCAAAGTATTGCACTAACTTTACTATTCCCTTGTCCTTCCTCCAGAATACCCACCACCACATCCTTGTCTTATGTTGCAGGCGTCAACTGACAGTTGTTCAAGAAGAACGTCAGTCACATCACCCGCATTGAAAACAAGAAAATGTATCAAAATGAACAAGACCGTCATTAAGAAGAAAATTATTCAAAATGATATCAACACTCTTGGATATAATTACAAGAAAAAGAAAGAAGCATAAAGTGTCACTCTGAGAGATTGTTGAATAAAGATTAGGGATGAGATAGGGAAAAGAATCTACCCCAGAAAAGAATCTACCCCAGAAAAGAATCTACCCCAGAAAAGAATCTACCCCAGAAAAGAATCTACCCCAGAAAAGAATCTACCCCAGAAAAGAATCTACCCCAGAAAAGAATCTACTCCAGAAAAGAATCTACCCCAGAAAAGGATCAAAAATGGAGTCAGTTGTATGAAAGCAGTGACTAAAGTAATTAAGAATATGGAAATTAAGAAAGCTGTTTAATTATTAGAAACAGTTGCTGAGATGCTGTTAAAATTATTTTCAAGGGTGTGGCAATTAGGATTCTGAATAAAAAATTCAGAGTTAAAATTCCAATGTATTCATTTTAGTTAAGAAAAAAAAAATCAACAAACAAATGAATAAATAAGATTTTATCAAAGATGCCTTACCTTAAGTTCAGACCATAACAAAATATAAAAATTCCAAATAAAGTTGGAAACCATAGCGAAGTCATTAGCATACCAGTCCAAGCAAAATAGAATGCTATTTTCTCCCCAAAATAATTTCGAATTTTCCAAAGCGGTTGAAACTTCCAGAAAACTGTCCATCTTTTAGAAATGGTGTGACGAGAATCACAGACATGCCCATACGATTCACTTTTTGTATCACTGGATGTTTTGTCTTCTGAAGATTTCTGACTTTCAACTGTTTTCTGTTCCAGTTCATCGATGTCATCATGCAGGATAAAAGAATCATGATACACTTCATGTTTTAGTAAATAAAGCAAACCTAAATTTGA
This sequence comes from Octopus bimaculoides, assembly GCF_001194135.2. Taxonomy (NCBI): domain Eukaryota; kingdom Metazoa; phylum Mollusca; class Cephalopoda; order Octopoda; family Octopodidae; genus Octopus; species Octopus bimaculoides. Next base: position 54,025,770 of record NC_068993.1, read on the forward strand.
AGAATAAAACAGAAAAAGTAAGTAAAAAATACTCATCTAAAATAATAAACAAGCATCAACAATAATTACTATATATATATATACTCATGCAATCACTTATGAACATCAAATGAAATGACTTTGCTGTCCTTGGATGGACCTAAACCAATAGCACTGAAGCCATAATTATCAAACTTCACCTCAAATGGCCAGTTCACATCCACCAGATGAATAGCACCAGAATTCCATCTCAAATTCTCAACAGCAAACTCAGTACCAGTAAGGGATCATGTGGCTACCCCATGCCACACTACAAAGATAAATGGAGACAGTAAAGAGCACCAACATCAACCCTAAATCTTGAGAGTAACTTGCAGAAGACAGAACAAAATGGTGTCACATCACAAAAGAAATAAAGACAGTTAACATTTATAATGAACGACCTGACAACCCAAAACAAGACCTCTACCAGCCATCAGATATGACACTTGTGACCAGTCGTTCCTCGCAAAAATTGGTCTTGTCAGCAATTAGAGGCACCGGCATAAATGAGGAAGCACAAATGAAGAAGAAACAAGGAGGTCTAATGTTTAATGTGAATATGGTTGAAGAATGAACTCCAAAATTTCATTGAAATACTTTGAAGAGACACACATTTTTTTCTATTTTTGTCTTCCTCTTAATTATCAGTATTACCAGCATTGGCTAATTACTCATCCAAATTCCTCATAAGCAAATAACACAGAAACAATTTCTTCTGGATGGGTAACAACACTGCAGCAGGTGAACATTACAGACGTAAAAATAAGTGAAGTAGTTCAGACAGTCAGAATCTATTAAAGAATAATAAGCTTGAATTTGTCATGGGCAATATGGCAACAGAATTATTTTTGCATATGTAACACTGGCCCCCATGCCAGTGGCACGTAAAAAGCACCAGCCAAATATGGCCAATGCCAGAACCCCCAGACTGGCCTCCATGCCGGTGGCACATAAAAAGCACCATCCGAACATGGCAATGCCAGTACCCACTGACTGGCTCCCATGCCGGTAGCATGTAAAAAGCATCATCCAAGCATGGCAGATACCAGTACCCCCAGACTGGCGCTTGAAATGACTTTGTCTGTAATGCAAATAACCTAACGATTTGTTGAATTAACTTCAACCAACTGACTGCTCATCCTATCAGTCAGACAAACAAACTGACCAGGATAGAAATACTAAGTCAGTCCTCGATGAAGTATGCATCATCTGTTTGTCCGCAACAAGTGACAAGACACAGAGAGGGAGAAGACCCAGTCAACCCATGCAAGCTGATACGGGACTGGTGATGATGATGATGATGATGATAGGGATGACCATGACGATAGAAATATTTCCTCAGTCGGCCTACATCATTAAATCGGGTAGAGCGATGATGAAGTATTACACGTGGGAATGAATGACAGCCACACCACACTTTTCTTTCTCTTCTTTCATAAATCGAACTTCATTTGAAAAATTCTCACCGTGTTCTAGGATATCGATACGGAATTTCATGGAAAACAACTCATTTACAAAAACAAGAGTTATTTCCCTTAGGCACTTTGCAAATTTTTTTACCTGAGCCTGGACAGCAATCGATACACACAAAAACACGCCCAGTGGCACACACATTTATAATACAGATATGCACACAGATAATTATCTATGCACCAATTATATGTATAAGGCGCAGGCGTGGCTGTGTGGTAAAAATTTTGCTTCCCAACCACATAGTTGCAGGTTCAGTCCCACTGCATTACACCTTGGACAAGTGTCTTCTACTATAGCCTCAGACCAACCAAAGCGTTGTGAATGGATTTGGTAGACAGAAACTGAAAGAAGCCCGTCGTATATATATGTGTGTTTGTGTGTGTGTGTGTGTATGTGTGTGTGTGTGTGTGTGCGCGTTTATGTGTGTGTATGTGTCTGTGTTTGTCCCCTAGCGAGCAAAAGGTGCATTTGTTGGGAGAGCATGTGTGAGCTCAGCACCGACTAGTGACCACTTGTATGAAACTTGTTCATACTGCAGATTTCCACTTATACTTTAAGATAAATTTTGCAATTATTATCATTATTAGATTTTTTTTTTGCATATACAGTGTGTGTGTGTGTGTGTGTGTGTGCATATATAAAACTATATCTTACCTCTTAAATCTTTCTCTGATTGGTCCTTCTCTGATTGGTCTTTCTCTGAATGGCTTTTCTCATCTCTATAATCCAGACTGATTAAAATAAGATGTGTCTATAAAAGACAGACAAGAATTGTAACAAATTATTACATTGCAAATTGCTAAACCATTACTGCTAAAAAATTTTTTTTTTAAACTGTAAGTCTACATCTTTCATATAAACACTATGATAAACGTATTGTCCAAAAGCTATTAGACGCATCATAATACATTACAGGGGAAATAAACATCAGAGACGTTTTGCCTCATTAAGAAACTACAGGAGCTATTTTTTAAAATATTGTAAGCTCTTCTCCTGATGATAACTGAAGCTATCACGAGCTCCTTTCAAGCATTGGGCCTCATAGGGACAATGACTGAGACATTTGTTAATTTATCATGCAAAGAAGAGCCATCAAGCCAAGTAAAATAGACTAGTAGCTGGTCGTCAAGAGAGGGTTGAGAGCTGAAGCATTGAAAGTTGACACTTCCACTTGGTGTCTAGTGGAACTATCAGCGATAGTAAGACAGAAGAAGTTAGTGTATTACTATTCTGGTATGAAGAGATACAACGGTATCCTATGACTAGTAACTATTGTGGCTACTAGCATAAAACAGCAACTACAGTACAACGGCAGTCACACATCACACCAGTGGAAGGAACTCACTTTACAACAGTAAGGTTATCTTGAAATAGCAGTGGAACCAGAAGAAAATTTAAATACATTTGTTGGAATTATCAAAATATTACCAATGTATTGACAACATTCTTCACAGTAGAATGGCTGTTTAACCTCAAAATATGGAATATCTGAGAAATTTAAAACTCACAAATACAAGGACAGTTTTCTTTGAATAATATTTGGCTTCTTTTGACTCGGCAGAAAACCAAATGTCTAAGCAAAGGTTCCTGAGTGTAATAATGGTTTTCCTTTTATGAAACAAAGATCTGACAACTAAACATTGCAAGACATTTATCCTGATAAATTAACAGAATCTAATTAGAAATAAAACAAAAATTTCAGTTGTAAAACAATAACAAAATAGAACTTGATTAGGTTTCGTTCTACTTACCAAAAGTGACCGAAGTGCTGGGCGGAAGAATTGGGATGGATCTTCATAGCAATAAAACCAATGAATTTTTTCCATGATGAATGGTGCACTCACGTAATCAACTAATGTGGAATATAAGAAACAAAGAGAAGAACATCTCACAATTCTACAAGATTTGTTATGAAGAAATGTTAATTAATCAAAATGGACCATAGTTCATAACCATTACATATTTCAGTATTCCCAAAGGATGTGAATTAAAGATGCTCATGGTGAGATTTGGACTAAAAATGTAGAAAAGTATTTAACATATAAAATGTGTTACCAATTCTTTAAAATAAAAAAGCAAGAAATAGTAGTAGTAGTAGTAGTAGTAGTAGTAGTAGTAGTAGTAGTAGTAGTAGTAGTAGTAATTGTAAAATAA
>NC_068993.1:54029874-54032530 GCF_001194135.2 Octopus bimaculoides
ATGATGATGATGATGATGATGATGATGATGATGATGATGATGATGATGATGATGATGATGATGATGATGATGGTGGTGGTGGTGATGATGATGGTGGTGATGATGATGATGATGATGATAATAATTAATTTTAAATATAACAGAGGATTTAGTAAAATAACTTTATCATTAAGCTAGTGTTAGGAACAAAAATTGTAACTAAGGTTTGGTGGAAGATTTTAATTCAGAACTTATGAAAACAAGACATTTGTACTACAGAGAGCCAGAGGCAGTTTCAGCCAGGATAGTATCAAAAGGGTTAAACAGCATTTCAGACCATTCCAGATAGATTTCATACTTTATGTTAGAAAATCAAAAAAGAAAGTCAGACAGCTTACCTGTATCATCAGTTGCAAAGTAATTGTACAATGCAGTCGTTAAGCAATTTTGATCATCAAAATTTTCCAGTTTACCCTTAAAAGACAATGAAAATCCTCATGTAAATTATCAGCAATGTAAAGTAGCTACATAAAAGTGGCAACAGGGGGGAAATGGCTTTGTATTTACAAATAAATCACAAGAACATACAGGCTGTTCATAAATTATCTTTACAACTTCCACAATTTATTGTAATGTATTGTCTAGATGTGTCTCATGCAACCAATGGAACCCACGTGCGAATGTTCTGATGTTTTTAATAAACTTTGCCAATAAATTCTGCTGACCTATCCTTATCTTAAATTTCTTTTCTGAATTTTTTCAATTATAAAGGTAAATTATGGACACCTTGTATATTTTTAGAGAATATATTTATGTGTTGAATGGAATATGATTATGCATGGTTAGTCATATTAACATGTTTGCATACATTCATACATGGAAAGACATTATGGGTGTAAACATGACACTATGGGTGTAAACAAGTGTGTGGTTTTAGAATGGAACTACTAAATGCCATAGTTCCCTTTTTAAAGCACCGGTCCTGGTACTTTTTGGTTAGATGTTGTGCATCAGTAAAAAATATGGTTGGAGATAGTTTACCTTTTATTGCACAGTTTTTAATTAAGGATGCAATGTACACTTAACTTTAAAGTGGTTAAATAATTCTTTCTATTACAAGCACAAGGTCTGAAATTTGAGGGGAAGGGCAGTCAATTACATCGACCCTAGTGCTCAACTATTACTAATTTTATCAACTCTGAAAGGATGAAAGGCAAAGTCAACCATGGCAGAATTTGAACTCAGAACATAAAGATGGATGAAATGCTGCTAAGCATTTAATCTGATGCACTGAACAATTCTGCCAGCCTCCCTCTTTAAAATGGTTAAATAATCCTTTCTGCTATAGGCACAAGGCCTGGAATTTATGGGGACGGAGACAGTCAATTACATCAACCCCAGAAAATGGTTAAATAATGAAGTAACTAATTAGAGGATACTTGCAGATAATCATAGACTTTAATATATTCCCCGAAAGACAAAGACTTTGAGGTAAGAACATTAAAAGATGCACCAAATTACCTGACTTAGCGGCATTTGAAGCCGCACCCTTTCAGCTTCGACACACAGCCTTTTGAACGAACATCGGATAATTTTGTATACATTGCCATTGATTACTTCCTTATCAATGTGAAAACCTTCTTCTAAAAGTTTGCATTCAAACTTCTGCCGACAATCCTCGTTACCGTTAACCAGTTCTGTCTCGGGGTGAACAAGAATGTAATCGATAAACTTCTTTTCAGGAAGAAGCTTGTCACCTAATTTGGAATATTCCAACTCAAACGAACTCAATCGTTTCACATATTTTGGTTTGATGTGTTTTTTCAATGGACGTTTCTTCTTCACTTTGTTGATAAATTTTACACCGAGTTGGGTTGTAGTTATGTCGGGTTGTTCTCCCATTTTAAATATATTCTTTTCCTAAAGAAAAAAAAACAAACAAAAAAACATAACTATCGTTGATCATTACAGGTGTAAGTACCTGAAAGGAGCTTTTAAAAGTTGTTAGTGAATGAATAAACATGAAAAAGTTAGGTCCAACTGAACGTTCTATTTTCTGTCAGTGGAGAGGCGAGTTGCCAAGAGATTTTGGCAAAGTTCTCTCATCTCCACAACAAAAGCATAATACAAGCACAACACAGAAAACCCGTCATTAATATATTATTTTTACCAATCTGACGTATATCTGTAGCTGCATACTTGTGTGTGTGTGTGAGTGTGTGTCTGTGTGTGTCTGTGACACTTATCAATAAGTATGAACATATACAATGAAATTCATAGAGTTAAACGCGCACAAGGAAATATCTATATATACATGCTTATAATTATATAATTTTGCTTACACACACATGTGCGCACGCACACACACGCACGAACACGCACACATGCATGTATACAAACATATATGCATACAATCATCATTCGATCGCACGGCTTGTATGGATTCTTGTGACTCTCTGTTGCCATTCAATTCTGTTATTTGAATTGGAAGCTGGAGTCATAATGAATTTTTCATTAGTTTATTACACAACCATGGCTGCAGGGTGGCTGCAGGTATTTTGAAAATCCCTCACAGAATGATGACCTTGCTCTGCATAGTTACAGGCTGACCTTTGGCAAGGTATAACATCCCATCAGCTATATATATATATATATATATATATATATATGTGTGTGT
>NC_068993.1:54035123-54042059 GCF_001194135.2 Octopus bimaculoides
ACACACATAGTATACTAACACATATCACACATGTATATTGCCTCTGTCTCTCTCTCTCCCTCTCTCTCTCTCCCCTCCCCCTCTCTCTCTCTCTCTGTTTCTCACACTCTCTCTCACACACACTCATACACAAACATTCACACAGACATGCAAACACATACACACAAATATATATATATGCATACACACACGCACATAGATACACACATATATATACACACACATACACACACATTCACATACACATGCAAACACATACACATACACACGTAAAGATACACACACACACATATACACACATGCATGCACATTCACATACAAACACATACACACACACATGTATACATACATATACACACACGCACGACATTCACATACACATGCTATCACATACGCACACACATATGCATACACATACACACACAGATACACACACACACATATATACACACATACACACACATATACATGCATAAACATCCATATGCACGTACACACATACACACATATACACACATGTATACATACATACACACACACACACACATACACAGACACACACGAGATTTTATGGATGCTAAATAGGGTATCCAAGTGTAAGTCTTCCATCACACGTGTTATTAAACATCCATAGAGACAGATGATGTATATAAACGAAAGCAAAACTAAGCTTCTCAACAATAAAAAATCCAATCTTATGCACAGCCCACCCACACACACAGAGTTAAGACGTTTATGAATGTATCATAATGTGAGGTCATAAAATCATTTGTCATTTCATACCTCCATACCAAAAGATTTCCTGAATCACAGCCTCAGAAACAAGGCACCACAATTATAATTCAACAATTATATTTCTACAAGCAATTAGTGAGACTTATTGGCCATGAAATTACATTATATCACTTTAACTCTTCTGCTGACTATTCTACTAGAATTACCAAACCTAGATGTTTTTCTTTGATGCTTTATTTCCAAAGACGCCACAAAGAATGAAATCTCTTTCTCCTATGTTAATGTGAATCACTGTTGGTTTTTGATTACACCTATCTTTAAGATCGGTGTATGTGTGTGTTCTCTTCAGAACCTGGATGTCTTTCAAGAAGGTCTATATTGAGAAAAGAATAATTAAATCGTATCTTTTGTCTTCTATCTGTTATCTGTTTCAGTCAGTGGACTGTGGCCATGCTGGGGCTCTGCTTTGAAAGGTTTTTAGTCAAACAAATCGTCCTTGGTCCTTATTTTCGTTTTTTATTTTTTTGTTTGGCTTTGTTTTTGTTTTTAAAGTTTGGTACTTACTCTCCATTCTTCACACCCTGGAACCATTTGATAACAACTGCATTGCAGTTCCATTAGATTAATCCAGTAATCCTCCTAATATCAGAATTAATGGCATTAAGGAAGAATGTGCTTACTTAGTCTGAAAACCTTAGTAAGGTTAATCAGTCTGCTTTTCTGGCTGGAAAGGAAATTAGATTAATGGTCCTCTTTGTTATTCTGTTTCTTCCCTCAGATAACCATTACATTTGATTATTTCATTCAATTTGCTTACGATTGAGGCAATATGAGTAACTTATAATAATAATAATTATGGATCTTTCACTTAATGATACTATTTTCTTCTCAGAAAAATACAGCAATTTCTATTTAGTATATCACAAAATGAGCATTTGAATTGATATTTGGGTCTCCTATATAGTTATACCCTCACTTCACAGAAAAACACAATCATTTCTCCCAGTAAATCTCAAAGAATCTACAGAACAAAGAATTTGAACTTTTAAATTTCTAGTCATCAACCTTTTAATTATGTCCTTACTGAAAATGTATTATCTCCAGTTTAAAATTAGAGATTGAATGCATAACCAAATGCTGTTGATGAGAACTTGCTAATGTTAGCTTACAGTCCTATGAAAATATTTTTCCATGCAATGTTAAATAATTTGCTATAATTAGGAAAGGTCACATGAATTATTAACTGTTCAAATTTATGTCTGTCGCATTGACCTAAACTGATCAGAACCAATTATACTCACAAGCCAACTAACTATCCATAAAATCATATTCTAAACTGACCAATCAAATACATGGAAAAACAATATATATATATATACCACACAGCCACTCCTGCAGGCACGGGAGTGGCTGTGTGGTAAAAAGCTTGCTTCCCAACCACATGGTTCCGGGTTCAAGTGGCTTGCCTTGTAAGTGGATTTGGTAGACAGAAACTGAAAGAAGCCCGTCGTGTGTGTATGTTAGTATTTGTGTATCTGTGTTTGTTCCCCTCCTTACCATTGCTTGACAACCAATGTTGGTGTGTTTTATTGGCAAAAAAGACCAATAAAATAAGTCCTAGGCATAGAAAGAGTAAGTCCTGGGGTCGATTTGTTTGGCTAAAGGCAGTGCTCCAGTGTGGCCACAGTCAAATGACTGAAACAAGTAAGAGAATAGAAGAGTATACACACGTGTGAATGAATGTGTTACTTTGACTGTGTCAGTTTACGTCTCTGGATGTGTATGTAATTATGTGTGTGGTCGTATGTGTGTCTATGCTGGAAGAATTTCAAGATTAAATTGGGTTTTTTATAAATATGCATCAGCTATTGTTTTCGATGCAATCTCAATTCATACTGTCTCAGATGATGAAATATTTTTAAAACATTTACATTTCCCCAATTGCAAAATTCTATGGTCATAAAAATTAACGATTTTTCTAAAAACAAATGTCATCCCATGGAGGATAACAGAAATTACAATGACAATATATGCTAACAGCATTCCAGAAATATCAGTGAGTCTATGTATAATTCTATTTCTATTGTATCATGGTTCAATACAGGAATTGTAATTTCCAAGCAAGCTACTGAATAAAGTTAAGATGCTGTTTCACCCTTTTGTTACTATATTTCTTTTGAGATGCTCTATGTTTCTTTCAATTAATTTTAAATATAACAAAGAATTTAGAATGTGGGCATTGTTTTTAAAAAAACCGTTATTTTCATATATATATATATATATATATATATATATATATATATACACACATTTAAACAAATACGTTTGATATATTCATGCGCATTCATGTGTAACACATGATGGTTTTTATTGATGGTGGTGTGGTAGTTAGGGTGAAAAAAATGTTATAGGGAGAGAGAGAGAGATTAAAGTGAGTGAGAGAGAAAGATGGCAGAGAGAGAGAGTGAGTGAGAGAGAGGGAGGTAACATTCATCCAGTAGTTATGCCTGTGATTGTTAAAATACTGAAGATGACAAAACAAAAATGACACATCAGAATTGCTTGCTAATTACCAAATAATTGTGTTGCGTCATCAATATTTGTGCATGAATCTGCGGTCAATATAAACTTTGTAAACAAAAGCAAAAACTAGACATTACCAGAAGACTATTTATAGATAATTTATATTAAAACTAAGTACACTAAAGTTGTAATTACTATTAAGGTAATATGTTTTATCTCAAATTTAGTTTTATAAATTATTATAAGAATTTCGATGATGTATATTTATGAGAAATGTGCGTAATTGAATCTTTAGTAAAATATCAATACATTGCCATATATAGAAAACATAATGTCCTACTAAGAGACCAATAAAATACATACCAGGCTTTAAAAAAAACAAGAAACAAGTACTGGGTTCATTCATTCAACTAAAAATTCTTCAAGGCGGTGCCCCAACATGGCCATGGTCCAACGATTGAAACAGATAAAATAGACAATAAAAAAATATTTCCTATTTTCCCTTCAACTTCTTAACATCCTGCCCCTTTCCTTTTGCCCCAATCTCATACTTATATCTTGAGTTTTACAACATTTATTTATGGAGTCTTCTCCAGCTATTACACATATTTTCTCTGTTGCTTAATCTCCCATCAATCTTATTACATTTCATTGCCTGTAATAAAAATACTCTCTTCGTTTTAGCATCCAGTTATTTTCATTTTAATATTCAGCTCCAATTTCAGCCACTCCTTGTTCATCAAAACTGAGGTCTACAACAAAATGTCATTATTTACATTATTTACATTTGACAGATATTTGTCTCCATCTTGTTATAATAATAATAACATCGAAAAATACCTTAGGAATGTGAACCCACATTCAAAATTTCCCCAAGACACCTGATGAAGGCTGGAGGGTATATCAGCTGAAACATTGTGTTAACAACAAACAAGATGAGGACAAATATCCATCAAATATAAATAATGTAAATAATGTACATAATCTCTTAAATGTCATGTATAATAAGCATAAAGAATCGCAGAATTCTGCTCTCCAAGAAATGAAGGATCTACAAGAGAAGATTGTCTCAGCTTTTGGAATAAAAACCAAATTAAAATAAATCCTTGTACATGGATATTAACTGATGAGTAGAATATCGTTAACTGTATCTACCAAGATCATATAACTATTTCTTAATTAGACATAAGCTTTTTATCTTTTACTTGTTTCAGTCTTTAGACTGCGGCCATGCTGGGGCGCCATCTTGAAGAATTTTAGTTGAATGAATCAACACCAGTAATTTTTATTTTTTTAAGCCTAGTACTTATACTATTGGCCTTTTTTGCTAAAATGCTTAGTTACTGGGATGTAAACACACCAACACCAGTTGTCAATTGGTCGCAGAGGACAAACACAGCCACAAACACACACAAACACATACAAACACACACACACATACACATATACACAATGGGCTTCTTTTAGTTTCCATCTACCAAATCCACTTACAAGGCTTTGGTTAGTCTGAGGCTACAGTAGAAGAAACTCGCCCAAGGTGCTATGCAGTGGGATTGAACCCAGAACCATATAGTTGGGAAGCAAACTTCTTACCACACAGCCATGGGGTAACAGAGACAGAATAGTTGCAAGGTTAAGAAGCTTCTGGACAACTAATCTCATGGTTATCAGTTCAAAACTTGTTACCCCTATTGAGTTCTTCTTCTGGGTCGGTCACATGACTCTGATTGTCACAGTCAAAATAACCTAACATCTTAACCAAGATATAATAATGTAATCGTCATCATCACCATCATCATCATCATCATCATCATCACCATCCTCACCACCACCACTGTCACTACCCACCACTACCACCACTACCATCATTACCACCACACCACCACTATCACCACCATCACCCTACCGCTACACCCATCACCACCTTATCAGTACCCCCATCACTACCACCACTACTACATTCATCATCACCACCACCACCACCATCACCACCATCATCATCACCACCACCACCACCACCACCACCACCACCACCATCATCATCACCACAACTAACACCATCACTGACATCACCACCACCACCACCACCACCTCCACTACCACCACCATCTTAATAGCATTTTTCTTTTTCCATGCTGCCGTGGGTTCAGTATATCTGCTGTACAGCATAATATCGCTCTTCTGTGTGGTCCAAAATGCTGTGATCTGACCTCAGCACTTTTTCCCATGTCTTCCCAGGTCTCCATCTGCTGCAGATAGCATCTAGCAACAGCACACAGCCCTCAATTCTCACCCAGCCCTCATCACTGATTTTATCTAAATGTTTATACTTGAAATGCAGAGGAATTGTTAAATATTTTATAAACACTGATAGACTTTGTAGAAAATGTATTTACCTTAAGGTCAGATATCATTCTGAACGGTAACTGTTACTGCTAAGTGAAGATTTTGTGTTTAGCTGTTTTTAAATGATGAAGGAACTTGGATCAAAAATGGAGAAGTCTGCATTCGGAACAGGATGAGAATATTGTATAATTGGTTTTTAAAGAGAACAAGTAAAAATGGCAGTTTTCTTTGCTTTTTTTTTTTTATCACAGATAAAACAAATATAAAAAAAACAGATATAAATGTATTAAATATAGAAGTATCTCTTTTTTTTTCTCTCCCCTAAATAAAAATTTTGTCTTCATTAGGTTTACTTTTAAGACCCCTTAATTCTTTGTTTTGCTTGCACATTTGTAACTTTATACAAAGACACAGCTCTATGAACTGGGTCTTTGGTATACAGGGGTTTGTGTGACTTGATATTATGTTTGCATATCGCTTTCTCTTTGGAATTTTCTGGAAAGAAAAAATAATAATAATAATAATTCTGACTTACAGAGTTGCAGTTGCAGTGAGTTCAAGAGATCCATCATAGATTCAGACATTGAGAAAGAGAAAGGTAGTCCATATACTAAATTCTAGCTTATGTTAGAGATCATTGAATGAAGTGTGTGATGTTATCTCAGGGTTAATATGAATAAACCGGTACCTGAAGAGAGAACAAAAGTAGAAAAAAAAAACACTCATTAGACCATTGAAGCATTAAAGAAAATTTAGACATGAAAATGATAAATATATATATATACATACATATATATATATTCACCATGATAGATCGCTAACCACTACATTTATATTTTTTTTCTCCTTGTTTCTCTCCTTATTTCTTTCTGTGTTCCTTTCAGTTGAAGACTTTCTCTATTCCCGAGTGTTATACTAATACATCCATTTGTTGTTTACACCACCTGTCTTCGTCTGTTGTTTTTTCGTAAATTCTCCCATATATATATATATATATATATATAAAGTTAAATTAAATAGAGAAATACTATTGACAAGCAAATAATTTATTTATACTATTACATGATATACTATGAATATAATATAACATTATATTATATAACATAAACTGTTATTATTAAAAAAAACAAGAAGGCCAACAAATTGTTTCAACTTATATACAATAAATTTTTGGATTGTCAATAGTATCTCTCTATTTAATTTATCCTTGTAATTGCATTATACACATGTTTATATGGTATTCAACTGATGTACCAGTGAAGTGGATGTTTAACACATCCCTTTGAAGGAACTCTTTTCCTCAGTTTGTTGCTTTATATATATGTGTGTCTG
>NC_068993.1:54042069-54043545 GCF_001194135.2 Octopus bimaculoides
GGGAAAAAAAATAGGGAAAATGAGAATGGTATATATTAATAAGATGACGACATGAAGGAAGGGAGTGAAAGAATAAGGAGATGGAAAGAAAGAAGAAAAAACTTTTATGGAAAGGAGGAAATAGGAAATATAGAGAGAAATAAGGGAATGAAAGTAGAAATAAAATATATAAAGATATTGTAGTTGCAGTTCCATTATGCGAGGAAAGAGGTGTATAGAAGTGGTAAAAAAAGGTTTCCTGTGCATGGTATGTAAGTTCCAATAGTAGTTCATGGTTAGTCATTTCAAAGTATGGAGCTGTGGATTTTGTGTTGCTCATTTGAAAGGGTCTTGTGGTGTGTATATATATATACACATATATATACATCTAGCATCAGTATCATTATCATTGTTTTATTTAATGCTCACTTCTCCCTGTTTGCTTGGGGAGGATGAAATTTATTGAGATGGATCTTTTTTACTTGTATGTCCTTCTTATGACAAGCCCTTAACTGTTTCCAAGCAAAGTAAAATTTCCCCTTGACCAAACGTTTACACAGAATATTGGAAATGAAGAACACTGCCAGATATCATGAGACGCCGAGGTGAGGAGACAGTAACATGCATATGCACACAGACACACAGACACACAGACACACATATGCAAAAGGCTTCTTTCAGTTTCCATCTACCAGATATCCACTCACAAGGTTTAGTTGACCCCATGACTGTAGTAAAAGACACTTGTCCTAAGTGTCACACTGGTATTGAACCCAGATTCATCTGATTGGGAAACAAACTTCTTACCACATAGCTATGCCTGCACCTATACACACACACAAACACACACCCACAAACACACACACACACACAAACACATATATATAGTTACATACACATACACACACACACATATATACAGCATTCAAGACCCTGTGACTACTTCCATATCCATGGTTCCACAAAAAAAAATCCCACAAAATTTGACAGAGCTGAAACAGATAGTATGCAGCACATACTCACACTCACACATGCACACACACACAAACCCACATACACATGTGTGCACATGCAAGCACATACACACACACACACATACACATCTTGGATATTGTTATTTGGAATAAAATGAAACATAGGAAACAGATTATTCTGTGCAATTCAGCTTTCCGCTTGACGTCAATATGGTAAAAAAAAAACAGGGCTAAGTAGACATTGATGAATGACTGATACAAACCCCTCTACCCCAATATACCCTTTTAGTATGAAACCAGTTTCTGTGAAAGCAATCGGGTATTTACCAATCCATCTCGATCAAAGCATGACTCAACTCCCATTTTCATACAACACAGATTTACTTCATCTGAAACAAACAAGTTTTTAATGCAAACAACTGTCCCTCCGTTTTCCTTCTAATTAATTTATTTTCTCTTAATTATCACTGATCTGGCAGCTGATAAAACTAAACATTCATATATATATATATATATATATATA
>NC_068993.1:54045178-54050600 GCF_001194135.2 Octopus bimaculoides
ATATATACATATATATATATATGTATGTATGTATGTATATGTATATATATATATATATATATATATACGTATATATTATATATTTATTATTATTATTATTATTATATATCAATATTTAGCAGAACCAACCGAATGACTCAAGTGCTGAGAGTTTTGTGTGTTGTGTCAATGCCCAAAGCTCTCTTCCTTTGAGTCACTCCGTTGCTTCCGTTGAACATTAATAAAAACATACATATACGCATATTTTCAGTTCTATTTTTCTTGTTTGCATCACCATACCTGTATGCATGTGCATAGTATTGTACTTTAAGAAGGTCATTCTGCCAATGAAAATACACATCCAGGTTATTGTTCATTTATTGCTATTATTAATTAATTAATTTAATTGATTGATTAGTTAATTGATTTTCCAAAGTCTCTCAAAACAACCGTAGCCTTTCCAACAATAATTTTTCCTCAAACTGTCTAATTTACTTTTCATATTTAGTATTTGTATGTATTGTGACTATGTGCATGTGCATGCGCATGTGCGTGCGCATGTGCGTGCACATGTGTATGTGTTGCATTGTGTGCATGCATGTGTTTAATTATTAATGGGGTGATAATAGTTATGCTTTGTATTTATGATCATGAGCATCCATATGTGGGCTTCCATGCATGGTTTTGTTTTTGCTTCATATGTGTAACTATATATATATGTATATATATGTATGTATGTATGTATGCATGTGTGTGTATGTATGTGAGTGTATTTTGTTGTTGTCATGGTTTTATTATCGTCATCTGGGAAGATAACAGTATTTCAGTTCATTTTTTATAGCCCATTACATTTTGGTTATTAATTTTTATAGCACCTTCAGTAATCACCATCTCTCTATCTATGTGTACATGTGCCTATATATATATATATATATATATATATATATATATATATATATATATATACACATTGACCAGTCTGTCTAGCCACCTATACATGCACCCATATGATGTGTGTGACAGTAGATGTACTCACACTAATATCTGTATGAATATACATATAAATATATATTGGACCTAAAAATGAATGGTGTGAAAGACATGCATAAGGAGACATCAGTCAATAATATACTACACTCTCTGCTATATTTACAGGAGAAAACAAAGTCTGAAAAATATTTTAATAAAATATCTAATAGAAATCATATAAAAATGATATGATGAAAATTAAATCTACCTGGAAAATTATTGCAGTAAGATGAAGTTGAGCTGGTCTACGAAAAATATGGAATACACATCCAATCATAAGATAAACCATTATCACTAAACCTATTACTATTCTTTAACCTTTTCATTGTAAAATAAAAAAAAAAACAGAGCTATGATCTTCTGCAAGTTATATTGCTTCCATAGTCTTGACATAACTCAACAGAAAATAGTTTCAACAAAATACAAAATGGTGTATAAAACTGCTTTCTGCAGTTAAGTGTAATGAAATTTTGAGTGGATTTATTTGATTCCCAAAGTAAATGGGTTAAGAAACTTTCTTCTTTGATTTGCCTTTTGCCTTGGATATTTAATCTTATAATCAATAATTTGTCTATGTTGTGTCTCTAAAGACTCTAATCAATGACCTCAGTTACCATGGACATTACAGATGTTGATCATTTGTGATTGATTATTGACGGTAAATAGCAAACAACTACAACTGAAATTTAACTCAAACAAAAACGTTATTAGAGAAAATTAGCTTTGAAATTAGTCAAGATGTCTATCAAAGAATGAAATCAACAAACTTTTTAAGAGAAACTTTACTCAAAGAGTGAAGGAAAGTGGACCCTACATACAGTTACCCCTGCCCCTCAAAAGGTAACTGAGGTAACTGTATGCTGATCCTACTCTCCTCCACCTCTTTCTTTCACCTGGATTTCAGCAGTGGTAACTTCCAGCTACTCTGGTTTATAGTCTCTCTACACAATTCCTTTAAGCTCATCTGATGTTTTTACTATTTACCAAATTCCTCCTATCACCATCAACTATTTTATTTGATCATCTGTATTTAAGGAGACAACTTTCTTCTTTCACCTCTCTCTCCAGCAGCCACCCTCTTGACCCAGGGCAGCACTACCTCTTCCAGGCACTTGATGTAGGCCTTTGTGTTGAGTGTGAGGCTGTGTGGGAAGATGAATGGAGGTATAACATCATCATCATTAGTAATCATTCCAAACACCATGATGTTAACTGGATGTTTGATTTTTATCACTTTCAGTACATGTCCTCAAACTGCATTGTCCTCAGATCGACACCCAAACACTCTGAAATGTTCGTATTGGAGCTTCCGGCATGAATACCAAGCAGTACAGCATGTCCTTTCCAAATTTCTAGCAGAGTGAATTGCATCATGGTGCTGTTTTTCTCACAGATGGTGCCCAACTGACCCTACTATACTGTGTAGTCAACAAAATCAAAAACAAACAATGCACATGTGTGAAATTAAAAATATAAAATGGCGACAATTTACTCATCGCATCCTGTATATATAATGAATCAAGTCCCTTCCTGGCAGAACATACCGTATATAATACTATCAGCAAAAATTTCAAGATTGCTATTAGTCACAAGATGGAGAACTTCTGGAATTTCATTAACAACTGGATACTAACTGTATAGTGAATTATATGTCCACATCTGCACTTAGCTACCAATTCAACCATATCAACACATCTATTTTATTCAATACACTGATATGTTCATTACATTCAATATACTTGGATTTTACAAGGATTGTATGTCAATTGTTTCATTATATTGATCGTGTAGTCTATACTTGAAGTTAGCCACAAGCATTGATCCTTTGCTGTTAAAAATCAAACCTTTTATTTCTGCCTTTAACCTAGAGCTTTTGAGTCATTGAGGACTTTTATTCTATCTTAATTCCTTATCATTTATGTTATTATTATTAAATCTGTTTAAAGTGGAGAGCTGACAGAATCGTTAACGTGCTCGGCAAAATGCTTCATAGTATTTCGCCTGTCTTTACGATCTAAGTTCAAATTCTATCAAGGTCAACTTTGCCTTTCATCCTTTCAGAGTTGAAATTCTGGGTTTGATGTAATCGACTAGTCACCTCCCCCAAAACTTCAGACCTTGTTCCTATAATAGAAAAGATTATTATTATTACTGTGACAATCATCTTTACACAGTTGCATAAAATGCATTCATCTAAAACAGCTGTTATTCTTTTCACAACAGATAGATAGATAGATAGATAGATAGATAGATAGATAGACAGACAGACAGACAGACAGATAGATAGATGTAGCTATCACATATATTTTACCATAACTTACACAAACATTTGATTGAACGACATGAAAGGCTTTGATTTTAATAATTTTTAAAGAAAAAACATCAGTTTAATAACGACAAAGTTCATTTATTAAAAATTATTATTAAAATTAATTGATACAAAGGCAGTACATTTCAACAGAAATTTGGTAGTGAAAGGGATAAAAGGGATTAGATGAGATACCTGCAAGTGGTTATTGTTCAAGGAAGAATGAACATTGAAAATTGTTTTTCCTTGTGTTTTTGTTGTTTTACATTTGTTGGTTTGTTTTTCTACACAATTTTAATGATGCCTCCATAATTAAGTGTTAGAGGAATTTCTAAAAGCAAACAGCACAATATCTGGGTTAATTTGAAGCACTTCACCAAAATATTAACAATCTTACAAGTGACACCAGCTCTGCTCTTAGAAAGAACCATGTTTTTTTTTATTTCATTTCCCGCTTAATTTCCTGTTATTCCATTCTCAGTGTCAAAAAACTCTAATGTAGGTTTTAGGAATAACTAACAGTTACTTAGACTAATTAGTAGGTCTGTGACAGTCTCACAATTAGATATATCATTCTATTAAGGTTGGTAAAATTTTAGAATATAATTTCCCAGTGGTGGCATCACATAAAAAGCACTAGTGATGGTGCCACCTAAAAAGCACTGGTGATGGTGCCACCTAAAAGGCATTGGTGATGGTGTTATGTAAAAAGTAACCAGTCCACACTCAGTAAAGTGGTTGGTTTTAGGTAGGGCATCCAACCATAGAAGCCATGCCTAAACAGACAATGGAGCCTGGTGCACAGGAGCCAGAGGAGCTGACAATGACCACGGAAGCCAGTCAAGGCGGTGCTGGCATCGGCCACGTTTGGATGGTGCTTTTTACATGCCAGAGCTAAATATGCTAATCACAAAGCCACATGTCTTTACAAGCAACTAGAAGCAGAAATATAACAGGATTACAGCTGATTGTCTTGTAATGTAACATCATTTCAGTCCAGTACTTTTATGTAATCCATCTAGTGACCTCTGTAAGACACCAAAACCTCTTTGTGCAAAAACCTGTAGTGAATGTAATATAGCTTAACTGTTTTGTTACCACATTTCTGGCAGAAATGTTAGCAAACCAGGTGAAATGTTGGCAGAGTCGTTAGCAAACCAGGCGAAATGCTTAATGGTATTTTGTCTGTTTTTCCATTCTGAGTTCAAATTCCGCCGAGGTCAACTTTGCTTTCATCCTTTCAGGGTTGATAAATTAAGTACCAGTTGTGTACTGGGGTCGATCTAATCGACCGGCTCCCACCCCAATAATTTTGGGCCTTGTGCCAAATGTAGAAAAGAATACTTCTGTTGAAAAACACTGGCTTTCTTTTAATTAATTTTAACAAAAATGAAGGATTTAATAAAATAATTTTGTCATTATTATACTAGTGTTTGAAACATAAAATAACCTGGAATTTTGACAGACAGTCTTAATTTAAATCATTTTAAACCAGAAAGTTTGTATTGTAGAATCTGGGACAGTCTTATGCAAGTTGGAATTGTAAGGGTTAATCTCTCTCTATATATTTGAGATATGCGCATGGTTAACATTAGGCTCAATGTATATTTGAGACACGTTCGTGATTTATGTTGTTCCTCGTTCTATCTTATCCTCATCATTTGTTGTAGTTATCTGCAACAGAATGGTTTGTGGACAAGCCTCCCTCCATCTCTCTCTCTCTCTCTCTCTCTCTCTCTCTCTCTCTCTCTCACTTTCTCAATAATGTAGGCCATTAATCATCACTGATACATGTCAAAAGGTTGATACAATGCTTGACTTGGAATAAATAAAGAAGAGAAGCTTGGCAGAGACAGTGTAAAGCAAGATTATTAAACTGACATTGGCATCTATGTTGAAGAGATGAAAATATGAAAGTGACATCAACTCCATCACTGCTCAAGCATTCTGGTCTCCACCAATCAGTTGCATTCTTATAAACTGCTGACAGATTGTACAGAATAGAAAGGAATAAGTCTCTCCCCACACACACACACTCACTCTCTCTCTCTCTCTCTTTCTCTCTCTCTCTCTCTCTCTCTCTCTCTCTCTCTCTCTCTCTCTCTC
>NC_068993.1:54051755-54054512 GCF_001194135.2 Octopus bimaculoides
TTTCTCTCTCTCTCTCTCTCTCTCTCTCTTTCTCTCTCTCTTTCACACACACACACACACTCATTCACTCTCTCTTTCTCTCTCTCTCTCTTTCACACACACACACACACTCATTCACTCTCTCTCTTTTTCAATCTCTCATTCTCTCTCTTTCTCTCTCCCTCTTTCACACACACATACACACACTCATTTACTCTCTCTTTCTCTCTCTTTTTCTTTTTCTCTTTTTCTTTTACTCTCTCTCTCTCTCTCTCTCTTTCACACACACACACACACACACTCATTCACTCTCTCTCTTTCATACACACACACACACACACACTCATTCACTCTCTTTCTCTTTTTCTCTCTCTCCCCCTTCCATCTCACACCTTGTTACTTCCATTTATCTACCCAAAGAGATACATTTTACCCAAGGTACCTGCCCATGAAACCATCCAATTCTTCTGAGATGTGAAGCATCCATAAAACCGTTTGTATCAGCCAATCTGTAAAATCCAGCAACTTTCATTAAGGTTCCTTCTTTTGTTTTGCAATTCTAATTTGGATCCCGAGACTAATCATTTCCTACTTCACAGCTGAGACCTTCAGTTGACATCCATTGTATCTTGTTGGAGTTTTTGTTTTAACAACTGGATGCTTCTCTTAATTTTAATCATTCAACTCTGAAATAGAACTGGAACCTATGGTCTATCATGCAAAACTGAGGAAAGCAGAATTGTTTGTATTTGTTAAGGCACAATAATTGTAGTGAATGTAGTAAAAGCTTGAATCCATTATAATATAGTCTTCATCAACCTTCATCTGGCCGAGCGTGCTTAGACAGTTTTAACCCACACATGCCATGCCATCCATCATGATCCTGCATTTGTTGAGGAAAGTCTTCACGGTGACATCCACTGTTTCTGTTGAGTTGATCTACATACATTGTGTTTGGATGACCTGCTCGAGTACGGCCAGGCTTTGGCATCCATAGCAGTAGGTCAGTTGCCAGCTCTTGTTTAGCTCACCAGTAATGTCCTGCAAAGCACAAGCTCCCTTCTCTTATCATAATAGAAACAAGCAGGAGATCTTTTTATACAGCTGCTTTTTTTTTTTTTGTGGTGGGACGAGTTCTCATTAAGTCATTCTGTCAACTTGTCAGTGACTTACATACTAATATATTGATTAAACTGGCGAAAAGTTTTGAGTTCAAATCTTAGCTAAAATTACTGGAGTTTCACTTCCTCCCATAAAATCCCCCAAGTATTTACTAGACTGTCATTTTACTGTAAACTTTCCAACTTCATCTAAGTGTGTGGTAAGCCATCTTCAACTTCACCATAGGGCCAATCCTGTCCACTGTCATTGTAATGACCCAATGATGAAGCTTCTACAGAGTTAATCGATTTGAAAAAGTTGTGGTCAAATCTTTCTTAAACACCACCTTGTCTTATAAATGGAATCTTTATCAACATCATCATCATCATCATCATCATTTAACATTCATTCTCCATGCTGACATGAGTTGAACACTTTGACAGGAGCTGGTAAGGCCAGAGTCCGCACCAGGCTCCATCGTCTGTTTTGGCATGATCGGATGCCCTTCTTAACACCAACAACTTTACAGAATGCACTGGGCGCTTTTTACGTAGCACCAGTGCCAATGATTTTTACAAGGCACCAGTGCCAGTGATTTTTATGTGGCAAATAAAGAAGTCTTGAATGTAATATATTAAATGGTCAGAGCTTGATTGAAAGCTAAATATTTTTTCAAATTTTTATCACAGAATTATTTTTTCAATCATATGCTAACACTATCAGAGAATGACAAAACTTTGGTTCTCCACAAAAACCTCTTTCAGTCCTTATCTGACCCAAATATTCAACCTGTTTTATGTTCAAACTGGCCAGCTCCAGTTTTTTATACCTAACCTACAAATAAACAATTATATCATCGAAATCCTGAAACTACAAGATAATGCTTGATTGATTCAAAGCAATGTGAATAATTAATAAATATTACAGTTGACAGAGTAACCGAAATGCTAAAAGGTCAACATGTTAGCAGTCCACATTAATGATGTTTAGCCTGTGACTGCAAACAATTGAATTCAGTTACTTTGCAGAGTTTTATGCAGTTGCACATATACAAAAGATAATTTTCTCTCAGGACTATTTCAGCAGGGAAAAGTCTCCCCAGGTGCAAATGTACAAGAGTGTGTTAATTATGGTTGTATATGAGTGTATTTTTTTCAAGGCTGTTTTGTGTGTGTCTAGTTATTTAATTCCAGTTTGATCAAGCTTTATGCACATTAGTAAATGTACTATGTACTCTTCTTATAAATCATAATTATCATTCATACAGGGTCATGAAAGACAAATTTGATATTCATAGCTGACAATGTGCAATGATAGAGAAATGCATGTACCTTATGCTCTAATGACATCATAATTTCTATCGGTGTTCCCAGCCAAAGGACTTTTACTTTATAGGACTGTTATTATACCATGAGGATGAATTTGTTTCCAAATATTTAGTCGGTGAGAAGATTTTTTCTGGAAATATTTCCACACCAAAAGATCTTTACATATTTGAGTGTGCACAAACAAGGTAAGTATGGCTATACACAATTGTGTGTGTGTGTGTGTGTGTGTCTGTGTGTGTGTGTGCATGTGCATGCTTACTAGAGATTTAAAAAATCTTCAGAGTAAATTATTCATATCATCATCAGATGTTAAATGATGATAATGATCATGATCATGATGATCATGATG
>NC_068993.1:54054522-54055298 GCF_001194135.2 Octopus bimaculoides
GCGGCGGCGGCGGCGGCGACGGCGGCGGCGGTGGGGAGGGGGTGAGAAGGAGGAGGAGCAGGATATAGATTATCTTTTACTCTGAAGATGTTTTATAATCCAAAGTGATAGGCAAGAAAGATATTCTCAAATTCTTAATTCCTGCATCAAAATCAAAATAAACGTTAATTGAAGGAATTATTTAAGTAGGTTTGCAAATAAAATACGAAAGCGCCACAAACTTGGATGGAACAGGAGTGTTAAGTAATCTAAACATTGTAGAGGTGCCAGAAAGAATTAGCATAGAAATTACTGTGGGTGTTTTACAGGTTTAACTACTTTTAAGCAGGTTTGCATTTTATTTGCATATAATAAACACTTTTTGCCAGATTTTGAAACTTTAAATTAGGTGTGTTGCGTTAAACAGGCAAAGCAGCATGGTGCAAAAGTAATTACCAAATTTCTGGTACCATTTTTCTAGCATACAAGTGGATGTAATACAAAGTGTAAAAATGTGTAAACATTTAAACATCATCATTATCTTTCTGAATCCTGTAGCATTTCATATGGAATTTTTTGGTCCTCTTAAGGCATCTTGGTGTATAAGTCCACCTACTTTTCCTGACTGTAAATTTTTGTTTGAAAAATTTGACTTTAGGTTGGAAAATATGGTATTCTATTTTTTTTTTGTTCTTTTATTTGTTTCTGTCGTTTGACTGCAGCCATGCTGGAGCACTGCCTTTAGTTGAACAAATCTTATTGTTTGTGAGCCTAGTACTTATTTTATTGGTCCCTTT
>NC_068993.1:54055308-54060094 GCF_001194135.2 Octopus bimaculoides
TTACAGGGACGTAGACACACCAACATTAGTTGTCAAGCGATGGTGGGGGGGGACAAACAGACAGACACACACGCACGCACGCACACACACACACACACACACATATGGCGAGTTTATTTCAATTTCCGTCTACCAAATCCACTCATAAGGCTTTGGTCAGCCTGAAGCTGTAGCAGAAGACACTTGCCCAAGGTGCCATACAGTGGGACTGAACCCAGAACCATGTGGGTGGGAAGCAAGCTTCTTACCACACAGCTATGCCTGCGCCTACGTTCTATTTGCGAACCGTTATTCAACTTGTAACTCTTACGTCAGAGAACAATGCTGTAAAGATGCAGCTGAGATTGTAATATTTCTGTGATTCATAAACACTGACTAATATTGCACCAAATGCACTCACTTTGTTGTTATTACTGTTTCACCTTTGGTCAGCCTTGATTGACCAGCCATGATATTCCAACCATGACCACCTCATTATTTTTGTTATTTTTATTTATTTATTGTGGTGCTAGTATGTTGAAATACGTTATCATATGTCTTTTCCTTATTGAAAACCATAGGATGTGATTTAAGAGAGATCTGACTGCTATTTCTAGCAGGCCCAGCTACTACATGCAAGCTTACTTGTTGCCCGCTCGGCTGTGGAAAACGTGGGCAACTCTTCTTGCAGCTAGTACTTATTGATCTATCGGCTGATCGATCGCCTGTTGTGCGCGCGATTAACTCACCTCATGTTCAAGCTGGCCATTCAATTGAGTGACTCACTACTATGAAATTAGAACGTACAGTCATCTAGCAAATTGGTTTTTTCCTATTATTTCAACTCATTACGTTTTAATCTATTTTCTTGACAGCAAAATTACCTATATATATGGAACATGACTCCAACAGACATTCTCAGTTTTTTATCTGATCGTTGACAGTAGACATTTATTCTCAAAACCCAATTTCAAACTATCTGTCTTCAAATTTTATTGTTTATTTCGACAGGATACTCAGATTAAGAAAGATAACCATAAACTACTAAATTTTCACGTGCTCATTTCTTAAATTTTACTTTTCTACGAAATACTTCGTTTATTTCAATTACTAAATTACTAATTAAAGTTATAGATATAGAATAGATTAAATTCGTTGAACAGAGTAGATCCTTTGATCAAGAGTAATGATAATCGGCTTAGGTTTAGCGGGAATTACGTACTTGAACTCAATCAGCAGTTTATGAGGGAAGGAAATGGCGATTTTTCTTTTCATTTTTGTCGGTGTATTTTTGACTTTCTGTTGATTCTTAGTAAGTTTTTGGCATTATGGTTAAGGTTTTGCTGGAGTACTGCCACGAACAAGTGTATATACTTCATAAATTCATAACTAGATAGTCAACAAGTTGCACTTTAGTGAATAAACACATTTTCATTTAGTTTTCTTATTTACGTCTTACATATCAGTGCGTCTGTGTGTGCATGCATACACACACACACACACAGGTATATAGATATAAATGGGTAGTTGAGTAGTGTCAGACATGGATTCAGAGAATCGTGCAGGTATCACAGTAAGCTCTTCATACGTACTCGGCTATCATCCTATTTGGTAATCAATTGCAATATAGTGTACTGTAAAATGTCCATGTGACTGAAAATCCAGAAAATCCTTGAGATTATTCTTTGAGGAGTATATAAAACATAAATCAGGATATATGAGAGATGAAGATAGATTTATTTGACCAAGTAACTTTCATAAGGTTACAGCCGTTTCGCAAACTCCTTCATGTGTCGAGCAATATATTACTGATTATTGTATACAACTGGCCTAAATGTAACCAACGGTTTTGTATCAATTATTCGCTCTTTGGCAATATTGACAACTCTTCAGACATACTGGCTCGGAAACGCAAAGACTCTTTTATGCCGAACCCGCCCAGAGTCTATATATGTCTCTAGTATAAAAGAAGCTGTGTACTTCCGGCTGGTACGTCTGAAGACTATTATTGCTAAGGTGCAATCGTTGGCGCGAAACCCACTGTAACATTCTGACCAGTTATATGTCGATACCATTAATATACAAGTTCAAATTCCGCCGAGGTCGAAGTTGGCTTTCATCCTTTCGGAGTCGATAAATTAAATATCAGTTATGTACTGGGGATCGATCTAATCGACTGGCCTCCTCCCCCCAAATTTCGGGCCTTCTGCCTAGTGTAGAAAAGATTATAAGCATATATATATATATACTTAGAGCAAAGTATATGTAATTCAACCATACATGCTTTCTTTAGTTTTTGCGAAAACAAAAGAAAGACGAAATGATAAAAAATAACTTTGGAGCTACTGATTTTGTAAGATTTTTATTTTAATAAAAATGGCGTCAAGGCTCGACTGCTTTGCTTCTTCTTACAAGCCTGTGACTCTTCCTTGTAAAGATTCAATGCTACCATTGCAGATCTTGAAACTTGCATGTATTGTTCAAAAGTTGGATCATTTTCTGAAAGGCTTTCTTAAAACACGAATTTACATCACTAAGGTCTCTGTTGTTAAACCAGGTTGTGGAGGGGTCTCTTTGCTTCCTGAATCAGACACTTGCGTTCTCTTAATTCTTGATGTTCTTCGTAGATGAGGAGCTGATTATCAGTATGCTGTAAATCCCGAATATCACCTGAACCAACTTCTTTAATCCCCACTTCCTGCAATTTTTGTACGAAACTTCCGGATTGAAATTATTTCAGCCTCTGTCCTATGGACTTCCTTTCTATAATTTGAACATTTTTTCCAGACCCCAAAGAGACAAACTTTAACATTGTTTGTATGTATTTTAAATTCTTTAAATTATTTAGCCATACATATTTACACATACATGCACACACATACACACAAACGCATGTCAGCAAGCATATAACTTGCATGCACACATATGTACATCAAGAACGCAGAACAAAATACACTGAATATATTTCGAAGGCATCTATGAAGTACACCACAAATTTTGTAAGGCAAAAAAGAAGGCAAGTTGTAGCATTAATACAATTGCATGTCAGAAGATTCGTACATTCGCGCAAGTGGTGTATAAAAGATTAATGGCATTTATTCAACTGAATCTTTACTACCTACCCATCGTCAGATCGAGATATGTTTATCATTGTTTGGTTTTTGTCCGTGGGGCTTCAACAAAGCAAAGATCTTAAGGTGTGCGTCATGACCTTGGTTTACTGTTCGGTGATCGTAGTGTACTTTCTTGCGGACAAAAGTGCTTTTAAAAATAGGTGTTTAATTATTGAGTATAGAACTGCACGATGTTGATGTGTGTCGACTTCTATAGGTGTTTGTCGTTCATTTTAATAACGGATGTAGCGTCACCCCAAAAGGGGGGATTTGGCTGCTTTCTTGATGATGATGATGATGATGATGATGATGACGACGACGACGACGATGACGATGGTGATGATGTTGACGATGGTGATGATGATGTTGACGATGGTGATGATGATGATGGTGGTGATGCTGATGCTGATGATGATGATGATGATGACGACGACGATGATGATATTGACGATGGTGATGATGATGTTGACGATGGTGATGATGATGATGATGATGATGATGATGATGGTGGTGATGATGATGATGATGATGCTTCGGATCTGTTTGCTTACTCTGCCGATTTCAGACATTGTGGGATTTAATAACTTGCAAATACGGTTATTCTAGAAGGATGTGTTTCTTACATCTCGCGTGAGTTGTGCGGAGCGTTAAGCGTTTAACTCTGTCAACCGTGTCCAGATCTGTTGCAAAGCGTATTGGCATCTCAGTTTATTGACTTGAAGACGTGGATAATTTTCTTTTCCATTTTTTTTTTCTCTTTTGGTAGTGGTGGTGGGGTTAGCATCTTGCACAGGAGATGAGTCTTTTGTAGCCCAGTGTGTGTGTGTGTCTGTGTACGTGTGTGTATGTCTGTGCGAGCGCGTGTGTGTTGGTCTCCTGCCAGGATTTCCGGTTTTGCCCGATGGTACGAATATATTATTAGAGTCTTTAAAATTGTAATTTATTCTTAAGATTCTGCCATAAATAGAGTGACTGCTATAAAAAGAATCCATGTAGAGGTGAAGAGGTCACCAGTCGCCAGATGAAGTGGAAACGTGGAAGAACCTGTGTAGCTTCTGACCCAGAGCCAATGTTAAAAATTATGCGCGCGCACACACTCACACACAAACATTCGCTGTAAAAGTTAAATTCACAACCAACAAAATCACTTTGGTACCAGCAATGCCTTTGTGATTATGTCTACGAGGCGTGGTTGAACACACCATTTGGACTGGAGTGTACAACCTGTTACTGCCTCCCACCTCATCTTTTGCTGCTTTTTATCCTTGCCTTTTTTTGATGGTTATTTATTCCTTGTTACCTTGATGAAGTAATTCTGGAACAGGGGCTGGGTTCTCGATAGTTTAATCTTTTATACTTTTAAATTTCGTTCGTCGCTTTCTTCCCGTAAAAAAATATGTTGCTAAATAAAGATTCACTTTACATTTTAATAACACTTGACAGTTAATTTTCGTGATACTTTACACTTAAAACTGAATACTTCATGCTTAAGTTACCCTTTTCTTTAAACAAAAAAGAAAAATAGAAAGAGAAAGAAAGCCCAATGGAATTTTCTCTGGGAATGTATCACTTAGTGAAACACTGCTTCAAAAACGTTGGTTTTTCTCTTTGACACAGTTCGTTGATCATTGCCATGGTTTGCTTGGAAGCTCAGCCTGGTGTTGCTATCATTATTATCAAGAAAGTGTTCCTTA
>NC_068993.1:54060820-54067338 GCF_001194135.2 Octopus bimaculoides
CACGACACACATTCAGTCGTGACTGCTTTTGATCATCCGTGAACAAGTGAGGCACAAATTTTGTCGCAACTCTTTTCATTCGCAATTCTTCGCTCAAAATTCGTTGGCAGGAGCTCCAGGACACACCAGTCATATCAACAAGTTCGCCAATTGTTCGGTGACGGTCCTCTAAGATCAGTTCATGAATTTTCATGACGTTTTCATTCGTTCGGGAGGTCGACGGTCGTCCTGAACGAGGTTGGTCTTAAAGCGTAAAAACCACTTGTAAACGTGTATTGCTCATGGATGTGTCTTTGTAAGCTGTTTGAAGCTTAACAACTGTTTTCCCCGGTAGAAAACAGAATTTCACAGAAGCACTCGGTTCCTTCGTTTCAGCATCGCAAAAATCGACGAACAAGGGAAAGGCACTGCAAAGCAAAGACCCATCACGTGGCAGTACAACTACGCCCGACGACGCCTGTCGGCAGACTGATGCCTGAATTATATCAAGTGGCTTCTGGCGGCGGAAGCATGAACTACAAAGGGCTTATCCCACAGAGAACGTCTCCGGTTCCTTTTCGGTACCCCTCGTACCACGTCGACTTGTATGCCGGAAAATACATCTTTCTTGGATTTATATTTCGTAATTGAACAGTTCATCAGTAAACGAAACATTCCTCTTGCTTACCTAATTTATTAATAACACTTGTGTAATCGGTCATAGTGGAATAAGGTATAAGGAGAAGTTTGAATGAGATAGAGCGGGAGAGAGGTAGGGTAGAAGGGAAAGAGAGGTTGTGAAGTCTCTAGTCCGGTGCATTATTATAATGTCTATCAGATGCTTTTGTGATATTTTACTCATTCTACATTTTAAAACTGTTATTATTACCAAAACTGCATTAAGGATACACCATTTCCTTCTCAAGCATCCAGGACTAAACGATAGTTCTTCGGTGCTTCCAACGAATTGTTTATTTACAAAAGGATTAGTAAATAAATTATTACACTCGTACGACGAGTAGTTAATTGGTCGGCGAATTTTCGAAATACAAATCACCACCTCCAGAAGAAAAGTTCCAGTAAAAATATACCGAAAAAGGGTGCGTAATTAGATGGCAAAAATGTTTTTAAAAAAAATCAATATCTGGTCGAAAAATCCTTTTGTACAAAAAGACAATTATCTGATTTCTTTCTCTTTTCCTTCTTTATGAGAAAGTGATAGCTGTTCCGAAAGTCCGCTGATCTACTATTTCACGCGCCTTAAGAGTGCAATAGTTTATTTGGCAATTCTTTATTAAATGAAGCAAAATTGGTCGTTAATAACAGGAAAGAACAAATTCTTTTGTACATTAAAATTTCTAGTCGTCTTTTCTACTCGGGTACTTCTGCTTACCGCAAATGCTCAAACTTCAAACTTAATGCTGAGAGTGTTAACACCACTAAAATTTGTTACCCTTACTCATCAGTTTATATAATTGTCACGCTCAGATAAAAATGAAAAACATCGACTAAAATGCTGTTTACACTGCTGAAACAAAATGTACTGTGATGTTTATTACTGAAGATATTGATCCACATTGATAGTTAGATTTATATGAAACTGTAACATATTCACGTGACAACATGCAGAAATATCATTGTGAGTCGATGCTAAGGTCTTGTTTCCTATCGTAACTAAACGAATTTCACTTTTATGTACATTTAGAATTGCGTTTAGAAATGGCATGCACGCTTTAAAATTCCGTTTCATCTCCTCCAAAAATGTACAATTTTGTTTCTCATGAAAAATGAAACCAATGAACAAGATTATGATTCTTTAGGACGAATAAATGGTGAAAAAGAAACTGCATCTCTCCACTTCGTCACTAATAGGTAAACAAACATAATATCACATCATGGACTTTATCTAAGAAAATAATTTTTTTTTTCTCTTTTTCAGTGAAGTTCGGTTTGATGTTCAATTGTTTGCAACTAGAGTATCTAAAAGGTGGAAGAGGTCATGATGTAATCGTGTTTATTATAGGTACAATGCCAGGGATTTTCGGGAAGGGGGCTAGTCGATTACATCTACCTCAGTGTTCAATTGATACTTATTTTATCGGCTTAAAAGGGGTGAAAGAGAAAGTCGACCTTGGCGGAGTTTGAACCCAGAACGTAAAAAATAGAGCACTGGCCAAAATGCTTGGCCAGTGCTCTAACGATTCTTCCAGCTCGACGCCTTATATTCAATGTATAATAATGTAAGAAACAGCAATGTTTGTAGATTTTGTAATTCTAGCCTAGCCCTAGCAGAAGAAGTTCAACTTGAAAAGAGAAAATGAGAACTTGTCACAATACATTTGAAGTTTTCTGTCACTTTTAATTAGCAAGACTTCTTAAAAGGTAAAGTGCAATCAGTGTTAGATGGCCAATTAATGAAAGTTCTAAAGCAGGTTGGTATTTAAAGAAGAAATCAGTTCAAATAACGTTCTTAATTATGGGGCTTATTCTTCTACTAAAACCTCAAACACTAAGAGCTATTGTGTATGCTCTGTTGACCAGCTGTTTACCATAGGCAATAGAATCCTAACAAACCGGTCTCCCCCCCTCCTCTCTCTCTCTCTTTCTCTCTATCTATCTATCTATCTATCTATCTATCTGTCTGTCTGTCTATCTATCTATCTATCTATCCATTTATCTCTACCATACATACGCAAACTCATAGACACAAACGTTCTGGGAATAATACAATTTAATTAAGTGTTAAGAATCAAAAGTAAGTTGTTACAATGAATGTTTACCATTTGAGAGCATGTGCTGAAACGGTGAGTGGTTTGGTTGGTATAAAACATAAACACTAATTGGCATAGTGGATGAGTTCATTTGAGTCCAGTATTTATCAGAGTTTAAACACGAGGTCTTGACATCAAATAAGTAGGGGTTGACTCATTATTTCACTACCGACAAGTATGTATGTGCAAAACTGTCATTTAATCTCTCTTCACACGCTAAATATTAATCCGTTCACGCATACTAACCTGGGTTTGTTACTCTATACTTATGGAAGTTTTCGAAGCCACCGTCTGTTGTATCGGACGGTGACTCGGGTTCCAGAATCATTATTTCCCTGGCAACAACTTTGGAGACATTAACGATCATTAAAGAAGTTACATGACCAGTTTGGTGTCACAAATATACTGTTGACTATTTCAATGGGCTAAGTGGTATATAACAGACACAAATGCATGCTTAAAGTATAACGGTCAATTAGCACACATGATTCGATGTTGACAAGTCGAAACAAGAAAAAAAAAAGGAAGAAACAACGACAAGCAGAAGAATTTAAAGTGTGAACTTTTCCTTTTGTTTAGATGATTGAGAGTGGTCACCGCGAAAAACTTAAAAGGCATTAAAATCATTTTTAATTCGACTTAACTTTTTCCCTTCGTACATTTCATTTTAAGTTCTTAATTTGAGAAAAATAGTGAAGATTTTTATTCTTGAGAAAGTAAAAATAATATTGTATTGTGTCTTTAAAATAACCAGGAAATATACTTCGTCTGAGCAGGTCTTGTCCCTGCTAAAACCATCCGTCCATCCACCCCTCCATCCATCTTCTCTACCCATTATTCCAGGGAGAGTTGTAGGGGTGGAGTCATCGGGCATCTTACTCCATAGCATACTTCAAAAGCAACCGTCATTACATTTTCCGGTTGGATTCCCAAGCGTGACCAACTGAGATTATGAATATTATCCAGCCATCACGTTCTTGATCAGTTCCTAGGTCTCCTACCGGTTGGATCAGCATGAAGAATCTGTCTTGCCGTTCTTTCTTGCGACATTCTAATCACATGTCCGTAGTACCGGAGATATGACCTCTCAATGTGGAGAAGTAGCGACTCGACCTGGAGAAACTTCTTAACCTCCGAGGTACGCACCCTGACGAGTAACATTACTCCAGAGATCTTTCGAATGAACCCCATTGTTATTATTAGAGGAAAAATATTTGTGATAAATGAGTGCGCTGAAGGTCTTCTAAGGACATCTATGTCTTTGGAATATAATGGAATATGTCTAGATACGAATTTTCGCAAGAACATTACAATGAATTATCTGGTAAACAAGGTGTTTGTTGTTTTAAATCACGATTTCTATTTTAGTTTAGTTTCCGATTAAGAATGTATTACATAAAGGCGGTGAGTACTCTAGCATGACCTGGCCGCGGTGGCTAAAATTAACCAAAGCATGTATTACATGAAAGAGTGAACAGCTGTGAATAAATACAATACATTCGTTAAAGGACAATTCCGATAAAACTTGACAGTTATGTGATTTATAATTAGCAAATCGGACTAACATGCCTCTTAAGTGCTCTGGTTACTCTAAATTGCTTTATTTATTGTATCATAACTGCCTACTGGGACTCTAGTTACATTCACAAACTTTTTTCCAGATATCTCTTGGTCCTATAGTAAGTATTATAACATAGCAGTTACGTGGGCCATGATTTATAGAGATCGAATCAGATTATCGAATATGACGTTGAAACCCATTGAAATGTGTTGGCATGTTTGTAAAACGGTGGTGGTAAGGAGCAGGGGTTTCTGAATTGCTAAGCTTTGAACAAGATAACGAACGACCGAAGGGGAAAAAATTACAAAGATATGGCCGAAAGAGATGCACACTACATAATACATACTTCCAAGTATATCTACCACTAATTTTTCATATCTATAACCACTCGTGCAATGCAAAAAACGTTCGTCACTTCTATTTATGTTTTACCTCCTTTCATCGACATTTTCATCCATTCCCTTCTTCTAATATCTATCTATCTACTTATCCATCTGTTTAGCTAATAATTTATCTATTTTAAATATAATCACAAGAATTCTAAGAAACGTGCAGTGGTCCGAATCAGCAACAATCAATCTCTCTCCCAATGTGTCCATTTAATATCTATTTGTCTATATGCCAATGTGTGCATTCATTTAGATACCTATGTGTCTATTCTTCAATTAACCGAGTTAACAAGCTGGTTTGCAAGTCAACTATTTGAGCTTTCTACCTTTTTCTTTCCATTCATTTTCACTCACATGTCTTTTATTATTATTATTTACAAGACAAGTTAAAATTTTTCAGAAACTTGCTTTATAAACGTGTGACATATGAACAGTGAAAGAATTTGAACACATTGGCAGACGAATTTAACAGCTGAATATCGTGCAAAAAGAATGGAATAATTTAGTAGTGGAATCCCTTGAAGCAGGCAGACAATG
Source organism: Octopus bimaculoides (assembly GCF_001194135.2). NCBI lineage: Eukaryota > Metazoa > Mollusca > Cephalopoda > Octopoda > Octopodidae > Octopus > Octopus bimaculoides. The sequence continues at coordinate 54,066,058 of NC_068993.1, forward strand.
CATGGCTGTGGTCAGCGCTAGGTATGTCGCCTCATGGAATAAGTGTGTAGCTGAAGAAATCTTTATGTACTTTTATTTTTATTGTTCCTCTTTTCATTCCAAAATAAACATCTCGTGGTTAGTTTAGGACTAACCCGGAGCCACTCATAAACAACAGCTGCAGCAGCATCTAGTGGTTATCTGAGGTCTGTTCGGTCAGGGTTAATCTGGGACTATACAACAATATCTAGGGGTTTTATCAAATCATCACAGGTCCGTTTGTTTTGAGCTTACCTGGCGCTTGGCAGCAACAGTGAATGCATCAACAACATCTTGTCGATATATTTAGATAGAAATATGGACGGAAACGTGTTTTTCTATACGCAGTCATTCATTCTAAATCCGTTATATGTATATATATATATATATTTACCAAACCCTTGCTGCTTACTTCGTTCGCAAAGAAAATATTTTGCTCCGGAAAGAAAATACCTCACACATACTCAATAACACGCACGCGCACACACACGCACACACACACACACACACAAATACACACACACTTTATCATTCGATCACATTATGAAACAAAGGGAAGAAGTAAATTTGATAATATCGTTATAGCTGCTGTTGCTGTAGTTGCGAAGGATGATGATGATGATGGTGGTGGTGGTGGTGGTGGTGATGGTGGTGGTTGTGATGGTGGTGGTGGTGGTGGTGGTGAAGAAGAGGAGGAGGATAAGGGGGATGAGGCATATTAGTGGTGAAGCAATAATAATAATGACAATAATAATAATAATAATAATAATAATAATAATAATAACAATGATGATGATGATGATGAGAAAGGACAATTGAAGATTAGTGATGAAGCAATTTAAGAGATGCTACATAAAAGAGGGAGTCGAACGTGTTACCTTACCTTAGCAGCGAGTATTGTATCCAATATTTGCTACGGAATAACTAACGACTAGAAGCAGCGGGAAACACATCAGTTTGTAACTATAAGACGGAACATCTACTACAGCTAGCAGTAGTAATAGTAGCAGCAGTAGCAACAGCAGCAAAGACAACAGCAACAGCAGCAGCGGCAGCAGTAGCACTGCTAGTAGTAGTAGTAGTAGTAGTAGTAGTAGTAGTAGTAGTATGCATGTGGTGGCGTCGGTGAGGTTAGGTGCCCCTATCGACAGGGAGAAGTGCACTGCTATCGACGTCTGATATGTCTTATTCGTCGACTCCTTGTTCTTCAAAATATTATATATCTTCTGCCTTGCTCCGCCTCTTCCTCCTTACCCCCCCCCC
>NC_068993.1:54069841-54076633 GCF_001194135.2 Octopus bimaculoides
CATTCAATCGATCGCATCAACAGATTATTAGTAGGCTGTGCGCTTGACAACACTCCAGATATCTGGCCAATAGCGTAGCTGGAAGGAGGGTGTGAAGGGGCGGTCCACCAGGACGACGCATTTATGGAGGCGGCACTTTTGTGTCTACTGTATAAGCCTAAACAGGCTTATACCTCCTGTGTAGGGAGCTACGCCACCCTGTCATCCCATTTTTGGCATTTATTTGACTAAGAACTGCAGTTTCATAAAAATGACAAGTGGTAGGAATGTGTGCTTCACAAACAGTGGCCACACCTGCTCGTCATCTAAGAATCTCTGCAGATATTACAGCATCAGCACCTGTCTACGTGGTATGCCTCCCCCACTGCATATTACGTTCTCTATGTAGAGTGTTAGTCGCAAAGGGACCTTCTGATCAAGGAAACCCGAATTTTTCACTAGAAGCAAAAGAGCAGACTTGTTTAAATGCAAAGTAGAGCAAAGCTTTGTATGATAATATATAAAAGAGACAATGCATACAGTCATAATCTTTGTCTGAACTTTTAGGGATAGCTTTCCCTATTTCTATTTCTATTGCCCACCATGTTCATAACTTCGTCCCAAATCCTATCCCCTAGAAGTCTTGACCAAGCCATTCACTGAGTACCTTTACTGGACTGTCAGTCAAGCCACAGACGACTCTACCCCCAGGTTGCATAGACTTGTCTTTCTAGGTATCATGTTCCAAGACCGCCGGCTTCTCCTAGTTAATGAATTCTCCAGTTACTACTTTATATTCTTTCAAAATTATGACGATTTCTTTGAATATTTATGTGTCCGACACCATGACAATAATTTATCAACATAGCTCTCCTGCATCCCGACTCGAATTATATGCCTCTCCACTGCTCCAGCTTTTGTAGTTGTGGTTCAAGAGTCAAAACGTATGGAAAAACCGACCACGCGATATCAAATGGCTCCGAATGGTAGCGATTTGCCGCTGTACAAGCTAGCGACCAACCCACTGAGCACTAATGAGAAACTGGTTGCACATAATACAGCGGCCAGATGGTGATGGTGAGTTTGCAGAATTCATTAGATTTACCCAAGTGATCATCATAACCAAATCCAGATCCGACCCTCTCTACGGTATATCGCATGAAGTGAATAGGTTTGTCCAGGATGGAACAGATTTATGCGGACCTGACGATATTATGGTAAATTATGAGCCTTTCTGCAATGCTCCTCTTTGCATAATTCGGATTTTGTACAGCTCCACCTCTTCTGTCATGATTTGCAGCTGACCCATCAAGGTATTATTACGGAATTTCACCGTCTCCAGTTCGTTGCTACTCCCGAAAATTTCAGTAAAGTGTTGCTGAAAAGTTGCACTGGTTGCTTGGAACAATATGTGGTCCATCAAAGAGTCTGTAGCAACGCTGTGCGCATGCGTAGTCTCACGCATGCGTGGAATTCAACAACCAAGCTTTCCCGCTTCATTCTGTCTCTTTCTTGCTGGCCAGCGATTGAGCAAGGACGTGTTTAGCTGTCTCTCTCCATCTTTCGAACTTACGCTAGACAGCTCGCTCACATCTACATACCAACGTCCCAACAACCATGCTCACACACACAGAAGACGTCTCAACAAACAAGAGCTAAAGATGTATATTTACCACCATGAATAAATGTTGTTTGAGTTGATAGTCTGGTGTTCAGCGTTCCGTTAATTCTTAATTTAATATAGGAAGGCAGGTGTACATCTAATAATGTATAACCCACTTCTCTATACTGGTGACCCCGACGTGATTCAAACACGCAGCCCGCTGAGCTACAATAACCCACTTTCCTATAAGTCTATCGTAATTCAGTTTCCTTGACACAGCTCCGTCGCTTGGGCCTACAGAATGGTTTTAATGTCCTCATATTTTAATGTATGCGTCTTAACATAGCAACCAAGCTTTCGAGTTTAACACGACCGCTATCGTTTAGACTAGGAAATCCCTTCAAACAACTTCTGTTAAATTAGTTAACTCAACCTCCTATTTAATGCTTTCTGCTGCTATTCCGTTACTAACTAAATTTTAATGGGGGTTTTTTTTACGAAGCCATCCACCATCTGTTGTTAATAATCAAACCCGTCAATTTCTACTCAATTTGCTCTCAAATCCGGTCCCTAAAGGCTTTTTGCACTGTAAACGACGCTTTCAGCTTTCCAGTAACCGTGTCTCTGACTGTGTCATATTTAAGTTGATCGTGTTATACAAAAGGGTCTACACATAATGTGGAGATGTATGTATTCAGGCATGCCTGACGTTACGGGAGTTCGCGCTGGCGGGAATTGTCAAGTTTGACCACTAATTTCGGGATACGCTAAGTGAATCTTTCCAGTCTCTAAGTAAAAAAAAATTACTAGCAGTATTTACAATAATTTCTCAGACAGCTTTACCAACATCATCTTCCAAACCATTGTTGTAACCTTTTATTCTACAGAGCTAACATATTTAGGAAAAGCCAGGAAGACAGAAGTTCCTATATTCAATTCCCTATAGATGATAATTATCATGTTTATATACAAAAACATATTTATAGATTTGTTACAGTTCTTTTGAAATATAGTCTCAAGTTGTTGTTACTGTTGTTCTTGTTCTTGTTTTTATTCTTTTGTGAGTGTGTGTCTGTAAGCATGTGTATATGTTTCTAAAAACCAGTTACATCGATAATTAACACATATTTACATTAACCTAAGGGTCAATAATTGACTGTAAATGTTCAATATTATGATTGGATCTCACAACAGAATTAGTTTCAGTGAACATCAATTTATGTCAAACATGTTATTTTAAACATCACTTAAATCATCATAGAATCAGAATAGTCAATAGAGAGCTAAACGAACAAAAGCAGTGCTGATACACATTACTGAGTCAATATAAGCTATGAATTCATTTAGAGAGAATATAATCCAGTGGTGTATCAAGTCTTCTTAATGTGGGATTTAATGTGCAAATAACACATAGTGAAAACTGACCAGTCTATTCATGTAATATTAGCATGAAAAATAAATTCAGTCATCATTAGCAAATATTTAGGGGTTCTTTTTTGTATCTTAATTTCTGACCAGATGTGTGAAAAACCAATTGGCAAATTAATGTTAACCTATTTTATGCTCCATAGGTGCATTAAAATTAGCCAGCAAGAAGTGAATATGCTGTTAGTCAATGACTAATGTGTTTTGTTTTTCTTCATTTACTTGTTTCAGAGATTTGAATGAGGTCATGCTGGGGCACTTCCTTGAAGGATTTAGTCAAACAAATCAACCCCAGCATTTATTTTAAAATCTGGTACACTATTCTCTTTGTCTCTTTTGCCAAACTGCTCAGTCACGAGCATGTAAACAAACCAGTACCAGTTGCAATAGAGTACAAACACAATAACAGAGACAAGTGCACACAATATACATACATACACATGCACATACACCCACACATAGATAGATACACAAAGATAGATATATAGACAAATGACAGACAGACTTCGGCATAGTTTCCATCGACCAAATTCCTCGAAGGATCCAAGGATGAGCTACTTCCTGGAAAGTTCTGGGGAGGTTACTTCCTCGAAAGTTCCGAGGAGTTCCTGGAAAGTGCCAAGGATTTCCTGGAAGTATCCGAGGATAAGCTACTTCCAGGATAGTTCTGAGGATGGTACTTCCTGGAAAGTTCCGAGGGTTTCCTGGAAAGATCCGAGAATGCGCTGTTTCATGGGAAGTTCCGAGGATGGTACGTCCTGGAAAATTCCGTGGATTTCCTGGAAAAATCCAAGGGTAAGCTACTTCTTGGAAAGTTCCGTGGATGGTACTTCTTGGAAATCTCCAGGGAGTTGAGTGGAAGTTCCGATGAATCCTGGAAAGATCCGATGACTTCCTGGAAAATGCCACGATTTCCTGGAAATATTCGAGGATGAGCTACTTCCTGGAAAGTTCAGCGGATGGTACTTCCTGGAAAGTTCCGAGAGTTGTACTTCCTGAAAATTTCCGATGATCTCCTTAAAGATCCGAGGTTGAGCTACTTCATGTTAAGTTCCGAGGATGGGATTTCTTGGAAAGATCCGAGGATTTACTGGAATGATACGCGAATGAGCTTACTTCCTGGAAAGTTCCGGTGATTTCCTGGAAACATCCGAGGATGAGTTACTTCATGGAAAGTTCCTAGGATGGGATATCCTGGAAAGTAACGTGGGTTTCCTGGAGTTCCGAGGATGAGCTACTTCCTGGAAACTTCCGGGGATGTGACTTTCTGGGAAGTTCTGAGGATTCCTGGAAAGTTCCGAGGAAGGGGAGGAATTACTTCCTGGAAAGGTCCGAGGAGGGGCGCCCATCATACTGCTGCGGAATTTGGATGCTCCAATAATGTGTAACGGCACACACATGATAATCAAAATTGATACTCCCAAGTCTTACAGGCAACCATCTTGAATGGACCGGCCGCTGGTCAAGATGTTCTTATAACTCCAATGTCCCTCCCTCCCTCCGATACGATCTACAAGTTTAAGCGGCTTCAATTTCCTGTCAAACTCTCCTTTGCAATGGCAATAAATAAGGCACAGGGTCCTTCATTGCAATGGTTGGTTTAAATCTCACAGAGCAAGTGTTCTCCCATGGTCAACATTACGTTCGATGCTCACATCATCATCATTATCTAACATGCATATTCCATGCTAGCATGGGTTAGATGGTTTGAAAGGATCTGATGTGTATTCAAGGACAGCATTGAGCCCCAGTGTCTGCTTTGGGAAGGTTTTCATGGCTTAATGCTCTTTGTAACGCTTTACGGTGTGGACTTTACAGCATGGATTGGGTGCTTTTTTCCATGCCACCTACACTATTGAGGTCACCATGCAGTTTGCAGAACTACAAGCCCTAGATGGGAAGGGGAGCAGGGGACACAGATTCATGCTTGGGAACAAAGAGATTACAATGCAACAGTGGGGAGGGAGTTAGAGCAGATTCTTGTGTAGAGGTCTGCATGACTACATGGCTATTCACACTTGTAGATAAAAGCAGGCAGAAAGACATATACACATATGTTAGTAGGGGAAAGTGGGAGAAAAAGACACACACACACACACATATATATATATACACATATTTACACACATTAATAAGAGAAAGGGAGACACACACACACACACATATTTACATATACGTAAGTTCAATTCATATTTTTACGATTAAAGTTTCCCCTATTTGAAACCTTTTGATTTTCCCCTGATATTCCAATTTTTGGCTGTCTTTGCATCAGTTTTGCAAAATGTTTGAGATGTGAAGGAAAATGAAATGAAATCGTTTTTAACTATGTTTTATTTTTAAAATCATAATATTTAATTTGAATTGACATAAAATATACAATAAAAATACATTTGAAAAAATTATTATTGCATCTCCTTTAAACACAATCACATCACACACCTTTATAGTATGAGACTATTTCTTTGATATATACAATGGTAATGTTTGTTTTGTTAAAGACTAGTGTAAAATATTAGTAAAAGTTGATCCATGAGCAATGCATTAAACACTCACATCCATCATGTATACAATTTAATGTGAGGAAAAGAGCAGTCAAGTCAACATTATGAACGTTTCTGTAAACATTGTTAATTCTATACTACACATAATGTTATGCAATACATACAATATATGTGAGATATATATATTTACACATTGGATACATGACGTACTCTTTTTTATCATTTATTGCAGTATGACTGATCTTTCTTTAGTTGTTGGAATACTGCACTAGCCAAGTTCCTACATGAAGTGCTGATGAGATGATCACCAGGATAGTATGTATTGCCCCCATTATTATTTATCATCATCATCATCGTTTAACGTCCGCTTTCCATGCTAGCATGGGTTGGACGATTTGACTGAGGACTGGTGAAACCAGATGGCAACACCAGGCTCCAATCTAATTTGGCAGAGTTTCTACAGCTGGATGCCCTTCCTAACGCCAACTGCTCTTATATATATATTTATCAATAATAATAAAAGGATAAAATTAATTGATTAATCAATTAATAATTTTATCAAGTAGTTCGGTACATTAAAATAACCTTTTTAGGTAAAATGATACAAATATTTTATAACTATAAACATAATTATAATCAGGAGTCAGCTAACTGCTTCGCCACACACTGAATTTAGAAATAGGAGTTAAAATGCCTTTTCTATTACCATAAAGTGTGTTACTGTCTGGGAGATCTTTATGGTAACAGAAAAGGCATTTTAACTCCTATTTCTAAATTCGGCGTGTGGCGAAGCAATTAGCTGACCCCTGATTATAATTATGTTTATAATTATAGAATATATATGTAATATAATATGTGACAATTATTCGGTTGCCATAATGAAACTCCAAGTTTCAGATGTTGGGGTGGAAATCTGCTCCGGCATCTTGTCAGTTATTAAGACATTTTTGTTTGTCTTAATAACTGACGAGATGCCGGAGCAGGTTTCCGCCCCACATCCGAATAATTATGGCAACCGAATAATTGTCACATATTATATTACAGATAAATTCCTCTATTTACATAATATCAAGGTCTCATTAACTTTTTTGTTGTCATACTATTACTATTAATATATATATATATGTTTGCTTTCTTAAAGACTAGTGTGAAATATTAGTAAAAGTTGATCCATGAGGCTTACAAAAAAGTCGATTTGTTCGACTAAAGGCACTGCTCCAGCATAGCCACAGTCAAATGACTGAAACAAGTTAAAGAAAAGGATGTGTGTGTGTGTGTGTGTGT
>NC_068993.1:54076659-54077519 GCF_001194135.2 Octopus bimaculoides
ATATATATATATATATATATATACACACACATATACACATACACACACACATGCCAATATTGAATAATGAGAATGAGTGCTTAACACCACATTGGTGGATAAATATTTTATATATGTGGGTGAACAAGGACACCATTGGTTTCATGCCAAAAGAAAATTTCTCAGCAATTGCTGAGAAATTTTCTCTCCGCATGAAACCAATGGTAGCCTTGTTAACCCACAAATACGGTATGTAAATATATATGTATGGGGTGAGGTGTACATATATTTAACAAAGGAATATTAGCTACAGATTAGTTATACTACATTTAATACACATAAGGAAAAGAATGAGCAAAAAAGGACAATTACACACACAGACACACATTACATGCATGCACACGCACGCCACATGGATGCACGCACATACACACATCTCCATTGAAGTGTACACTGATGAGATTCTCCCCAACCACAATCTTCCATCACTGATGTACCCCAAGGTTCAGTTCTGTCTCACATATTGATATCTTATTTTCTGTCAGTTCTAACAACATGCATTACCACCAGACAATAGCCAACCTCCTTAAACTTTTTCATCATCCATATATATATATACCCTAAGCACCTTACACTAGACGTACATGGCCTCCATGAATATAAACCTTTCAGTGATCCTTTAATCGGGACATTACAAACTAATTGGCTGTGTGTGTGGTAAGTAGCTTCCTTACGAACCACATGGTTCTGGTTTCGGTCCCACTGCGTGGCACCTTGGGCAAGAGTCTTCTACTATAGCCTCGGACTGACCAAAGCCTTGTGAGTGGATTTGGTAGACAGAAACTGAAAGAAGCCCAGCGTATATATATATATATATATAT
>NC_068993.1:54077750-54084873 GCF_001194135.2 Octopus bimaculoides
CCAACATCACTTGATAACCGATGCTGGTGTGTTTACATCCCTGTAACTTAGCGATTCAGCAAAAGAGACCGATAGAATAAGTACTAGGCTTACAAAGAATAAGTCCTGGGGTCGATTTGCTCGACTAAAGATGGTGCTCCAGCATGGCCACAGTCAAATGACTGAAACAAGTAAAAGAGTAAATCAACGCATTAAAGAAACAGCTTTACATTGTAATGTCCCTTTGCAGGAACCAGCCAGGACTAAAATTTTTTTAATTCACTAAAACTTCTAGGCTGCTAGACATCACAATTAATATCTTGTGGTGAAACCATTTGGACAGTATCTCTATATTTACATCACAAAAACTAGGTTTCTTAACACCAGAAATGTCTTCTATATCGATGAGTTACTACTCCCCCTCTATAAATCTCAAGTGTAACTCATGATGAAATACATTTGGAATGTTGCGACTGTTCTACACACAAACATGCTAGACTATAGTTTAATACAGCAAAGATGATTTCACATTTAACTTTACAATATTTTACAAAACACTTCAAGCAATTATGATCAGTTGATTATGATCTGCTATGATGTTAGCAAAATAGAAAAATAAATCTATTTTCTTGCAACTTTTGATTGAGATTCACAATGCAGTCTTATCCACGAAAGAGCTTTGTCTTCTTGTATTAGATAATGATTCTACTTGTCTATACAAAATTCATTTTGATTTCACACTTTTGGACAAAACTGTACAATATAAAAGATACCAGTGTACGATAATGGAATTACAATGGAAAGTGTTTAAATATAAGAAAACTTCCAGAGTTTTCTGAGCAGGTAAAAACGTTTTGTGCTGCACAACATTTAGAAAGGATCAATGATGATAAAACATAGAATGATGTTGATGTTAAAATCATGAAGTCATTTCCACGGCATTTCTGTAATCTGTGAGTTCTTTGGACAGTTTCATGCGAGTATAATTAGATGCCAAGATAGTCATAAAATGGGCCTGAAACAAAAATGAAATAACAATTAGTTTAAGAATTAATAACATTTACTTAGTGACTATTTATTTTTGAAATATTTCAATATTTTTTTTTTTACCATTTTGAGCGTGGCCGTTGCCAGTACTGCCTGACTGGCCTTCGTAGGATTTTCGAGCGACATCGTTGCCAGTGCCCTTGGACTGGCTCTTGTGCGGTGGCACATAAAATACACCATTTTGAGCGTGGCCATTGCCAGTACCGCCTGACTGACCTTCATGCCAGTGGCATGTAATAGCACCCACTACACTCTCTGAGTGGTTGGCGTTAGGAAGGGCATCCAGCTGTAGAAACTTTGCCAAATCAGATTGGAGCCAGGTGTTGCCATCTGGTTTCACCAGTCCTCAGTCAAATCGTCCAACCCATGCTAGCATGGAAAGCGGACGTTAAACGATGATGATGATGATGATGATATAATATGATTTAGTCATTGAAAATCAGAAGACACCAAATTAGAGAGACTGAATTCGTTTTTGATGAAAATAATAGTGTTGAAACCCAAGCAGGAAACACAGCACCCTCTCGATAACAGAGTCAACATCCACTGACAATGTTGCAAAAGCAACAAAAATTTTGAAAGACACAAAAATAAAAGTAATAATAATAAATGAGTAGAAATTGAACCAGTGCGTGTGTGAGAAATTATGGCAGTTTGACTCTCCCCAGACACACACAAATTCACATAAAGAATCTTGCAACCGAGATAAAAAAAAGTATATACACACACATACTGTAATAGACTCTGCAGTGTGTGGAAGTTTAAGAATTCATTAGTCAGAAAAAGTATGCACTCATATAATTGTCAATAGAGCAGGTATATTAACTGAAGTGTACAGTCTTATATATCTATTACAGACGATCTTACCAATTCTTCTCTTCTCTAGGCACAAGGCCTAAAATTTTGGGAGAGGAGACCAATCAATAAGATCGACCCCAGTACCCAACTGGTACTTAATTTATTGACCCCGAAAAGATGAAAGGCAAAGTCGACCATGGCGGAATTTGAACTCAGAATGTAAAGACAGATGAAATACCACTAAGCATTTCACCCAGTGTGCTAATGTTTCTGCCAGCTTGCTGATCTTACCAATTAGTTTCACATTAGGGCTTCACAAAGATGTTAGATAACAGCCCAATTATGTAACCCAATGTTCTTCAGAGTTGACAGTTAAGAAGAAAATATAGCGTTTATATATATATATAAATGCTATGTATTTACTTTGGCCATTCAAAGTATGGTGTATATTTTCTTAAAAAGCCAAGTAAAGGAAAAAAAACAGTAAAGAAACACTTCATTAAATTGTTAAATGTCTTTATAATCAAACAATTAATAGTTTGACTTACCATTGCAAGTGAGGTGCAAAATGCACCAATATAAGCAACAATAAAGAGTTGACCAGATTCTTCAGTCTGTAAAACATAACAAACACAAGTTTAAAATTTGGAATTACCATTAATTTTTATCAACTGTTAATTGAATGGAACATTTATTAACGATTCTAATCACAACTTTCAGGAATTCAACTTTCTTTCTCTTCATTCCAGCTTATGTATTTTCAAATTTATATTTAAAGATATCTTCATATATGCCTGAAACTGTAAAGACATCTGGTAACTTGACTGACAAAAGAAGGCTATGAATGACCCGCCCTTTTTTTCCTGTCCCTCTAATTGTTGTTTTCCCTGTCCGCCTTTGTACTGTCTATCTGTGTGGATGTTTTATTGTCCTCTTGCGTTTTTGTTCCATTTTATATATATATATATATATATATATATATACATATATATATATTCGTTTATGGTAAGGACACTGACTAATGAGTATTTTTGTGGTTGCAGAATTACTGTTATTATTATTAATATATATATATATATATATATATATCATCATCAACGTCAATTCATTACAGAGAAAGTTTATAGTCATCAATTCACTACAGCGAAAGTTCACCGTCATCAATTCACCGTTTTTGGGGGTTTTTTTTTTCAATAAAATAGCTTTTAACTATTAATGATGAGATACTATGGATATATTTTCTCAGTAAGCTTTCCTTGTGGTGAACTTTCTTCACGGTGAATTATGGTGGTGAATTTACCTGTAAATGTTAAGTGGATCCAGTGCAATGAGAAATGAAGTGCTTTGCTCAAAATCACATTGCACTACCTGGTCCAGGAATTTAAACCATGGTCTTGTGATTTTAAGTGCAACACTCCAACCACTAGGCCACTTGCCTTCACATAGAAAGACCAGCCATTAATAATCCTTTCCACTATAAGCACAAGGCCTGATATTTTGTGGGGAGGAGGCTAGTCAATTATATCGATGCAGAGGGCTCAACTGGTACAACTTATTTCATCAACCATGAAAGGATGAAAAGCCAAGCCGATCACAGCAGAATTTGAACTCAGAATGTGAAGAGACAAAAGAAATACTGCTAAGCATTTTGTCCAGCTCAGTGACAATTCTGTTAGAGCAATTATTTATAATACCTGCTGAGCAATGTTTCAGACAGACAGGCATATTTATCCACCCAGCTGTCCACCTATGTAAATAGTATATGTTATCAAAAGTCAAAACACTTTACCATATAATAGCAGAAGCAAAAATCAGAATGGTAATAAATAAATACAATAATTACACGAGTACACATCCGTCGCAGAGTGGTTGGTGAGCAAAGAGGAGTTGCAGTCAAACCTCCGACAATTTTCTGGGAGCTGTTACTAAATATACCTGTATGAGAGTATAAAGAGCATATCATTCAAATACATCCTAAATATTTTCATTGGTATTTTCATTCAATTTAATGTTTATAATGATCATCACCCTATCACTCATACCCCCATCTCCATCTCTCATCTCACTACCTGTGATGCTCACTAATGGTCCACCAACCCACCCTTACCTCCATCCACATCACTCTGCTATCCTCCCCTGTTCCACTCCACTAGACCTGTGTATAAAAGACTGCATTGGACCAACATCATCCTTCTACCCACCCACTCATCTCTAGTTGAGTTTACTATATCATCATTTGCTTACTTCTCTTTAGTTGCCTTCCCACATGGTCAAGACATCAGTAAGCTCTATGTGAGTCAAGGCTTTAACAATTCCATTCTTTATTAAGCCTTCAGGAATGTTCTGTCTTGATCAAGAGACCAGTAAGCTGTATCTTTGTCAAGACCCCAGTAAGCTCTTCCTCAATCACACTCTGTTTAGATTAAGCTTTTATGATGCTCTCTTCAGCCAAGACTTCAGAACACTGCCTTCAGCAAGACTATAGTAAGATCCATATCAGTCGGTTTAAAAAGTTCTAGCTCTGTCAAGACTCCATCAAGGTTTTATCTGAGCCAAGACTTCAACCCTTTCGTTATTGTATTTATTTTGAGATGCTCTGTGTTTCTTTCAATTACTTTAAATATAACAAAGAATTTAGTAAAATAACTTATTTATCATTCAGCTAGAGTTAGGAACATACATTGTGCCAAAGGTTTGGTGGAAGATTTTAATTCAAAACTTATGAAAACAAGATATTTGTACTCAGAGCCAGAGCCGGTTTCAGCTGGGTTGGTAACGAAAGGGTTAATGGGATCTAGTTAACAAAAATTCTTTATTGGTCTATTTATGGCTTATCATCAACTGCCAATTAATCAGCTAAGTATTTAAACTCTGCTAACATGGAATCTTTCTTAGTTTTCACATTTTCTTAGCTGTAACCAAATTTCACACATAATATACTTTATCAAATAAAAGATAAAAAAATATAAATAATACTTATACACACCAAAATTACTGAGATCCATACAAAATTTTATATCATCTGCTTTTTTGTTGAATACATGTTGATTACAAAGTTCAATGAACATAGCATATAAAAGAATTGGTACAATACACGCCGATATAATAAGGATCCATATTATATTGCAAATATATGTTAGAGCCATTAACTGAAATATTAAAAAATAATTGTTAGTAATTTGACATACACAGTGAAATTCATTAATATCATTTATATAAGAAAATGAAAATTATTGTGCTGGAGGATTTTGTAATTCATAATTAGGTGAGATTATAGAAGGTTTGAGAGGAACTTCAATTCTTGTCAAGGATATGTCAACCTCTGTGGTGCTGGTACCAGATAAAATGTACTCAGTATACTCTGTAAAGACATTAATGTTAGAAAGAGCATCCAGCTACAGAAGCCAAGTCAAAAATGTAACATATGAGCAAGGCATAGTCCTCCGCTTCATCTAGGAGGGAGTAACTCTGGATAAACATTGACTGAGGCTGTAATGACCTGTCCAACACATATCAGCATGGAAATCAGGTGTAAAATGATGATGGTATGAAAAACTTACAAAGGTTAGAGATAAAAGTGCTCAATAGAATTTCATAAAGGAGTTGTTTGTGAGGAGCTTCAATAAGCTGTGTTTAGTAAGTACTATCAAGAACAGTCAAAGATTTGTTTGTGCCCAACAAAATCAACAAACCAAGATCAAAAGGAATCAAAGTAATTGATCCCTCTTTCATTGAACCTGAGATTAATATGATTCAAATTCAGAGTTGTAAATCACATGTTTTACAACACAATCAAGGTAGAATTAAGATTCGAACAGATTTTAGAATTCTTCTTTATTTTTTTTTTTCTATCCTTGTTGCACAAAAACTTGTTCAGTTTTGTTAACTTTAATGCAATTTGCTAACTTTTCAGCTTTGGTTTAGACTTTTTAAAGGAAGTATGATGAAGTTGAATTGAAACCAATAATTCTAAACTCAAAGACAACAAAAATAGAATAATAGTTAAACACTTACAAAAATCGCTGATGTCTGTCCCCCCATTATGCATGACATTCCACCATACACATGACGATGTGTGGCACCAGTCACTAATATACCAAATACAAGAAGGAAAACTACATAAAGTGCCATTGTAATGGCAATAATTAAAAATATATCTTGAATAGTTTCCAACCTGAAAAGAAAAATTAAAAACATTTTGTTAATATTTGGTTGAAAGATCAAATGGAAATATAATCTTATAAAGTGTTTAACATTCAAATTTTCATTCAGATGTATTATTTTCTCCTTAAAGTTTTCAATTGCTTATAAAATATCAATAATATAATTTAAACAATTGTTCAATAAGAAACCTTAAAATATTTCAGCTTATCAATATTTTGCACTTTCCCTTTAACATTTTATTTGGCAGATGCTTGGCAGTGTGGGGGATGGATTGACATTCAAGACTCTATTGTTTCTTAAAAAATGATAGATGCATCAGACCTGCCAAAGTACAGAATGTGTGGACGTCCCCATGCTGGACTCTCTCTTCACTGCATGGTGAGGGGAAATGGACATTTTCCACAATTGCCCCCCCCCCCCCGGTCACTGCCAAGAAGACAAATGCTTTAAAGAGACGCACAGTATGAAAAGCAAAAGAGAAATGTAAGGAAACTAGGTACCATCACTCACAATATGATATGCCATTGTGTGTAGTACTCTGTTTTGAACACTACCACACTAGAGTCAATTTTTGAATTCACATGATTGTAAATACAGGAAGTTGATCTGACTTGTGCTGTCAAGTAATCTTATACAGGAATATCTTGCACAGGGATATAGCTTAGGTAAACAGTACTTACACTAAAGCAGTTGAAATAAATATATGCCGAACATTATCTCACACTGACCTCAATTGGTATGATTACTGTTGCTGCAAGAAAGCAACTAACTGAATCACCACCATAAACTGGTTAAAGCAGTTGATATAAATATACACTGATCCATTGTCGTGTGCTAATTGCTGAACTCAGCAGAGATGATTACCATCAATGCAACCTAGTTGCTTGATAAAAAAAAAACCCCCGTTATCATGAGGTTAAAGAACTTCAAGGCATGGCTGTGTGATAAGAAGCTTGTTTCCCAACCACATGGTTCCAGGTTCAGTCCCACTGTGTGGCACCTTGGGCAAATGTCTTCTACAATAGGCTAGGGCCAACCAAAGCCTTGTGAGAGGATTAGGTAGGTGAAAACTGAAAGAGGCCTATTGTATGTATGTGTGTGTGTGTGTGTGTGTATGTGTGTGTATATATATATA
>NC_068993.1:54085832-54086711 GCF_001194135.2 Octopus bimaculoides
GTACTCTTCCACCACAACTGTCTCTCACTCTTACTTCCTGTTTCTGTTGTGCCTGTAATTCAAAGGGTCAGCCTTGTCACACTATGTAACGCGGAATATCCCCCGAGAACTACGTTAAGGGTACACGTGTCTGTGGAGTGCTCAGCCACTTGCACGTTAATTTCACGAGCAGGCTGTTCCGTTGATCGACGTCGTAAGCGACGGAGTGCCAACACATTTATAATGGTATAAAACAAATACTTGATACAAATTGTGATTTCTTTATGATCTGTATCAAAGAATGAAACATGTTCTTAACACGTATGCAGTCTGTATCAAACGGATTTCAAAGAGATTTTTTTCAGTTGTTATTTAAGTCAAAATAATAGTACCTGTGAATTTTCAGGCAATTTCGTTCACTAGAAAAATTTCAGCATGAATGGATTAAACTTCGTAGAAAAATGGTTAATTCTTAGCTACTCATTTTCCAACTGCAACTCATCATTTGTTACAAAGGTAGCGAACTGGCAGAAATATTAGCACGCCGGGTGAAATGCTTAGTGGTATTTTGCCAAGGGTCAAATGAACCCTGATTGAGAACCACTGGTCTAGATAGTGATGCTATTTAGCTCCAGGTCAACCATTACTGAGCAGATATATGATCAAAGGCGTTCTGGTCATGACCATCCCACTTTTCCTTTTTCAATATCTAAGAGTATGGAGGTGCGTGGCCAAGTGATTAGGATGCCACACTCACAATCGTAAGATCGACGTTTCAATTCTCGGACTCCAGAGCAGGACATTGAAGCATAAAATCAAAACAAAAATCATCAATAGAATTCTTTATATATACATATATATATATATATATATATATATATATATATATATATATATATA
>NC_068993.1:54089233-54092236 GCF_001194135.2 Octopus bimaculoides
CACAGCAATATCTTATCTCCTCCACTATTTCAGTATGATGTGTCAAAAATGAAACAATAACATCACTCTACTGTAATGTCAGATACTTTCACTCTAACACTGAAACTATTCCACTATTTCAGTATTACCTGTAAAAAGTGAAACAATAACATGTCGCTACTGTAATTTCAAATATTTTCAATTTCACACTGAAACTATTAAAGTGAGACTATACTCTCACATATATACAGGCATACTATAAGACCCAAGTAAAAACATTCCCAACAATTCAACTTCTCTGGTTGACATTAACACCCCCACCCCCAATAGGGGCCTTCATTCCCACATTTTAGAGCTCCATTTTGCGGTAGCAAAATCTTTTTTACAGGTTCCAGAAGACTGAAATTTTGGAATATGCACATAAAGATCAATAGTATGGGATACATGTCTCATGATTAGAATTTTTTAGGGTGTGTAAAGAGGGAAAGAACCCTCATGTGCAATTTTGATGAAATTCGAATCATATGTATTCCAGTTCCTTACAGAAAATATAACAGAAAAGTCTCATTTTTCAATTGCATGTAACACGGGCAACGCCGGGTATCTCTGCTAGAATGTAATAAATCTTGTCTTTTTGACAATTTCTTTGTTTCAGTTCCTGAATCGAATTTACTTACAACTTTCATTTGTCATATTGAGTAAATAAATGCATGGACTGGCTTTTCTGAAATTTGATTCGCTATGAGTCATACCCACCGCTGAATTACTGAAATGATTACTGAAATAAAAAACATGTTGCTGAGCCGTTATGTGACTCCTTTTCATGAGCAGACGAAATGTCCCACCGTCGCCAATAATAAACTCCTAACGAAATTCTACGTGATCGTTAGATTTGTTAGAAATAAGAACCAAATATTCATCAGATTATACCAAAACATTGTGAAAAGAGAAGATCAATTGTATAATGTAGTCGTAGACACACAAAAAGTCGAGATGGTTATGATTGGAATGTCCTTGATTGTACACCTGTTAAATCATAATTGACTCGAGTTAAACAAGAACATCAAACTCGCTACCTTCTCTAAAATAAGGATCACATACTTTAAATTCCTAAACCAGAGAACAGCTTACAATAACGATAAGATGGCTACTTCTCGGGTGTAAACTGCACAATTAAACTTAGCCATAGGCCAACATAATGTATGTATACATACAACAGTGAATAGTGATGACAATAGCTTGAGAACTGAAGAGTTTTTTATTGATATGACGGCGATACCATAATTCTTAGTTCAAATTAGTAAATATATTGTTCTCTACTTACATATTTTGAACATAAGTAATTGGGATTCAGTTACAATATTTATTTTGAATAAGATTTGTAACTTACTCTTTCGGGAATCTTTGATTTTATATGCACCTAAGACCAAAAAATCGCCATTCTTTCCTAGCTGGAAAAGCAGTCTAAGTTCTCAGAAACATCGAAAACAGGAAATAAAATTGTTCCAAAGTTCCATTTTATCAATAATAGTGTTTTTGCCTTCAATTGTCGTTTAAATGGTTCACCAAACCCGATCGATCGTTACTTGGAATAACTTACTACAAATCGTATACATGGAAGTACATACTTGAAAACACACACTGCCCTTATATATATATATATATATATATATATAACTTACAATACATTTGTGTTGTTATTATTCGTGATTATTTGAACAGTTTCTCGTCACTAATTTATGTACTGAAAAATCTCTTCGCCAAATTATCATTTACTTACGTAAAGTGATAGAAAATGCACATATTCTCAAATCAGTATTGACAATACTTACCCATTTTTTTAAGAAAAGGTGCAGAAAATCAGAAGGTATATCCAGGTAAAAAAAAAAATTAGTCCGACGGCAACATTTAAAATGTGGAAAGTTATAGCGTGACGTTTGGGACAAATGATATGAGGAAATGACGACACCTGTTGTCACAGGTAGGAGTTAGTTATAAGGAAGGTGAGATAAACCTGGTGGGAGTGGCTAGTAAGTATATCACACACACATAATACATACAAACATATGTATGTATGTATGTATGTATTCATATACATATATACGTGTATGTAAGTATGTGTGTGTGGGTGTATTTATGGAGATAATAATCCTTACTTAACGTTATTGATAATTTCGTGGCAAGTGCGATTATAAAAAAATTGTCAGTTTTGAATCTGTTGTTTTGGTTTAAATACTTGACCTACTATCTGTTTGGCTGTCTCAACTTACAATTTTCATTTAACCCGTTTCAGATCAACTCGCCCCGCAGAAAGGCAAAGAGTTACTAGAAAATGAAAAGGGTAAATTGTTTCGTGAAAATCGTCCTAGGAAGATCAAGCAAAATCTGCTGCAAAAGAAGATTAATTGGTTTCTGTTGGTGCTTTAGTTTTCATTTATGTCAAGTATTGTCGTACGTCGAAAGAATTATAACTTCGTGAAGTATCATACGTTCCAGTGTGGTCCAAATGATCCAAGTGTGAAGAGTCTGTTGGATTCTCGTCCAGTGAGCAAATTGGTTCCGTTTGCACTGAAATACCGCGCAAGTTTAAATTCTACGGAAAGAAAATAAAAATATTGAAATCAACAACGGGTCCCAGTCCTGTCGTGCCCAACTCGAACGCAAACGAATAGAAAATGTCCTTTTCATGGCTCAGTCTCAGCCTAGCGCTACATGTTTTCTATCAGAGGTTCAGAAAGTGTACGATGTACATACGTTGTAAGAACATTCTCAGATTACAAGTAGATGGGTATTGTAGTATAAAGATAGTTTGCTTATAGTTGGATTCAAGAATTAGAAATGGCTTATTCATAGAATGCTTAATTCTTGCGTGACAAAGCTTAGCACATACCAGCAAACGTATTTTTTGTTGTTTACACATAAGAATGGCACTTCTTAGTGAACGATGAACGACTGTTTCAATATCTACAGTTCAATGACGTCATTGAGCGCTCGTCTTGGTGTTTTTTTTTTTTTTTTTTTTTT
>NC_068993.1:54092988-54094474 GCF_001194135.2 Octopus bimaculoides
ATTATTATTATTATTATTATTATTATTATTATTATTATTATTATTATTATTATTATTACTATTATTATTATTTATTGTCTTTGCTCAGCTTCTAATGCTGGAGATGTACTATGGTGTCAGCTGTTCACTACCAGTGAACAAACTTAACACCTTTTAGTTTTCGAGCACCATCTGTAGTATTCAAGCAGTGCCGTTTTCTGCAAGTGCTCCACCCTTATTGCAGCCCCTATTTGTTCCATGTACTTCTCAAGATTTTTACTCACTGTTCCTGGGGCTCCGACAATTATTGGTACTACTACCACCTTTTTCAGCAACAACAACTGCTTAACCTCCCAAGCTAACCTGTCATATCTATCGACTTTCTTTCCATATGACAGGTTAGCTTACGAGGTTATTATTATTATTATTATTATTATTATTATTATTATTATTATTATTATTATTATCAACATCATTATTGTAACTGCTATTGCTGTTCCTGTTGTTGCTGTTGCTGTTGTTATTATTAATTACAGGGAGGGAGTTCAAATGCTCCCAAAATTGACTTTGCTTTTTCTCTTTTAGGGCTAATGAAATAAGTACCAGTCAAATATTGGGGGTTGATGTAATCAATTAGAGACCCTTCTCCCAAAATTTCAGGCTTAATTTTTCAGAAATAATAATTCCTTAACTAGAAGGAATCATTATTAACTGCAGAAATCATTTCCCACTCACCTCCCCTCATTTCCCCTCTGTAACTGATTGTGTTATTTCAATAAAGTAATTATAACAACTTTTCAATGGCAATTCCTGATTTTCCTTTCTTTCAAGTCAAAACTTTAGAACGTATCACAGAGTGTTACTGTTTGTCTTGTGATAAACCTTTGGATAGTTCCTTCTTGTCTTTCATTCATTCTGTAAGATCTACCAAGATTAGGACTATTGTCTATCATACCACCATGTATGAATCATTTTGCACAAATTCTTACATTGAACCAGTATGATTAGCTCAACTTGCTTGAAATAGCAGCCAAACCTCCCTAAATTTACGTTCTATATTCTTTACAAGTTAGTGAAAAATTAGATTATGTTGGTCCTTGATACAGTATTCCTAAAAACCAAACAAACGATAGGGGGATCATTATGATCTTAGGACTAGCTGAACTAAACAACGATAACTGTTTTATCGATTCCATATTATCATGCGTATTCATTCCTCTAGAAAACAATGTTGCAAAAACAGTATGTTTCTATTCATATGGACTCAGGCATGGCTGTATGGTTAAGAAGCTTGTTTCTCAAACTTGTGATTTCGGGTTCAGTTCTACTGTGTGGCACCTGGAACAAGTGTCTTGTACTATAGCCCCGTTCGGATTTTGTAATTCCCTCACATTATAATATATATATACAAAATATATGCAGACATACATACATATATAAATATATATATGTGTATGTATATATAAATATATATATATATATATATATATATATATATATATATATA
>NC_068993.1:54094607-54096514 GCF_001194135.2 Octopus bimaculoides
GATCTTAGGACTAGCTGAACTAAACAACGATAACTGTTTTATCGATTCCATATTATCATGCGTATTCATTCCTCTAGAAAACAATGTTGCAAAAACAGTATGTTTCTATTCATATGGACTCAGGCATGGCTGTATGGTTAAGAAGCTTGTTTCTCAAACTTGTGATTTCGGGTTCAGTTCTACTGTGTGGCACCTGGAACAAGTGTCTTGTACTATAGCCCCGTTCGGATTTTGTAATTCCCTCACATTATAATATATATATACATATATGTGTGTAAATGTATGTATGTATGCATGTGTATATTGAGATGGATAACACTAAAAGCAGCAGATGTAAAACTAACCACAGCTTTTTCTTCATCAATAGCAACAACAAAAATATTTAAACACTGAACAAATGTCAACTGGAAGTTACATTTTGGATGGAAGCAGTCCGTAAAAGTTTTCACTAATATATCAACTCAAAGAATTTCTGTTAGAACACTTCGTGGGGGATTTTCTCAACTTTGCTGCCTCGTTATTCAATTGCTTTTTTACTTTTCACTGAAAAACCGTCTATCTGCTACATTTACTTACCATTCATCTTTTTATTCTCTTTTCAAAACTCATTCTAAAGCAGTTATGATTATATTTCCCCATTTCTTGAATTATAGAGATTTGTTATGTTGTTATGGGAAAGTGTTACAACTGAAAATTAATCTTGACATTGTTTGACTCAATGTTTTACTCAATTTGATTTCTTTTGGCATGTCATTATAGTTTGTTCTTCAAGAACAGATGTTACAACAATAATCTACTAGAAATACCTATATTGCTAGGGGATGTAGGTAATACCACCGTATGGCAGGTGAAATTATTGCATCAACACATTTATACTCTATGTAGGTTGCCTGAATTATGAAAAAAGCAGGCTTTTGGGGAAGCATGAGAAACAGATACTTGAGAAGAAGACAACGGAAGCAGAGGAAGGGGGATCTTGGGAACCTGAAGAATTATGAAAACATATTTACTACTATTCAAGTATCAATATCATGTGTGTGTTAAGGCGGCAAGCTGGTAGAATCATTAGCTCACTGGACAAAATACTTAGCGGCATTTCGTCCATCTTTACGTACTGAGTTCAAATTTTGCCAAGGTGGACTTTTCCCTTTATTCTTTCAGGGTCAATAAAATAATACCAGTTGAGCATTAGGATCAATGTATTGCTATGGTTTTTCCAACAGAAGATTGGTTTGGAACCAAAGCAGCTGAACAAAGTCACCAATGCATTAGGCATGGCAGCTGCAACCAGCTCAAGATGGCTATGGTTGACAAGAGACCCTTTGCAGGGAACCCTTTGCAGACTGCCCCACTCAACCAAAGCATATAGGTTTCCTGTTTTAAAACTATATTAAAACCTTCTATAAAAATTTCATATTAATTTGTCACAAACATCAGCTTAATAATGACAAAGTTATTTTCCAAATTCTTCAATATTTATAAAATTAACTAAATGAAACCTGGGTATTTCATTAAAGATGTGGAAATAAAGGCATTATACTCAAACACTTAGAAATAGTAAACACTCTCATCTATATTCTCAAACGCAATATGAGTTTGATGCCATGTTCTCTGCTCTAGTTTTTAAAAAGAGGACTTCACTTCATCATAGTTTTCATTATTGCTTCAAGTCTTTATAGGGTTGTGTGGTAAGAAGCTTGCTTCCCAACCATATGGTTTGTGATTCAGTCCCACTGCATAACACCTTCTACTATAACCTTGGGCTAACTAAAGCCTTGTGGGTGGATTTGGTAGATGGAAACTGAAAGGTCATTGTGTGTGTGTGTGTGTATACCTGTGTTTAATTCCATTTATTTATTTATCTATCTATCTATCTATTTGTCTATCTATCTATCTATATATATATA
>NC_068993.1:54096626-54106400 GCF_001194135.2 Octopus bimaculoides
TTTTGGCAAATGAAACAAGCTGAGGATTCAGTTTGCTTGAGTGCTTGTGGATTATTTACTATCTGTTTTCTTGAGTGGACAGCAAGGCCTGCTTTGTTTCATGCCACAAAACTACAACAGGCAAAGTTTCCATTTAGAGGAGTAGTGTCTTGCCAGTGTGCCTTCATGCATGCAGAAAGTTGGTCCCAGTGTTCAAATTTTTTATGTATATATATATGTATGTAGGTATGTCTCTTCAGTTTTGTGTCTGGTCCCAGTATGGCATCACAAGGCAAACAAAAATTGCTGTGTACCGTGCATGTGTACTAACATCACTCATGTGAGACATGGATCCTTTACAAACGTCATGTAAAGGTCCTTGAATACTTTCATTAGAGATGTCTGAGACACATTCTGAATGTTGGCTGGACTTTAAAAACTCCAGACACACAGGTCCTGAGGAAAGCAGACATCTTGAATATTGAGGCAATGGTGCACAAGCACCAGTCATGTTGGACTGGACACCTTATTAGAATGAAGGATAGCAGGATCCTAAACAGATGCTATATGAGGAACTTGATAGTGGAAAGAGACCCCAACAGAAACCAAGGCTGCAATTTAAGGACTGTGTCAAGTCCTCATTAAAGGCCTGTGATATGCAGGAGACTGACTGGGAGAGCAATGCCTGTCATCACCACAGATTGAGGAAGCAGGTTAAGGAGTGGGTTGACACCTTTGAGAGAGCACAAATTCTGTATGAAGAATTTGAGCATGCTGCTTGAAAGCGTGCTGCTAGTCTAGTGAATGGGGAAAGCTTGGTTTGCAATGTTTGCAGTCGCATATGCTTGTCAAGAGCAGGGCTCATTAGCCACCAACAGAGCGACGAATGCAAAATATAAGTTAGTCCTAGAACACACAATGTTCTGAAAGGTCAGCAATGGTCTTCCTCGGTCATGAGTGGATGGCCCTCATCATGTATGTATGTATGTATGTGTGTCTTTGTCCCCCAATACTATTTGATGAGTGTTGGTTGTCATCCCCAATCGAAACCGCAATTCTCTGACTGCGAGTCTGCTACCCTAACCACTGGGCCATTGCGCCTCCACTTGCACTCTTTTAAAGCCTAGCCAGGCTCATGGGCCCGGTTTCCCAGTTTCAATGGCGTATGTGTTCCCCCCAGCTGGACGGGATGCCAGTCCATCACAACGTTACTCATTTTTGCCAGCTGAGTGGACTGGAGCAACGTGAAATGAAGTGTTTTGCTCAAGAACACAACGCGTCGCCCGGTCCAGGAATTGAAACCACAATCTTACGATCCTGATGCTGACACCCTAACCACTAAGCCACGCGCCTCCACAACAGAATAAGTACCAGGCTTAAAAAAGAAAAAAAAATAAGTACTGTGGTCAATTCATTTGACTAAGAATACTTCAAGGTGATGCTCCAGCATGGCCACAGGCAAATGACTAAAACAAGTAAAAGATATGGGCATGTGAATGCACAAACAAACAACAATAAGTAATACACATGTTCTTTATCTATTCATATACCATTTCTATGTTCTCTATTTAGTCTTACACAACTTAACTAATTTTAGTTTGCATCATTCCATTTAAAGTGTATGATACGGTTCTAATGCAAACAATAAAATAACAATCCAATGTTGAATCCATTTTCAGAGCAGCTGACAGATTCTTTATAGCTAGGCACCTTACCCCACTTAACTTAGTCAACCAAAGAGCCACAACCCCCAAACCCTCAAACAGTATGCTTATATCTGTACTGGCAAGGAATATTGTTTACAACACCTGGAGTAAATCACCCACTAACCCCAGCTGAGAGGTGTTTACCTACCACCATAAACCTAAAAGACAACAATCAAGAAAGCAAAGATATCTTTATGCATCACGCAGCTTGAAACTTTCACTTCCAAAATTATAGCTGGGCCTTCATGTAATTTACCAAGAAAGCACAACTAATTTTGCAGAATCTGCCAACCTTCCACTCTTCAACCAGTATGTTATTGTAACCCTTTGCAGATAAAGCCACTCTCAGTTAAAACCAGTCGTATTTATAAGGCCATTCTCATTTTCTGTTCACGTGGCTTCTACTTTCACACTACATACATGGCTGTGTGGTTAAGAAGCTTGCTTTGCAACCATATGGTTTCGGGTTCAGGACCACTGTGCAGTACCTTAGGCAAGTTTCTTCTACTAATAACCCTGGACTGACCAATGTGAATTTGGTTGGTGGAAACTGTGTGGAAGCTCATCGTGTATATGTATGTGTGCCTTTGTGTCTATGTTTATCCTACACTCCACTGCTTGACAACCAGTGTTGGTTTGTTTACCTCCTTGGAACTTAGCAGTGAGTGTGTATATAAATACATTGATAGAATGTATGTATTTAAATACATGGGTGAAGTTTTGAAACAGCTGACCGGTTAAGTCTCATACTTCATGGGAAAGGAAAAGGGTAAGGAGAGGGGCAAAAAAAAAAAATGAAAAGAATGCGAGCTATTTCAGAGTAGGGGTTAAGTTGATTACATTCAACCTAATGATAAACTGGTACTTATTTTATCGACCTCGAAAAAGCAAAGTCGACCTCGCCTGTATTTGAACTCAGAACGTAAAGACGGAAGAAATGTCGCTAAGCATTTTGACCAGCGTGCTAACGATTCTGCCAGCTCGCCGCCTTAAAACTCCGCCAGATTATTGATAGTCTATGTATATTAATATTAACTAAGATCGTGCAACCATTCTCTTGAAGCAGGCGTGTGGGACATGGCTCATTCTCAGGCGAGCCGCACAACTAAGAAGAAATTCAAGGTAAAGTTTCACTAGGCGTGCCATTCAGCAAATCCCGTAGGATCATAGGACCCGCGGGCCGCAGTTTACCAGTGAGTGCAATAAACATTAGCAGAACGTCAGTGTGCTGAACAGTTCAGCGCGTGATAAGAGAAACGAAAATTAGCCAAGGGAGGGAACTGATTTGTCACTCTTTACTTTCTGAGACAATTTCGCATGCTTTTGGTATATTTCATTACAAAATGGTTGGTGTAAACATTAAAGTTAGCGGATCGAGTTCTGCTAAACCTAACCCTAAAAAAAAGGAAAACACTACAGAATCTGCTTTTGATTTGGAACAACATTTCATTTTGAGACTGCCGGCGGTAAATAACTTATATTGCATAATGTTTTCGATTTGCTAGTTTCCCTAATTGTAAATACTATTGTAATTTAAATGGTTTATTAAAGACTTTGTTGTGTATTGGTAAGTAAAAGGTTGTCAATTGATCGGATGGCTTTTCGAAAACGATCTAAAATGTTTCTGTGCAATGTAACTACTGTATTTGATTCGGGAGCTCGTACCGTTAAGTATCTTGTAAATCTAAGAGAATCGAGAGAATCTTCGATTATAATTACATTTGAATTTTTGATATCTTATAGAAATATAATAAGCCTTTTGCCCCTTTTGGCATAACTACAGGGTTTTACCCGCCAGACTTTGGGAGGTCATAACTTTCAGAAAAATGCTGTAGTTATGCCAGCCTTTTCTGTGTGCTTTCTAGTCTATATTTAGTTTAGCTCTCTAGTTATCAGATATTTATAGGAAGGGCTGTACACAGTAGCATACCCTGAATCTCTATTTGTTATAATTATGTACTGTTTGTGCCTGTGATCGATGTCTGCCTTTGATGTGTAGTTGTGTTGTTTGGTATTATACGATGCATACAATTAAAGTTGTGTCCTTGAGCAAGACACTTTATTGCTCCAGTCCACTCAGCTGGTAAAAGCGAGTTGTACCTGTAATTCAAAGGGCCGGCCTTGTCACATTCTGCGTTGCACTGAATGAAGTGCTCAGCTACTTGCACTTTAATTTCACGAGCAGGTTACTCCGTTGATCGGATCAACTGGAACACTCGTCGTCGTAACCGACGGAGTGCCAGTTACGATTAAAGTATGTATTTTGACGCCTGTCTATTCCTATCGTCTTTGGTGTGGAAAGTAGACCGTGAATCGAGCATACTTCTAAAGCTGTGTCTTCTTTTCTCAACCAATCGAGTATATTCTCTGTTGGCCTTTTACCTAAAAAGTCAAATGATATTTAGGCATGCAGCGATGAACAATTGTAATACAAATGTTCAAGAAACGGGAAGTACTGACCGTTCTCCTTGTTACGATTGCAGCACCTCCATGTACACAACATTTCATGTTTTCCCGTTTTTGGCGAAGGTGAAAAGATCCATCTTGCTTCCCACTTTTGAACAGCCAACATACAGTTGTCCATGTGAAAAACATGACTCTTCCAAAAGAAGGCCAGCCTCAGATAGGGTTTGGCCTTGGAACTTGTTGATGGACATTGCAAAGCTGACACAGATTGGGAATTAGAGTCTCCGAAATGAAAAGGGAATGTCCACTCCTGATGGAATGAGGGGAATTCTTGGAATAAATACGTTGTTCCCTTGTCCACATCCCATTAAAACAGTCACTTCAATGACATGGGGTAGATTTTCGTTATTGAAAAAAGCAACGAAAGATTATTATCTGTTGAATATTTTATTGTATTTTATTAAGCTAATAACACCCAGAAACTACATAGTTTTAAAAACTTTACTTCAAAATTTTTTGGACACTAACTCATAATGGTTTCCATTAAGTAATTTTTTTTAAAATTGTCATCTGTCTACAGACTTTGAAAATGCAATTTAGAAATAGGCCAAAGAAAATACAGCAAGAATTAAGGCTTACATAACAGAAGTAAAATTAACTAACAAAAAGTTTAAAATGAAGCAAAGAAAATTTCAAATATCTCTGTTGATGAAAATACTAATTCCTAAGATGTTTATTGTTCTGACCAGGGTCCTGCTGCTGCACTTCGTCAAGATGTTCAAACAGGGGCCGTTTCTTTGAAAGACAAATTGAGTATTGAAGTTCAAAATGATCTTCGACATGGTATAGTGCGTTATGGTAGTGAAGTATTCTCTGCTAAGGTTTGTATTTATAACATTTTAACTGTAATTCCTATTTACAACAAAGAGTTAATACATTTAGGAAAACTTCAGTTAAGATAAAGAAGATTTTAATATATATTTTATCATATGTAAATTGATTCTTTAAATATACTTTTTAAATTTTAGCCATGTTTCTCCTCGACAGCAAGACACATGATTTTGCCCTTTGATCATTCATTTAATATTACACCCCCTTCAGGTAAGGAGTCTTGTCTTGTGAGTTACTTAGGGACTTGACTGGTACCACTACCACATAACAAGCAGCCAGCACCACATAAAAAAAAAACAGCACACACTGTGAAGTGGTTGGCTAATTTCTTTTCTAAGATTTTCAATCCAGCTTGGCCAGGTAATAAAATAAAAAATGCTACAAATAACGCAAATTGTTAACTTTTAATTTTGTGTGAACAAAAAGGATTAACAAAATTTAGTTCGTTTGAAATAAATAACAAGAAATTGATTTTGTAAACTGACTTTTCATCAAATTCAACACAATATCTGATTGCAGGAGTAACTATTTAGAATCTATTTAAAGTAAGAAGGAAATTTTATTACATAGCAAAAGTCTGTTGATTATTTAATTCAAAGCTATACTAGGATTATAATTTCTGGCCAAAATTATTACAAATTTTGCAGATAAAAGAAAGAAAAGTTTGCTTTTTATGGTTTGGTCTAGATGTGGACGCTATGTTCATAGCCTTCATAAGCCCTCCAAGACATATGATTGAGATTTCTAGCTACAGCTAAAATGTAGGCAGGGAGATAATTCCAGAGGGCTGCTGTTCTGAGGAGGAAGGACTCAAAAATATACTTTAGATAATGGTTATTTTAGTTTTATGATTTATAGCAACAGAAACATGTATTCATATCTGAATTTAGAATATTATTAATTTATTATTGCTTTTTAACAAACACTGTATATATATATGTGTAGGAAATATTAATTAGTTCTATGAAACTTTGAAATTAAAAAGAAACCGTGAACATCAGTTACTCTTTTACTTGTTTCAGTCATTTGACTGCAGCCATGCTGGAGCACTGCCTTTAGTCGAGCAAATTGACCCCAGGACTTATTCTTTGTAAGCCTAGTACTTAATCTATCAGTCTCTTTTGCCAAGCTGCTAAGTTACAGGAATGTAAACACACCAGCATCGGTTGTCAAGCGATGTTGTGGAGACAAACACAGGCAAATAAACATATACACACACATATATATATATATATACATATATACGACGGGCTTCTTTCAGTTTCTGTCTACCAAATCCACTCACAAGGCTTTGGTCTGCCTGAGGCTATAGTAGAAGACGCTTGCCCAAGGTGCCATGCAGTGGGACTGAACCCGGAACCATGTGGTTGGTAAGCAAGCTACTTACCACACAGCCACTCCTGCTCCTACAGTTAATGATTAAATTATTTCAGTTGCTAAACTTATTGAGCCGTTAGCTTTGAATTTTATTTCTTGTAAGAAATCATCCACCTCTAACTGTTTCTATCTTCTATCTTTCTAGTTGATGGATTCACCATGTATGATGGAAACCCTGAAGACTGTGGACAGGAAGACATTTTACAAAATAGCTGATGTTATGCAAGTAAGAGCTATGGTTTTCATTTTTCATTTCAGAATGTGAATATAAGTTTATTTTCAATCATTCCTTTCTTTTAGGTCTTTTGGCAAAAAATTTGTGACTTAATGTTTAATAACTGTCAGTAATGACCCTTGTGAAATATAATATCTTTTTCAACAAATTTCCACTTTTTATCAAAAATATACATGTACCCACATTTATCACCGATTCATTCATCAATGATCTGAGATAACATGGTACACTCAGTCGTGAGCCATGTTATACTTATCACAAATTGGTCTGTGATAACATGGGTCAAAGATCCTGCTTGTACTGCAGAACCCTACCCCAACGATCACCCACAATGCTCAGCTATTCAGAATGCCCTGGCTGCCACTTGTGTTTTATATGACTGTGTTACAAGGCTGTGTAATTTTTATATAGATCTTTGTACTTATACTCAGGCCATCTTAGTAGCATTATAAGTCCCCAGCTGAATCAGTACATTGGGCCCCAAGATCTGTAAGGTCCCTGGCTAACTGTACAGTGAGCCCATGCTTTAAGATAGCACAGGGGCTAAGGGTAGTGCTAACTGGATACAAACTGGAGCTTGATCAACTCCAGCTGGGTGTCTGATGTAGAAAAGACCCAAAATACCTAATGACACCCCAAAAGCATCACTGATGATGTGTCCAGGTGCATCACAGAACGATGATGGAAAAAAACTTAACTGATCCATCACGGCAACAGTATTGATGAGGTATTTATATGAACTCATCATCATCTGCAGTTTTAACTCTATTACAATCAGCTGAAACTAACCACTGATTCATGTAACTTTAATGATCTTTAAATTTTCATAAATCTTTGTAATTTAATTTTTAATTGATGCTATTAATTTCTACAGTTATTATACATGGTCATCAGTTCTAACCTCTCTATATCCCTGTATAGCTACTGAATAAGATATTTAATTTTTTGGTTTATGCACAACTTTTACACCTACTTCATGGTGAATAGTTAACTGAAGTCAGCAGTATTGATAAAATCCATCCTATTCCTGCAAGCATGGAATCTTTGGATTTATAATGTTTTCTAAATTAAATCTTGCAGTTGCTGATTTGTTCTTATGAGGATGATACAAGCCAAGATGAAAATGAAAGTCCACGGAAAAAAGACAAAGACAAGAAATACCACTACCCACATGGAAGTAGGTCACTTTATTGATTCTAGACAATATTATTATGTTGGATAATCTCCTTCTTAACACTGAGGCTCTGGTTTTAAACTAAATACATTATTATTCAACATTCAGGCACGGGCGTGGCTGTGCTGTTGAGAAGCATGTGGTCTCAGGTTCAGTCCCACTGTATGACACCTAGGACAAGTGTCTTCTTTTATAGCCCTAGGCTAACCAAAATCCTTTGAATGAATTTGGTAAATGGAAACTGTATGGATGCCCATCATACATATGTCTATATATATATCTATGTATATATGTGTGTATGTACCCTTGTGTTGACATCATGTGATGGTTGTAAACAACCCTCAACATTTGATGCAGATAAGGAAAATTGCATGTTTTTGTAAAAATACAAATATGATGCACTTATAGTTGTGACAATATTTGCATCATCATTGTCGTTTAACGTCCACTTTCCATGGCATGGGTTGGACGGTTTGACTGAGGGCTGGTGAGCCAGAAGGCTGCACCAGGCTCCAATCCAATCTGGCAATGTTTCTACAGCTGGATGCCCTTCCTAACGCCAACCACTCCAAGAGTGTAGTGGGTGCTTTTTACGTGCCACCAGCATGAGGGCCAGTCAGGCAGTACTGGCATCACCACGCTTGAATGGTGCTTTTTACATGCCACAAATGATACAATTGAATATATGGGAAGTTGACCAAATCTTCAGATTCTCCTGATAAAAGCTAGTTCTTGAATGACTATGAAACAAAGTCCTAGACTACCCAGGTGGTATGCTAGATGTACTTGATAGTTTCTGTTACATATGTCACTTAATTAGTGTTAGAAAAGGTTATGGTAAAAGCGTAATTGCTAGACTAAGAAAATAATGGAAGAATTTCAAGGAGTAATTGTTTCTGGTGTCAACAAAGTTTTCCTTTCTTTATTGAAAAGCAAGCTCAATAAAACATAAAAAATGTGATGAATATTGAACATATGGATTTGTGAAAGCTCAAGGGGAAATTAGTTAAGTATAGTCTGTTAAAATTGCTGGACATTAAAGATATCAGCTGAGAAATGTCAGCATTTGAATGGACATCTACAGGACGAAATATATTCCATTTTCAAG
This sequence comes from Octopus bimaculoides, assembly GCF_001194135.2. NCBI lineage: Eukaryota > Metazoa > Mollusca > Cephalopoda > Octopoda > Octopodidae > Octopus > Octopus bimaculoides. Next base: position 54,105,503 of record NC_068993.1, read on the forward strand.
CAGCAGAAGACCAGGATGATGTAGTGATGTGGTCATTTATGATGGTACAGAATTAAGGGAAGTGATAATATGCAGTATCCCATTTTACTTGGGAAACAGATGTTGATAGATGACAAAAAATAATTTTGTCTCTTAACTATGATATTTGAAATCATTTAATGGAAAATAGTCATCTCTGTATCATACTTAATGTTTATACACTGTTCATAGGTCAGTTATTATAGTATTTGTCCTGAGATAACATCCCTTATGGACATGCTGTGCTTTTATCAACAGTTTGTATACATTTTTTTAAGTAATACTGCCACAATTGCTTATATTGAATTCTAATATAAATTTTACAATACAAAAATATTTTTGGTTTCAGTGTATGATTTTAATGTTTTCTTAAATAATTAATTTTTCCAATAGTTTGTCCATCTTTAAAGAATGTTAGAAAAAGACGATTCCGGAAAACGTTAAAAAAGAAGGTAATTATAAGATTCCATGTATTTCTCTTGAATTTGAAGTAGGATTTGTGTTTGATTCTGTTTCTTCTTTTGCTGTCCAGCTTCCTTGTTGATGCTGCTTAGAGTGTAACATTTGTATAAATTGTAACTTTCATTTTCGACGAGTGACAGGGACCTTCTCTTTGTGGCTGGAGACTTCAACGGTCATGTCGGACGTCGTGCTGGAGGCTTCCATGGCATACATGGAGGCTATGGTTTCGGTTCCCGCAACGAGGAGGGAACCAGACTGCTGGAGTTCTGTGATGCAACCGATCTTATGGTCTGCAATACCAACTTCAGGAAACCTGCCAGTCACCTAGTCACCTACCGCTCCTGCAGACACTCTAGCCAAATCGACTACATCCTCGCCAGAAATAGGGAAAGAGGGCGGCTTATAAATGCCAAAACCT
>NC_068993.1:54108860-54119209 GCF_001194135.2 Octopus bimaculoides
CCGTTGCCAGTACCACCTGACTGGCTCCCGTAGGATTTTCGAGCGAGATCGTTGCCAGTGCCCCTGGACTGGTTTGTGCGGGTGGCACATAAAAGACACCATTTCGAGCGTGGCCGTTTTCGTGCGGGTGACACGTAAAAGCACCCACTACACTCTCTGAGTGGTTGGCGTTAGGAAGGGCATCCAGCTGTAGAAACTCTGCCAAATTAGACTGGAGCCTGGTGTTGCCATCCGGTTTCACCAGTCCTCAGTCAAATCGTCCAACCCATGCTAGCATGGAAAGCGGACGTTAAACGATGATGATGATGATGATGATGATTTTCTTCAATCATTAATCCAGCACTTTAATCTTTCAACAGAAAAGAGTACTTTAGTAAACAGAAGAATTACTTCAGGTTACATTACAGTATGGCAATAATGTGTTGAGACACAGTGTCTGTGAAGCTATAGTACTGGATGCACATGATCATGAGTTCAAATCTTCATACCCTGATTGTGTTGAATCCCCAGACAAAAAAAGATTCTTTTTGTTTCTCTTTGTGATCAGTTGTAAGAGGCTGTGTTCATTGCTTCTACAGAATGGTGAGATTGACGTAATTAATGTTTTTGAATAATTACAAGTTGACAGTTACAAGAAAATATGTGCAGGGAAGGATTCTAAAGGACTAACATTCAATGGTGAAGGACTGAATGTATTGGCTATTGCAGGGCCTGTGAGGAAAAAACATTATATGGGTCACTAGAGGAGGAGACAAGTCAGGAGTGATTGAGTAGAAGTAAGAGGAGACTAACCAGCTTTGAGGAGCAGAGGCCATTTTGAAAATATCAGGAAAGGCAGTGAGAGGAGACAGCACATTTGTGGGCTGGAGCCTGGAACATGTTGGCAAGCAACAGTTAGTCAACGTAACCTCTTTTTTGTATGCCATGTAGTTACTCTCCCTTTCAATAGGCACCACTTCATAGTTAGCTGCAAGGACAGTCAGCTTTAAAACCATTTGCTGCAGCAATATTTAGCATTTCCCATGAAGCAGATTGCTCGAGACATGGATCATAATCAGGCCGGTCACACTACTAAAAAAATTCAAGGTAATTTTTCGTTGGCATGCCATTCTAGAAGTCTCGCAGGTCACAGTTATTTCATGACTGATGTATATATACAAATTTTCAAAAAAAAAGAAGACACCTGTCCTTTCTAACTTGAAAAAAGTAAATTGAAAACACAGTAAGAATTTCATTTTTGTTTTGTATTTTAGTACACAGAACAACCGGATATTGAAAAAGAAGTAAAACGACTTTTTAGGATGGATGCTGAAGCTATTGATGTGAAGTGGGAAGTCTTAACTGAAGAAGAGAAAACGCTCTCAGAGAGCAACAGTCAAAACCAAATTGTGGAGGCTAGTGGCACCGCAGTGCAAGCTGAAGACAACATCTATACTGCTGATTCCAGTATTAGTTTGGATATTGGTAAGAATTTTGTGATTCAATTGAAAATTAATGAGATTGATAAGGCAGATGTCCAATTTGAACATGAGAAAGAAAACCTAGGATATAATAGAAGCAAGGAAGAATTGGGTGAATCTATTTAGTATGGATTCTTGTAACATAATAGGGGTGCCAAGAGGAAGTGTGAAGTCTGTGTTAGGTAAAACTAGGTATTATATGCAGGTAAGTAGTGCAGAGGCTGTTGCCTTACTGTTATAAGAGGTAGAGAGAGGAAACGGTGCACCTGTAAGCGAAATGGCTGTAGTCTTTTAGTAGGTTAACCATTGCTAATGATTTGACTAGTCTTCTTTTAGATGTGTCAAGGATACTTGTGTGAATCTGTAGCACTGTCCCATATATATATATATATATATATATATATATATATACTTTACTTACAATAGGTCAGAATATGATCAGACTCAAAATATTTGCTAGCTTTGATAATGAAGTGTAGTCTTTGGGATGCTTTGACAATATCATATTATGTGGAAGATTACCAGAAATTGCAAGGCATAATCTTTGAAGTTACTGTGAGGGTTTTAAAAATGGTTTTCTGCCATACTATTTCTTCGATAAGCACAACGTTTGTCTTCGTGTCATACAGAGAGACAAAATTGTGATGCTCCTATGGAAGAATGTTTTTGTTCTTGTAGTGGAGGAGTTCGCATAGAGATGGTACTGTATGAGGAAAAGTCAAGGAGGACTAAAAAAAATGGTACCTTGTGCATAGTAAAACTTGTTAAAAGGGACAGAAGTAGATCATGAATGCACAGAAAGAAGTACAGGAGGCATCTCTAAACCTTGGAATATGTTTAATCTTAAAGAGTAAAGGGGTAAAGATTATTTGCCAACATAAAGAGTAAAGATTATCAGGTTTGCCTTTCAGGGGTTGATATAATAAGTACAAGTTGTAATTGACTAAGCCCCGCCCCCAAAATTTCTGGCCTTGTGCCAAAATTCGAAACCAATATTTACTTAGACCTAACAGAATCATCAGAGCTTCTGCGAAAACTCTGCATATTATTCATTCTGGCTCTTTTCACCATGGGTTCAAACCCCATGGGGGTCAACTTTTCATCTAAGGTGGTGAGCTGGCAGAATCATTAGCATGTCAGGCAAAAGGCTTAGTGGCATTTCGTCTATCTTTGCATTCTGAGTTCAAATTCCACCAAGCTCAACTTTGCCTTTCATCCTTTCGGGGTCAATAAAATAAGTACCAGTTGAGCACTGGGGTCAATGTAATCGACTTACCCCCTCGCCTGGAATTGCTGGCCTTGTGCCAAAATTTGAAACCAATATTCTGTAACAATCTTTTATATTGTGAGTTTAAATCCTGACCGTGAACTTCATCTTTCATCCATCTGCAATCCATAAAAACACTGATGCTCTGAGACTGACAGTATTGTTCCCCTTATGTTGATGTATCATAATACACTGGTGTAAGTTGGATGGCTGTCCATAAAAAAATACCTTTTATTACTTACTGTCATCATCTGATCTGTTAGCTTTCACCTTGGCCTACCCTTTCTCTACGACTCACTACTCCCAGCTCATAACGCCTCTTCACCTGACTTGTATCATTTCTCTTAAATGTTACTCAATCAGTAATTATGATCTTGATGATGATAAAGTTCCTACTGCCTTTGAAATTGCATCTATTGTATCTGGAACGGGATAAAGTAGTAGCCCTAACTCCAATAACTCAATATTTTGTCTGTTAAGCATTTCATGTAATCAAATTACTGTTTTCACAAGGATATTAGTTTCTTTATGTACAACTTTATTTGGAAGTTTCAGTTTTGAATATACGAATATGTTATTTTCTCAACATGGCATGTTTGCAATTTTAAGATCTGTTTATTTGTTTAATCTTTATTCAGAACAAGTTTTTGGTGAACTTAGCAGTTCCGATGATGAAGACAAAGATGTAAACATAATGGACAGCGGTGAAGATGAAGCAGCAATTATGTCCAGAGGAGCAGAAGCTGCCCAGCAGCTTATTGATGGTCTGAGTCAGTCTGTCGGCAATGAGCAAGAATCTGTCTTACTTTCTACCAACGACACAGAAGGAGGATGTGACGATTTCTCTCTTCTGGACTTTACCAATTGATAGGTGAATGAAAAATTGTTTTGTCATATCAACAACGACATTAACCACTGACTATCATCCACAATTCATCTATGATGAAAGAACTGTGAAGACTTCATTCTTCATACTAGAACCATTTCCAGTATCTTTCAAACTATGTTCAGCTTTCATTTAGTGGAGACTATTTCTTGTAAATTTTGATTTATTTACAATACTTGTGGTAGCATTCCAGCATGAATGCTTGAACCATGTAAATGATTAAATAATCAGATGAGTTGTCTTGATTGTTTTTGAAGTCAGATAATTTTAGTCTGGTTTTTCTTCATGTCCAACACTTAGAGATGAACAGTCAATTACTTTTGTAATTGTTATAAAATAACAAGCAATCAATATTTAACATTGATAAAATAAGTACCAGTTGAACACTAGGGTTGGTGTAATCAACTTACCTTGTGTTCCCCTTACCCCGAAATTGCTGGCCTTGTGCCAAAATTTGAAACTTTTATTTAACATTGATTTTTTAAAAATCTTAATTTGTCTGTAACAAATTCAAAAATTCATATAAAAGATGTGCACCTATAAATTATTTTTTGTTATTTCATCCAGCTTTAGTATCTCATCTTCAGTTTTATTGCTCTGGTTTCATCATGCAACTTTTTTATAAAGAAAAAGAATGAAGCCTTATATAACCTTGTGATTATAAAGAAGAATTTTGTTTTCAGTTGAAATCTTCAACATTGTTTTAAGCTTAAATTTATTTATATAAGCATCACAATCTCTTTTTCTGTTCTATATTCCTATCTTTCAGTTTATCCCTAAACAAATTAACTTTTTGGGGACAAAACTAAATCAAAATCTACCACAGAACTTCATATGTTGGTTATGTTGCCTAATTCTCATTACAGAATATGTTACAGAGCTGTAGGAAAAGTTCTGCATCTGCAAGAACAGTCTAAATTGCAAAGAACTTGAGGTGATTATTCGATGTTGAAGGTGAAGTTCAATGTTTATAGAAAACATTTGGCAACCAGACATGTTTCATGGTCAATATTCCGTCTCCTACTTGCACCAATAATTTGTCTTGTCATGAACTATGTTATTTCATGATTTGGTTGCATCTTAAATGTTACAATTCACTGAATGATTTACTTACTCTGGCATTTTTTGACCAGAACCAACTTCAGCTGACTCTCAAACCAGAAGTTATAGTTGGATTATCATCATCACGGCACACGTTGTGCTCTTGTATACTTTTCCTTATTTATTTGCATTACACACACGTGCCTAAGCTGCAGCAAATATATATACACAGATATATCATTATCTTTTTAATGTCAACTTTTCCACACTTGCATGGGTCAGATAAAATTTCTTAAGGCAGATTTTCTATGGTTAGATACTTGACCTGTTTCCAAGCATGATAATAATTCCTTATGGTCAGACATGTTTTTCATGGAAATGAACAACGTTGTTTATACGGGTTATAGGAAATTTCATTGTAAACATTTTTGCAGTAAGAAAATTCACTGTAAAAAAAAATTAATTGCAAAAAAAGAAGAAGATCGGCTGTTTTCTTAAAATGGCAACTTCATCGACTATTTAAGAAAGGAAGTTTCTTTAAAATTAGTTATTGTGTTTACGGTCTGCTTGTGTGCTGTCTTTATGGCAAATTTTCCCACAACAAAAATGTTTACAGTGAATTTTCCAGACACTGTTTGTTTGAGGGCCGTGCTCATTTATAACCATTGTGTGATGTCAAGACAAGGGTACACACGCACATGCACAACCGGATTCTTTCAGTTACCATCTACAAATCCACTCACAAGACGTTGGTTGGCCTGGGGCTAAATCAGAAGACACTTGCCCAAGGTGGCATACAGTAAGACTGAACTCAAGGTCACAATTTAAATAAATGTAAGATCATTGTAGTTATTGTGGATTTGTCCAACCCAAGCCACTATGAATAAAACATGAAAACAATATCGATAACACCATTAAAAACATTTCTTACTTCACATTGGGAATGTGAATAAATCAGCTGCCTTTTGCTTTTTGTTATTTATTTTGGTTTTTCCCAGAGAAAGGAGCTGTGTCCATTGGACCTTTACATGCCCTCCCATATGTATGAGACCAATACAGTTAATGTTCCTGTTGAATAATTGCAAGTTGGTGACCGCGGTAAAAACATGTACAAGAAGTTTCAGATGGATAATGTCTGGGAATAGGGATTAGTGCAAAGTAGTGGTGACAGGGTTAACGAATCAACAATACTTGTGGAAGAGTGGAACAAGACCAGCCAGTTCCAATGAGCTTAGACCATGGCTGTAGTGATAGGAAAAAAGAGAGAGAGGTAATATTACTTCTATGGGTCAGAGGTTGGATTGTGTTGATGAGCAAGATCAGTGATGAACCAATCAGTGTAGGATGTCTGTGACTAGCAGCAGCACTGTCCCAAATATGGGAGTAGGGCCCACACTTAAGACTCATAAAGGGTTTATAGTTATTGAGAGCTGAGATATGACCTCAGATATGAAACAGTACCAAATTTCTACTGTCCAATAATGTCTGTTAATTAAGATGGGCCACCAAAAGTGTCTCCATGTCTAAGTTCTGAGAAACTTTGCTACCCCATTAAAGCAGTGTCATTACCAATGATATTAAAAAGCTTTATTTGGGAACCTAACCAGCATACTTTTTGAGGTTTTCATTCTAATTCTCTATTCAGTTCTAAATTCTTCAGTATGCTGTTTTTGGAGACATACAATTTTACAATCCTGCTGTCATCAAAGCAATATCTGCAGATTTACTTCCATATCTAGAATTTCTTATCTAACTCTATGACAGATTCCGCTGTAACAACTAAGTCATCAGCACATAAGAGTTCCCACAGACAGCTAATCTTAAAGTTTGGAGGATTGTGATATACAGAAGTAAGATGAGGTTTAAGCACCGATGACCATCCCTCCCTCCATCTGGACACTATATTCAACACTGAACTCATTGCTGACTAATAGCTCTGTACATAAATTGTATGGCTCTCACCATTTGTTTATGCCTAACTTTCTGAGTGATCCCTAAAACATGGAACTTTGTCAAAGGCTTTTACTAGGTTCACAAATACTAACTTTGGGGTTTATTCCCAGCTAAATACTTTGCCTGCAGTTGTCTTACTTGGAAAATGTTATTGAAGTATTTTTCCTTATACAAAGTCAATCTACATGTCATCTAGCTTAATATTCTTGCTAATAATTGAATATAAATCTTATCATAACTTTGTAACCTGGTCCAGCAGTTTGATACTTCTACGGTTACCTCTCTCTAGTATATCTTCTTTTGCTCTTAAAGTAGTTAGTGATGCTGAATCTATACCAGTCATTGCATATAACACCTTCCTACACTTCTTGACCGACTGTACTCTACCAAGCCCTTTGAGCATTTCAATGCTAATTCGTGATGGACTAGATGCTTTCCTTGCTTTCATATCCTTAATTGCTTAATGTACCTACCTCACTGCTATCATTTAAATGGCAGATCTCTGTTAGACCCTGTTTTTCTCAAACATTCTCTTCATTCAACAATCTCTTGTAATAACACTTCCATGCTTCTTTCTTTTCAGGATCAGTAACGATAAGTGCACCCCCTCCCCTTTTTAGTAACCTTGTCCTACAATTTTCTGTCCTTCCTAATATTCACCAGTTGCTTTATTCTTTTATACGTTAAATATATTTTCTGTTTCTTCAATTAAACTATTTTTTAGATATTTACCATTTTATATTAGCACTATCTCAAATCTGCCACATAAAAAGCACTCGTGCAGGTGCCACGTAAAAGCACTCGTGTCAATGGCACATTAAAAGCACCCAGTACACACTGTAAAATGGTTGGCATTAGGAAAGGCAGCCAGCCACGTAAATCAAAACCAAAACTATGGAACCTGGTGCAGCTTTCCAGCCCTAGTCAAACCGTCCAAGCCATACCTGCATGGAGAACAGATGATGTTTATCCTTCAACTTTTTAGCATAATTTGTTTTCATAATTTTGGGGGTTTTAACTTAGGTTTTACTACATCAAACATCACTCAGTGGAAACAGGAAATCCTTGTCATTTCCCGAGGATAATACAAATCGAAAAGTTTTAACAGGAAAGTATTTTTGTAGCTTGTCTAAAGATTACAGTATAAAAAAAATTATTAATTTGTGATAAAATTCGATAATCAGCTATCAGTGGTGTTATTGTATTCTTTTCCTTTTTTTTTTTTTGCAATCGAGTTTATTATGATTAGTCTTGGATCAAATTTTTTACAAGTTTTGTTTCTAGTTGGTTTGGATCAACATTACAAATATAGTCTGAACAAAATATATAATTAATAATCATGTGAAAATAACCATAAGGCAAGTAATTAAATAATTTGATCATATGGTTCCACAGCCTATAACTCTTATTAGTAAATAAACCAATTTTAAAATTTGAATGTGAAGCGTGAGACATTCTAATACTAAGTAGGAAGTCAAATACACTTAAGCTAAAACAATGTAAATGAAAAGTAATTTGTGTTCTAGAAGAGGAAGGAAATAAAAGTAACCAATGAAATGGACGCTCTCAAAGGTAGCTGGGAGAACTTTCAGTCAGTAGAGTGGCAAAGGCGGGGGACGAGATGATACAGTTTCGCGCCGTTTTCATTCAAACTTTTTTTTCTTCTATAAAATTAAGAACTTGAGGAAGTTCCTCATATCATTATTATTAGAAACATAAACAGTATGTTTTAGCTACTTTATTCGTTATTTATTATAAGAATATAATACATTTTAAGGTTATCGACGCTTACAAATTCCTACCGATCTTAATATGTATTTAATTTAAACCCTGTTATAAATGACATATTCACCTTACATTAAATCTAATCTAAATGAGTGCTTTAAAATAAAATGCTTTCGAATCAATAATTGTGTGTATTACAGTTTCCCTTCCTTAGCATTGGTAAATTTACTTTCTGTTAAGTCCTCTCACTAATATTTTTAGCGAGTCTTACGGACAACCTAAGAGATTTCCTTTCAATACAGTTATTACTATTACGGACTAATGATCTTGTCTTTAATTTGCAGGTTAGACTTGTCTTCTTTCCCTCCCATTTAATAATTACACTAGCCCCTACTACCGTTGCCCGCGCCTCCTTCACAACATTCATCTCACACTATCCCCCTGCCACACATTTTCGCTCGTTAAAATTTACCACCATTATCACCATCAACAACATAAATCTTCGCCGTCAACTCCTCTCACTTCGTGGCCGAGTTTTCAAGGTAAGAAACTATACAACCACCACCACCTCCACTACAGCCTAATAAAAATGGCAACAACGAATACATAAATAAATGCTGAAGTGCATTTATCTTCGCCATTGCAAAAATCTACTTTATTACAATCCATTTCTCATCAAAAACAACCATCACACCGTCTATCACTTCATCGTTCTTGTTAATCTAATTTGATCATTACATATTTAATACATGACTGTTCTAGCATAATAAGATTAACGAAACATTTTTTGTCATTATTATAATTGGTTATGAGATAGTATTTTCTCCCCGTTAATCTGTCGAGCGAAATTACTACCATTTGGTGACAATACACTACTGTATGAAGTCTATATATATATATATATACAAATAATATATATATAAACTCGCCTCACTGTATCTATGGTCTTCTGATGCGAACTAATTGATGTATGGTATGGTATATGTTATGAAGAACATTAGATTTCGTAATCTCTTATTGAAAGAATGTACCTGTTTTGGGTTTTTTTTTTTTACTAAGTAACAAATATAACAGCTGAAGTGAATCCTTAAATAATCGGTAATCTATCGACGTTAGATACTTTAGAACCTGTATTTATTTTGAGATGTAGCTATCACAAACAAAATACGAAAATATTCAAAATATGGAAATTTTCAATATCTTTTTATCGATAAATATTTAAAATTACTTGCATTCAACTTTTTAAAATGAAAACTACATTTTATGAAAGACTTCGATCTAAATTACTATGTTTAGCAGCTATTGCATAGTCTTTTCATTGATTATATTAATTCTTTATCGGTTATATTTTGTAAATAAAACTCTAAAGCACTTCGTTGCCATTCCATTTGTTATGGTGTTTTTGTGCTTGAATTTCGTTTTTTTTCGTATTACCTCCCTTGTACTCGTAACTCTTTTGCCGACGAATGAATGTTACTAACGAAGAAGCTGGTTTCTTCCTCCTTTTCCTTTCACCTTCACACAAACATAAAGAAACTTCCTCCCCCTCCAACACTGGTCCGTTGTCATCGTTTGAAACCCCCCTCCCCTCCGCAATCTTGCACGAATGCGACTTGACAGGATTTGTTGCTGTCTCTGTCAGAGCAACTGAAATGAAAATCGTACATAATTTCTGTGTTTTCATATCTATGTCTAAATTTAATGTGAGTGTGTGTCCAGAGCTGTAGAAAGACTTCGATCTAAATTACTATGTTTAGCAGCTATTGCATAGTCTTTTCATTGATTATATTAATTTTTTCGGTTATATTTTGTAAATAAAATTCTTAAGCACTTCGTTGCCATTCCATTTGTTATGGTATTTTTGTGCTTGAATTTCGTTTTTTTTTTTTTCGTATTACCTCCCTTGTGCTCGTAACTCTTTTGCCGTCGAATGAATGTTACTAACGAAGAAGCTGGTTCCTTCCTCCTCCTGCTTTTTCTCCTCCTCCTCCTCCTTTCACATAAAGAAACTTCCTCC
>NC_068993.1:54119219-54138520 GCF_001194135.2 Octopus bimaculoides
TCCCCATCGCAATCTTGCAGGAATGCGACTTGACAGGATTTGTTGCTGTCTCTGTCAGAGCAACTGAAATGAAAATCGTACATAATTTCTGTGTGTTTTCATATTTATGTCTGAATTTCATGTGAGTGTGTGTGTCCAGAGCTGTAATTGTCGATCAATTGCTCTTCTTTCTGTGTTTCCAACATTGTCCAATATGGCGGCCACTGCTGTTCTTCTCAGCTTCGCTTCTGTCTTGTGTGCTTGAGCTGCTAACAGTGGCTTACACAACCAGTCAGTCAGATCACTTCGGACACTAATGTAAACTACAAAGACATCAGCAAAACACAATGAAAATTAGTTTTATTGCGCTTTCCTCTTTTTGTTATGCGACCTTTTTAAAAATTCTGGATGAGTATACCGAGTTCAGCTACTGATATAAGAAAGCTAGACTTTAACAGCCCCTCCAGGAAGAAGAAAAGTTATACCCTCATCATTTTGTGTATATAAATATATATATAAATTTATATATATATAATTATATATATATATATATACACATATTTTGTACTGAGACGGAAGTTCTAACAACAATATATTAAAATAAAAAAATAAAAAAGGATCGTGGCGAAGGTAGAGTTATTAAAAATTTCATTTTCATCTGTGATCAATATTTTGTTTACATTGTGAAATGCAACATAATCTGCTTTATGGTTTACATTATAATTATTGTTAATCAGTGATTTTAAATTTGTATTTTTTGTCATCAAAATATATTGCTTAAAATCCGTTCAGGTTGTGTCATAATCTTTGAAAAGCAATATTTTTTGTATTTGATAAAAGACCAGCCATGCTTTGCTCACTTCACTTCACTTCATCTCTACTTCAGATCAACTTTATACTGTCTTACATATTCCCACTTGCAAATATCTTATTGTTTTGTGATGGTTATTTTTGCGTGTGTGCAGAGACTTGAAGAGAGAGAGAAAGAGAGAGACATTGATTTTCCCACAATTTTTTTTTTATAGCTTCATCTTGCTAGCAAAGATATGGGACTTGAGGATTCTAACTGCTCTTAAATAAAATAAGAGAAAACCTTGCAGTCTTCCTCAAATATAAGCTCTTAGTGACTATTTTACTGCTTTGTATTCGTATCGGAAGTGATCAATCGGTTCTTGAGAAGCATTTTTCAGGCAATATTTCATGTCAATAGCAAAATTCTTAGAATCAGTTTTTATCATTTACTCTTAGTTGACATATCCTTTCTCACTCATTGCAGTTTTAATTCTCTCCTTTTTACCCACACGAATATTTATCCTGTAACTTTTAATGTTTTAAATAGCCTTTTCTAACGAGGGTTACTTAAATTCCTAGAAGCGAAATGCTGTTAGTGGACAAAATTTGTATATATATTTGCTCTTGAAAGCCTTTCGTTTTCGAGTCTTAGCTGTAATCTCTTCGATGCTTCGGTCATAAAATCATAGGAAAGGTTAAAATAAAACCGCCTAATGCAAACTCATTATTCGAACAACTTTGTCCACATCACATTTTATCTATCCTAAACTTTGTTAATTTACCCTACAACAAATCTATATTTCTGTGTGAACAGACCTTCCCTCCCACTTAACCAAATTGTGGCGATTTTTTTACCAGATAATTAGGCAAAATAAATCACGCTTTCTATTTATCATGTCTAGTCTTTCATTAGATTAAAATAGGTGTTTTCTGAACCATATAAGAGTTCATGCATATACTGTTTCACTATATGTTATTTTGTTTCTCAGTGATTTCTGGTAGAAAATCTATTCTGGATTTCACTGTTAATATGGCCGTCTTTCTATATTTATTCTACACGCTGCTTCTTAAACAACAATTGGCTCTGTAATCCTCATATTTAAAGCAATTTGAAGCAGTCTTTGGCATTATAAAAAAACACATCGTTGTTGAAATTTAATATCAAAATACATTTTCTGTTTTAATTGCGCTGACTTTAGCCAGTTTCCCCAACATATTTACACTTTTTTTTTTTCATTTTAAATTCCGAAAATGGACGTATTTATACAGATGGGAATTTAGAATATAGAAATTGGTTAACAAATTACCGAGGAATAAACCTGCATGAAATTTTCTTTGCAATTTGGCATATTTTGCGTGAGTAGTGGAAGTTGTAGAGCAACGAACAACGATTACACTATATTGTAACCACTTGAACAGGTTTACACACACACACACTGCATATCCGCGTAGGTTTTGAACCTATAAGCCATTAGATCCCACTCTCCAATATGTTTACCCATTGTATGTATATATATAATATATTATAGGTGGGAGCGTTTTGTTTTATAAGGGCTTTTAAATGGTATTCTCTATAGGTAGCTGGTAGTATGTGATTATTACAAATGTACTAACAGAACATTAATACTTCCCCTCCCGCCGCCACCTAAGTCAATAAACATTCAAAAGGTGGCGCATATTTTTTAGGCAATGGAATCCTTCCTCAGCTGGGTCGAAGCTTGTTTGTTTTATTTTTTATTAGCCTCAAAATTGAACTATATATATACATATATAGTAGTAATATTGAGATTATTATCTGTTATCCCTAAGAGCAATAATCTCAGCACTTACAGTAAATGTTTATTCTAATTCTGTATTGAGTATTTCCTCTCTTGGTTTAAAATCAAATATATATATATGTGTGTGTGTGTGTTTATATATTTATATATATATATATATATAAATATATATATATATGTGTGTGTGTGTATATATATTTATATATATATATATATAAATATATATATATATGTCTGTATGTATGTGTGTGTGTATATATATTTATATATATATATATATATATATATATATATATATATATATATATATATATAAATATATGTTTGTATGTGTGTGTGTATATATATTTATATATAAATATATATATATATCTGTATGTATGTGTGTGTGTATATATATAAATATATATATGTCTGTATGTATGTGTGTGTGTGTATATATATATATATATATATATATGTTTGTATGTGTGTGTATATGTATATATATATATGCATACACACACACACACATAATATATGTTTCAGTCATTGGACAGCAGCAATGCTGGGACATCGTCTTGAAGGGTTTTAGTCAAACAAACCAACCCCTATACCTATTTCTTTTGAAGCCTAGTATTTTTATTCTATTGGCTGTCAAGAGATAGTTGGGGACAAACACGACGGGCTTCATTCAGTTTCCGTCTACCAAATACACTGAACGCTTTAGTCGTGCACAATGTGCTTGAGTTTTTCTTTTACTTTCAGTTGTGTACAGTGTTTTCTATTTTTATTAAAGGCAGTAAACAAAAGAGGAAGATGCAGTTAGGTTAGCTTAAATCTTTTTTTCGAAATATTGATAACTTGTGTTTTTTTTTCTTTTTTTTTTTTCATCTGTTCAGTACCGTAGGCAGGCAGTGGTAACATCTTGAAGAAAATATATTATGAATTTATATCTAACCCCCCCCCCCCCACTGTTGGATATATGTCAGATATATTCGTCTTTGCTCGTTCTGTCTATCTTGGTTTTGGTCTTTGCATTTTGTCTGTCATTAGTTTCTTTAATATTACCAGTAATTCCTCTAATCAAACTATAGCAATTGTCCATCTTTTGATTAGTCAACGGTTGTCCATACTATCACATTGGCACCAGACTCGAAGATGCATTTGCTATAGCTTGGATATGGGAATTACTAGTTAATGTTGAAGCTATCGTACATGACTCTTTACTGTATTATTTAATAAAGCTTTTGATTTTAATTAATGAACCTTGGCCTAGAGTTGACTTCCATCGGTAATCACTTTTGTGCATTTGAAATTTTTTCAGCCATTCCATGAGAAACCCTGTTAGATTTCTGCTATGAAATACTTTCTCTGCTTTTGAGAAAGATCCACTCTTGTAATACTCCCAATCTTTACAGTATTACACAACTCTCCACACTTGAGCTCTGTCATCACTTCTATAATTTGTAATTAATTCTCCAGTGCCAGTGTCATATAGAAAGCACCCGTGCCTGTGTCCTCAATAAGGCACCCAGTATACTCTATAAAGTGGTTGGCGTTAGGAAGGACGTCCAGCTGTAGAAACCATTTCAAAACAAATGGCTGGAACCTGGTATAGCTCTGTGACTTGCCAGCTCCTGTTAAACTGTCCAACCCATGCCAGCATGGAAAATGGACGTTAAATGATGATGATGATCATTTTGTGTAGAAAACAGAAAATTCGGGTGTGTCCAGTTTTGAATTGTACTTTTAAGGTTTTGGTGTAAGTTGTTTCCTCTTCTGGAACAGAACAATGGATTTGTGACTTGATTGATGGTTTTGAAGAGGCAGTTTTTTTTTTTAACATAAGTGCCAGTTCAAATTAGGCATAATATTTGAGAAATTAGTTACAGGAGTTCTTTCGGATGTTTAAAAAAAATTTTTTTTTTAATTATTACTCTTTATTTATCTAGCATATATGTCTTAGTGGGGAAATGCTACAGAAAACTACAAACTGGGGTTTGATATATTAGTTATATTTTGTTTTACATAGATTTTTCTATTGATTTATGTTTTTGTAAGTTGGTTGTTCTGGTTAACATTGTTAAGAATGAGATTTATAGCTACATTCATTGAAAACAATGATGTGCCATCAGCATATAAGTCAGTTTAACCAATTAATATGAAACTCTATGAAGCAAAATCAATTCTCTGTCAATTTTACATAGTATTAATTTGTTTACCTACTTCCTAAATGCATCCAGAAAAGACTACTTGACTGGCATCAAGTCATTCATAGAAATGCTCCAGCATGTGGTGTCTCCTCACTCAGCCTTTCTACTGCAACTATAATGGCCCCTGCTCTTCAGAACTGGCTGAGCTGATGCCAGTTCAACGTACTTCTCTCTCCTCTACCCATCATTATTGTGTCCAGTACCCCAGGCTCTGCACTAATCATTATGCCTTACCTTTCCTTTCGAAAATGTTGCCCTTACTCCCACTCAAATTCCCTTTCTGTTCCTGTCTTTCCTACTGGTGTTGACTTGTAAATGTTCAGGTGGAACATTGAGATTTATCTCATTTGTCTAAAAGGGCCTATGGAGGTGACCAAGGCTCTACCAAAAAAGAAATGTGAAATACTGCAGTTTTGCTTTCACCATTTCTTAGTTTTGTGAACTGTGTGACTAAGATTTTGTCTCACTTTCATCTTGACTGTACATTGTCATCATCATAGTTGCTATTAACTCCAAGAAGCTTTCTCATTCAGCATGCCCCATTCTAAGAGATGAATTATTATTCTGACTTTAATGTTGTGAACTATGAATCTCAACTTTACTCTGTAACTTTTTTTAATATTTATATCTTAGCATTTAAACTAGCCATGTCTGGCCCAAATATTGTACCTGCTTTACTTTCAAGCTGGCCAGATCCAGTCTCTCGCACTTACCCTCCAATGCCATTCTAAAAGTAAACAATCTCATAATTGAGATCTCAAAGCAACAAAATAATTCATGATTAATTCAAAGCAATGTGGAGGAATAAGCCTTATATTTCACAGAGTAATCTGGATGCTAAAGGGTTAACCACATGATTTCGTTTTCAGTCCCAACAAAAGGCACCTTGGAAATCTGTCATGTAGGTATAAGTGTGTGTGTGTGTGTTGGTGTCTTATTTTGACCTTGCACAATAGTTGTGAATGAGTGCATTCATCAAACAAGTTGTCATTCATTTCCAATCTTCCATGAAAGCATGTCCAGCTATGGGGGAATATTACTTTGGTTGGGAACAGGTAGGGGTTGACGACAAGAAGGGCATCTGGCTGTCAAAAAATATGCTTCAACAAATTGTATCTGACTGATCATTAAAATGATGATGATGATGACCCTGTTGCAATCAGCTTTGTTATCAGATATTTTATTCCAAGATGTGTACATAGTATCGGAATAGATTTGAAGTCAGAACCTTTATTTCTAAGTAATGCATTTATCCACTGGGTCACTTACACGTGTACAATTAATGTGACATTTTTAGGATGTTTGAATTTATTTATTTTTTTAAATAAAGGCAACCCTATTAAGCTGATGTTTTAATGCTGGGCTCACTGATGGGTTTTTTTTAAACAAGCTGTATTGCATCCTACTTCTTTATTTCTCTTGGTTTTCACTTAGAAAAATTAGTTTTTATCATTTATAGCTATTTAATTCCCAGCATTTGCTTAAAGATCTTACAACCTGTGTGGGCCCCTAAAGGTCAGAATAGAGGAATGTTAAAAATCCTTAATGATGGGAGAGTCAAGAATTGCTAGAATAGAATTTCTTTGATAAAGAACCACTGAAACTTTAAAAAAAAAAAAAAAAATTTAAACTAGACCATCTCTAAAATTATCATACCTTGCTCTCATTACTTCTAGTTTTGGTTAGGTAACAATTGAAGTACATTTAACATTAACTTTAAATAAAGATTGGAAATAGCATCAAATATGGGTCCTATAATATAGTTCAGTTATTGAAGTTTGTTTTTGTGGCAGTTTTTCTACCTTTTAACAGCTTTTCATCATTTTGGATCATCATCTTTAGCCCTTTAACATGCAAACCAGCCCAAATATTCTACCTGATTTATGTTCAAACCAAAAAGATCTTTCTTCTCGTACCTACCATTCATCATCCTTTTTTCCATGCTGGAATGGGTTTGGACAGTTTGACAGGATCTGGTAAGCCTGAGGACTGCACCAAGCTCCATGTGTCTGTTTTGGCATGGTTTCTATGGCTGGATGCCCTTCCTAACACCAACCATGCCACAGAGTGGACTGTAATGAAATATTTTCCCAAGGTGCTGCACAGTGGGACTGAACCCAAGACCACATTGTTGGGAAGCAAGCTTCTTAACTACACAGCCATGCCTGCACCTATCTAAATCACAAATCAGTGGTCCACCAGCTTCTATGGTTACTCTTGTAATTCATCATTTTAATGTTCAGTTTTCTCTGCTGGTATGAGTTGAATAAGTAAGTCTGCAGTATAGCAGTTCCCTACTCATCTCAAATGCATCGTGTCTTTGATTTTTTTTTTCTGTTACTATCACCCAGGACTCTTCATCAATTCATATTTGAGTTGTCTATTGATATCTAATCAGTAAAGTTTAATGTAAATGGAATTCACATCACCAGTAAAAGAAATAGCTGGCTTGAAAGGGACCCAAAGAGGTGACCAGAAGCAAAATGTGCCACTGTACTGCTGACACTTCCAATCCTGTTTAGAATAACAAACTTTATTAAAATGTAACACTGAAAATACTGGGTTAAACTAATTTAACTCTTAAGCGTTTAAACTGCCCATGCCTGGCCTGTATATTCTACCTGCTTTATGTTCAAACTGGCTAGACCCCCGCCTCTCACACCTACTCTACAATGTTATTCTAAAACAACAAAATAAACATAAAAATATTGAAGCTGTGAGATAATGTATGAATATCTTTTTTTTAGTAAAGAAGCATTACATTTGACAGTGTGTGGGATATGAAAGGGTTAAATTTGATGTCCTAAAATCCTTATCTAATTTACTTTGTTTCTATAACATGACCAGTCTATTAACCTTCCACAATCTTTTTACTTGTTCTATCTTTACACTGTGTACCCTGGGAAATCTCTAACGTAAATTGTTTCTCAAACCAGCTATTTCTTTTACTGGTGATGTGAATTCCATTTACATTAAACTTTACTGATTAGATATCAATAGACAATCACTAAATCAAATATGAATTGATGAAGAGTCCAGGGTGACAGTAAAAAAAAAAAAAAAAAAAAAAAATCATACAGCACATTCTAAATAACCAATGCATTTTTGTTAGTTGCTGATACATACAAAGTGATTTCCGCTCACATATTCTAGGTATCAGGTTATGAATGATCTGCTGTTAGCACTAGTGACTATCTTAAACAAGACAGTTGGTTCTACTGTTAGTTACACCAATACAGTTTACACACTCAGAGTATGTTTCTATTGTTGCTTTATATACACCTAATATACACTCTTTACTCACCACATCATCAGCACTGTTTTCCATGCTGGCATGGGTTAGATGATTTGATAGGAGCCAGCAAGCCAGAGGACTTTCTGTGGTTTCTATTGCTGGATGCCCTTCCCAATGCCAACCACTTCACTGAATGTACTGGGTGCTTTTTACATGGCACTTGCACTAGTGAGATCACCAAGTAACTCATGATTCCAAAATATGTGACCATTTCTTCAACATTATTTAAGATTGAGGGTTTAAATTTTAATATGGTTTCTTCCATTGTGGAAATAATTATGAAGAAGAATCAGCATAGATTTAAATTGCTTTGGGTCATAATTTGGAAACTGCTGAACATCTTAATGGCTTTTTTTATTTCACTCTGCCTGGTTGTTTAACAGAAAGCTGGCTTTGTACCAAATAGTCAAAAGAATATAATTGTTTTGTCCTAAATTTAATCAGACTTTTTTTTTTCTGCAATCTCTAACAAGATAATTGGAGTTCTTGGATTGAATTATCTGAGAATTTTCATCTCATTTGTTATTCCCAAACATGTTCAACGAATGTCTCATTTCATCAAACTCCCCCCCATCCACATGAAAATTACTCAGATAACTCTTATTGTGCATTTACATGTGTTGTTGAAGGGGTTTTTTTTTTTTTTACATTTTTATCAAATACAAATTACATACCTATTTAGAAATATTATTTAAAAAAAGAAATGAGAAGATATTTTATCTGATGAAAGCTTTTTTTTTTTTTCATTTTGAATTTTTATTTCTGTGAGTGTGCCTTCCCAATTAGTGCCTGAGGCAGATTATTCAAATTCATAAATCCATCTGTTTTGCAAACGTTACTGTATAGATCGTTAGATTTGTAATCAATCTTTGAAGAAGATGCATTTGCATGACATTCTTTGCATTTGGTCTTTGAGCTTCTTTGTGTTATTTTGTAGAGATCAAATGTTGCATTTCATTTTCTTGCGCTTTACAGCTGATGTACCAATTATATACAAAATTTAGTTTAATTGATTATTCTGGGTTGGCAAGAAAGTAGTTTCGGTTTTTTTAGTGTGAAATTTTTTTTTTTTTTTTTTTCATTTTGTTCGATGACCTTTTGCCATCCTTTGGCAACTTCATGATTCCGTGGCTCATAGAACTTCTGGTCCTTATCAGCCAGAAAATGAAGCATGTGCGATCTCAAGTTATCATCATTATTGAAAGTTTTACCATTCAAAGAATTTTGCAACCTTTGAAATAAATGGTAATCTGATGGTGCAGAGTCGGGGCTATATGGTGAATGTGACATCACTTCTCAACCAAGCTCCAATAATTTTTCACAAGTTTGCAAAGATGTGTGTGGTCTAGCGTTGTCATGGTGGAACATGATTCCTCTATGATTTGCCAATTCTGGCCATTTTTCTTTGCTTCCTCCAGTTTCATTAGTTATTGATTGTTTGGTTCCTTGTAATCTCACCAGATTGCCAGCATGATCTTTTTTTGATGCAATTCCGCTTTCAATGTGGTTTGTGTTGGTTCATTGCACTTGGACCATGAATGTTTTTTATTGACATTCCATTTTTCATCACCAGTGATGATTTGTTTCAAAAAAAGGTTGATTTCATTGTGTTTAAGATGCATATCGCAAATATTGATTTGTTGTGTGAAGTGAATCTCTTTCAATTTATGTGGAACCCAAATATCGAACTTCTTAATGAGTTCAAGACATTTTAAGTGATTTTCAATTGTTATGTGTGATACATTTAACCTCTCTGCAATCTCTTGCACAGTTATATGACAATCTGATTCAATTATGGTTTTGATTCGGTCATCATCAACTTCAGTAGGTCGACCAGAATGTTGGTCATCTTTGAGTGAAAAATCTCCAGAAAGGAATTTTTAAAACCATTTCTGACATGTGCATTGTTAAGCTATCAACACCATAAACTTTGTATTTCTCTTTGCGAGCTTTAGCAGCTTTCTTGCTTTTACGGAAATTAAAAAGAAAAAAATTAAATATGGGGAAAATGTTCGTTTTTGCACTCCATGTTAAAATTGACACAGAACTAACAGCTGTAAACAAAATTACACAATTTGCTTCTAAAGTAACAGCTATCAAATGTCAAAAGGAAAAAAATCATAACATTGACAAAAGTCATTTTTTAAAAAAATCATAACTCTACCTATTTGTGAAAAACGAAATTACTTCCTTGCTAACCCAATATTTGGTAATTTGAAGAAATTTATTATGTTAGTTAATCTTTTTGTTATCATGTTTCTGTTGAAATGCACTGTTTTTGTTTCAATTGATTTGAATTTAGGGAAATAAATTGAGCTAGTGCTTGGAACGTAAATTACCATGGAATTTTTGATAGAAGGTTTTAATTTAGATCACTTTAAATGAGAAAGTTTGTACCATGCATGCAGGGGTGGTGTTAGACAGATTGATATCAAAAGAGTAAAACATCTTCTCCTAGTGCAAACTTTCTGTTGCATTTATGGTACATACTAAAATGATTCTTATATACTCTTAAATATGAAATTATTTTTGTCTTGTTTTTCTGCCTCGTCATCTGAGTATTTTGTTCAGTGACCATCTAATTGAGAGATATTTGTTCTTGTCTCTCTCTACCCCCTCCCTCCCTGGCTTTTCTTTATGTAGAGGAGTGCATGCTCAAAACAATAGTCTTTTCCTTCTATTTTTCCTGAGCGTAAACCTAATACACTGTTCTTTTTACCTTTGTGTTTAATTTTTACACTCACACATGCCAGCTTAATTTATCCTTAGTTGAAAGACACCTGTTGCTTGTATTTGTAATTGTGTACCATTTCTCCGTTACTTTTTATTTCGTCCTTGTTTTTGTATACATTCGCTTGCTTTCTTCCAGAGAATCTAGTGCTCTTAGCTTAGATTTTCTTAGTACTGGCCAGATTAGAGCAGTCTCGAGAGTAACCAGCCGAAACTGCAAAGACAATCTGGTACTCGACTGGAGCTCGAAGGCTCCAAATGACCTGTCCTTGTTTTTCCTTGTCATTTTTTGTATGCTAGCCTTTTACAGTTAATTAACCCGTTAGCATTTAAACCAGTCATATCCAGCCAAAATATTCTACCGGTTTTACGTTTAAACAGGCCAGATGTGGTTTCTCCCACCTACCCTACAATGTCATTCTAAAAATTAAGTTATCTCATTGAAATCTCATAGCTACAAGATAAGGCATAATTAATTGAAAGTAATGTGAATAAATAAACATTACTTTTGACAATAACGTGAATACTAAAAAGTTAAACACGGGCAGTTGATGGCAGTATGAGGAGAGTGGCAAACAACATGCCTTGGAGTATTTAGTTATGGTCCCTTCACATCTGAGTTCAAATGCCTGGTCTTATTGTAAGATAGCTAGCAGTCCCATACTGTTCCATCCAGTTTGCCCTCCGTAATGTTTATCAAGTTAAGGTGGTGAAAGTAATAGTCAGGCAAAGCGTTTTGATTAATTGAAACTTATTAAAAGGATTAGAAATATGTGTTAGATCTATAAATAAACTGTTTCAACTATTTGGTATAATTCAGGCTTATGTTTCTCTATAGTCATGAATTAATCTATTTTTTGTTATGCTACACAAGCTTAAATAAGTGTTTATCTTTGGATACAAAAGACATTGTTTTGAATTGTTTGTTGTAAAACATTATTAAATTAGGGTGAGGTTTTTTTCAAGACTCTTGAAATATTTGGCTAATTTCATAATCTGCAATTGTAGATTTGTTAAGAGTAACTTTTAATGTTCTGGAACTAGATTTTACTCTCATGGTGTATTTTTGGAGTTACCTGGTATCATAAGATTATAATATAACATACAATGATGTGTGTGTGTGTGTGTGTGTTGGAGTTGGGTAAACAAATGGTAGACCAGATTTTGATGAAATCCAATTTCCAAAGCCACGAATACTGACAGCTGAATTGATGAGTTGTTCGATGTGATTGATCTGTCATTGTTACTTAATGCATGTTATCTATGTTAACTATCATTTTGATAAGTATGGCAGATAGATAACATTTACTATGGGGTTTTTTTTCCCCTCTTTTTTTCTCTGTTTAATTCTATTTCAGTAGTTAAAATTGGAAATTGATACATTTCCATTAAGTTACCAATTTGGTCAATATCTTGATCATTCCTCTTGCTCAAAGACTTCTGTAATATCAATAAGAGTAATTTTCATTTGTGTGTTAGGTTTCTTTTAATTGTCTCTCATCTTCTTATTACCCTTCTCCCTGTTGCTCATTTCTTCAATCCCAGTCCCTCTACCACATATCTCTCCACTCCTCCACTTGTTTCACATCAGATGGTAGGGAGTCTCCCAGCCTCCCGCCCCCTCCATTGTTCTCATCTTACATCTCTTGTATGGGCCTGTTTGTACACTCTGCCCTTACCTCTAACTCTCACCATTGCTAACCTCTACCATTAGCCAATCTCTGTCTCTTCTTTTCCACCATTTTTACCATTATAATCTGCCAGGACCAGATTGGAGCTTGATGCAGCCACTGGCTCTCCAGACCTCAGTCAAACCGTCCAACCCATGCCAGCATGGAAAACAGATGTTGAACAATGAACAAATCTATTTCCCTTCACCTGTTTATTCTGGCTCCCCCCCCCACCTTCATATTTGCTGCTACAGTTTGTATCCACATGCTATAAATAATATGCTAAAAATTTGGAGAAAAAATTGTTAATTCAATCTAATAAAACTGAAATATGTTACACATCTTATATTTCACGTAATTTATTTGTTAAAACAACTTTTTACTTTCATTCTATTTTACTCACTACTTGCTCAATCCAGTTTTATTTTCTGTTGATCTTGTTTTTAAATCAGTATTAATGTTAAATTTCTCATGAGGAGGCTTTCCTATTGTTAATTGAAATTTCTACACATACCATCAATACACTCTCCCTCTCTTAGATATATATTCAACATGTGAAACCATTTGTATAACTGTTTTATTTTGAGCACAAAACTTTAATAGTTCATATTTAAATTCTGTGCTTATTAAATGATATTTATCTCTCATTGGATGAAGTGCCTTTTATGATCCCGCCAATAATTGATCAATAGACCATATATATATATATAATGTGTTATATGCATAATTGCTTTCTTGAGTGGGTGCATTGAAGCAACTATTTTTACTGTGGGGTTGTTTGTTATCCAGTACTATTTTTAGTGGGTGAACTGGAGCAAGCAGATTTATATGCCTTGTTTGGTGGTGGTGGTCATGGGGGATGCAACAAATCATTGTAATAGTGTAACAAGATATGAAATTATGAAAGTGTGGTCAGTTGTCCAGCACTTTAACCTCACGGCTACTCATATTTCTAAATGTTAATGTTAAACAATGCAAATTCATTGCATACATACTCGTGTTTTATTCATATTAGTCTGCTTTACAGCTTGTGTAAACTAAAAAAAAATCAATTATTTGGAGTAGTTTACAGCTGATTAACCTTTTTAATGCTAACCACTCAAACACTAGGACTTATTTTTGATATTTTATGATATTTTTCTTGTATATTTCGACACTCTATATAATAAATGATTTGTATTGAAAGAAATATGAATACATGAATAATTAATTTTCTATTGTGACTAACTTTAATAAAATATATTAAGAGGAGTGGCTGTGTGGTAAGTGGCTTGCTTGCCAACCACATGGTTCCGGGTTCATTCTCACTGCGTGATGCCTTGGGCAAGTGTCTTCTACTATAGCCTCGGGCTGACTAAAGCCTTGTGAGTGGATTTGGTAGACGGAAACTGAAAGAAGCCCGTCATATATATATATATATATATGTTTGTGTGTCTGTGTTTGTCCCCCCCACATCACTTGACAACCGATGCTGGTGTGTTTATGTCCCCGTAACTTAGTGGTTCGGCAAAAGAGACCGATAGAATAAGTACTAGGCATCCAAAGAATAAGTCCTGGGGTCGATTTGCTCGACTAAAGGCGGTGCTCCAACATGGCCGCAGTCAAATGACTGAAACAAGTAAAAGAGTGAAGAGAGAGTAAATTGTGAAGGCACATGGCTTATTGGTTAGGATATTTGGTTCACAGTCGGATGGTTGCAAGTTCAGTTTTGGGCGGTGCATTGTCCCCTTCAAGACACTATTTCACGTTGCTCCAGTCCACTCAGCTGACAAAAATGAGTTGTAACTATATTTCAAAGGGCCGGCCTTGTCACATTCCATGTCATGCTGAATCTATCTGAGAATTGTGTTATGGTTTCATGTGACTGTGGAGTGCTCATCCACTTGCCTGTTAATTTCACAAGCAAACTGTTCTGTTGATCGAATCGACTGGATCCCTCATCGTTGTTACTGACAGTGTCGGTTACCAGTTCGTTAAGGGTAATTAGTTTGATTATGACATTCGTCTGATTTTTGGTGCCAATTGACATATTTTCGCAAAATATCTTTGTACACCTCACCAAAGCAGACCAAAAAATTGGGGTGGGGGGCACTGTTTTTACCTTTAGAGCATTGACTGCAGTTGAGGACGTTAACAGGTTCCTTGAAATGTGGCTTTCGTGAATCAGACATCAATAGTTACAGTAGTCCTAGTTTTTTATTTGCTTCTAAGTTTTATTGCCTTCATTATCTTTTTTTTTTTTGTTTTTATTTTGTTCACATAGTTATTCTTATATAATCATGTTGGGAATAATGAAAAGAAACCATTTAAACTGACCAGATCTGGCCTCTCACATAACCATACAGTGTCATTCTGCAAGTAAACAGTTACATTATCAAAATCTCTGTGTCATGAGATAATTGCAAACAATGTGAATAAATAAAAATAAGCTTTACATTTGACCGAGTAATCTGAATAGTAAAGGGTTAAGCTAGTTAAAATAGTTTGGTTTGTTATCAGCAAATTTTTTTTACTTATGTTTTTAATTAATTACTGTTTAGAAGAATTCTGGTTATTTACTGATTTGGTTCTAGCAATCTGTTGCATTTTGAATTAACCAAGTGCATCCGGTTTGATAGTCAACCAGTATTAACCATTTCCTTTATAGACATGAAGTGATAAAATCTTTATGTTTCTCTATTTTTATCTTAGTTTATTTTCATTGAAATACTCAAAGATTTAAAGCTTGTTTATAGTATTACTTTTTTTACCTTGAAAGATTGAATTTTAATAAGCATGAGACCATGTTGTTATTGAAATAAATTTTAAAACCATTTTTTGTCTTCTGTAATGCAATTTGTTAAAAATATAGAAAATGTATTTCAAAAGATCTGTAATTTTGTGAGGTATGATAGTTAATTGTTTATCATAATTGTTCATTTACAAGTGACTTTTTAAAGTCTGTGTAGATATCTGCCAATGTTCTCCTGATAGTTTTGTTTGTCATTTTCTTTAAAACAACTGTGGAAATTAGGTCTACACACTAGGAGCTTCTATATATAAATGTACAAGGGTCTGTTGAGATGATGCTTGTAAATAAACGTGTTAACTACTGGTTACTTACCTTAAGAGCTCAATATTGTTTGATAATGCTCATCAGTATGTGTGGTAAGGAATTCAATTCTAAAATTGAATCTTATTGAAATTGACTTGGAATTTCATTATTTTGGGGGTTGATTTAAATTATTTATGCCCATGTTTCAGTATTATTATACCAACCTGCTATAAAGAGTTGTCGCTGACTCTGAATGACAAAGGAAACGAAAACAACATGCAGACACATACAACACTTGAGCAGGGGTTGGGGGGACCTAGTCAAAATAATGATACACAGCATATGAACACACTCACACACACACACGAGCCTAATGAATGCATGCACTTAGCAAGTGAAAAAGAAAGTTAATTTATGTCATTTACACAAACATTAATCAATATTGGATCTCATTTAATAGTTATGATTAAAATTAGTATTGCATATGTTTCTTTTTCACACATATGTTGCTGTTTATCATTCACCCTCACTCCCCTCGTGTGTATGCTCATTTCTCAACTGTATGATTTCAGGTTCAGTCCTACTGCACAACACTTTGGACAGGTGCCTTTTATTGGGTCATCCCATAAATAATGTGGGTTTTTTTTCAATTGCATGAACTGAAAGTCAGAGATGGGTGGGATAAACTACCTGCATCAACTTGCGATTAAAGCAAGTAGTAATTTTACCTTATACAACTTACAGTATTCATAATTGGAATAAATAAATAAAATTGAATATTAAATATTTATGGAATTTTTGATTTACTGTCGGGTGACTTTTGGCCATACCTGTATATATATATATATATAAATTTCAGGGTAGTAAAATATTATTTAGAAATTTTTTACCACCGTGGCCTAGCGTATAGAAAAACTAGCCAATAGTCTCGTGCGGGTGACACGTAAAAGCACCCACTACGCTCTCTGAGTGGTTGGCGTTAGGAAGGGCATCCAGCTGTAGAAACTCTGCCAAATCAGATTGGAGCCTGGCGTAGCCATCTGGTTTCACCAGTCCTCAGTCAAATCGTCCAACCCATGCTAGCATGGAAAGCGGACGTTAAATGATGATGATGATATATAGATTTATAAATGTGTCTCATCATCATCATTGCTTCACATCTATTTTCCATGCTGGTATAATACATATACATGTGCGTATGTGTGTAGATAAGTATCATCGTCTTTATGTCCAATTTTCTGTGCCTGCATGTGTTGGAGATTGTTGAGACAAACTTTCTGCTCTCTTCCTGTTTCACTGATGGTGATAATTGCTTACAACTATTACTTAACGTCATTCCTATCAAGACAGATGCAAACACACAGACATAATGTGCTACTTTCAGTTTCTGTCTACCAAATTCACTCACTTTAGTTGGCCCAGGACTATGTAATATATGTATGTATGTGTGTGTATGTATAATATAATATAATATAATTGTTGGATATTATCAGCATGACACAGTGTGACCAAGTTGGTCTCTTTTGAATAACAGGCACGGGCCTTCCAAAGAGTCTCCAAATATTTGATGCCACTTCCAAGTAGCGTCTTTGGCTGGTGTCTTTTATCATGTACGGGATCTTGTGCCTGTGAGGCAAATTTAACTACCTGTTTAATCTTGCACCCCATCAATATTATGAGACATAAATTCATGTGAGAACTTTTTGTTTGTTGTGACCACTTTTGTAAAGAATATGGTGTTATAGTGGGAGGTAATTTGAACTCATGCTAACATGGAAAAACAGACATAAAAGCAAGCGAATATACATACCTATTTTAGTTTAATCGTCATTTTTTTTCTTTTTCTTTCTCCTCCCAAATATTTCCTATAAGACCCTTGCAGTTTGTAACTGTAATGTACCTAAATTCATTTTTATCAACATTTCCAGATTATATTGGTCTCATTATCAGGATATGAGGGGTTTTTTTATAGCTTCTGCACTACTACTTTTATAATGGCCAAGTTTATTTATGTAAACTTTACCGCCAGAATTTGACTGTTAATTCCACATCATCAGGCACATATTTTGGCCATTAGAATTACATGTCATCAGTCATCTGCTTAGCTTCCTATTTGTGACATGTGTATGTTTTCTGTGTATATTATAGCTTTGTATAAGGCAGCAAGCTGGCAGAGTGGTTAGCACGCTGGGCGAAATGCTTAGCAGTATTTCTTCTGTCTTTATGTTCTGAGTTCAAATTCCACCAAGTTTGACTTTGCCTTTTATCCTTTCGGGGTCAATAAATTAAGTACCAGTATTATGTTGTTTTTTTTTTTGTGGTGAATTCTGTATAATATGGATGTATTATCTGTTAATATTTTTCCATCTAGCTTTGTTTTATAGTGTGTATTGTTGTAAATGCATAGTGGGCCTGTAAGAAGTGCATCTGTGGTGGTAAAGCACTTGTTGAAAAGTAGCTATTTTCCTTCATGTGGTCAACAGGTGCCATTCCCCAAGAATCCAAATATGTTACACTTATCTGTACAACATCTATGTGGCAGACAGTCATATGACAATCTTACTGGTATTTTTTCTTGTTAGTTGCTGACAGAATCTTGGTAAGAATACTTCTGAATCTTCACTTACCATCTTATCACTAACAATCTTCTGCTAGAAAGCCAGTGTGGTTTCTGTTGCAAAGAGATCATTACTGATATGGTCTAAACCATGTATCTCTTCTACAGCAAAATCATCCTGTTCTTGTTGCTTCTGTCATACTTTTTGCTCTCAGTATCTTGCATAAAGCCACTTAGCTTAAAAAAATTGTAAAATTTATTTGTATAATGTATTCTATACTCAAGCTTACTTCATTGTTTTTTAACAGGTTCTACACCAAGTATATATATATATATATATATATATAATTCTCCCCTGCCTTTCAATCTCAGTATTTAAGCTACGCATAGTACTACTGTAGTACACATACTGTGTACACTCGTACAACGTTTTCTTTACGTGCTATAAAGGTAAAAATAAATCTGCCTTCAAATCAGTCGCGCGCCGGTATTTCACTTACTTTTTTGTGTTTTTTCCTTCAGTTTTAGCTCATTCCCATTTTTCCCCCTTTGCAGCAATGGATAGTGACTATCTTAATATATTTATCCTTTTATCTACTGACAAATCTTTTGATGATAGTTTACTACATGAAGGTCACCAACTGCCTACCCTGAGTAATTGCTGACAGCACGTGCCTGGATTGTTTTGTTTCTTACAAACCGTTAATGGCACCCTTCAACTTTGACATATTTTTCGACTTTTTTCATATGTGAATGATGCTGAAGCTACTTCTGTGTGCCAGATGATAGATAATAGCAAACCTCTTGTACTCTCTTACTTGTTTCAGTCATTTGGCTCCAGCCATGCTGGTGCAGCACCTTAAACGGATTTAGTCGGAAAAAATTGACCCTAGGGTTTATTCTTTGTAAGCTTAGTACTTATTCTATTGGTCTCTTTTGCCGAACTGCTAGGTTACAGGGACATAAACACACCAACATTGGTTGTCAAGTGATGGTGGAGGGACAAACAAAGTAGAAAACACTTTCCCAAAGCGCCACGCTGTGGGACTGAACCCAGAATCATGTGGTTGGGAAGCAAGCTTCTTACCACACACCCATGCCTGCACCTATATAATCACCTTGTTTTGAATACAAGTCTGTTGTTCATCAACATACAGGTGCAAGAGTGGCTGTGTGGTAACTGAAACAGGTAAAAGATAAAAAGATTCTGTATGACATGAAACCACCCAAATCAAAACCCTCTTGTTTGTATTGGCTTCAAAGGAAGCTGT
>NC_068993.1:54138850-54141904 GCF_001194135.2 Octopus bimaculoides
GGGGATGGTGGTGAACTCTGCTGTACTCTTCCACCATAACTTTCTCTCACTCTTACTTCCTGTTTCTGTTGTGCCTGTAATTCAAAGGGTCAGCCTTGTCACACTGTCACGCTGAATATCTCCGAGAACTACGTTAAGGGTACACGTGTCTGTGGAGTGCTCAGCCACTTGCACGTTAATTTCAGGAGCAGGCTGTTCCGTTGGTCGGATCAACTGGAACCCTCGACGTCGTAAGCGACGGAGTGCCAACAACAACAACATTTTAGGAATTTTTATATCAAAGCTTTCATGCATTCCTGGATATGTTGTTTCAGATGGAATAACTCAGTTTACCTGTAGAAATTTCATAATGAACAAGGTGCAATAAAAGTCAGGGAAAAAGATTTGTTTGTGGTATTTGTATGTCCATATTTGTTACTGATTGTATTCATTCCCAACATTTCTTTTCGTCAGCTTTTTGAGGGCATCTGCATTTTTGTGTGATAAATTATCAATCATGTGCAACATTTTAGCACAGATGATGATTAACAGTAAAGCGACAGACTTCATCATCATTGTCATTTAACATCCGTTGTTCATGCCGGCATGGGTGGGATGGTTTGACCATGGTTGGTAAGCTGAGGGGCTGCACCAGACCCCAGTCTGATTTGGCATGGTTTCTATGGTTGGATTCCCTTCTTCACATTCAACCACTTCGAGAGTGCAATGGGTGCTTTTACGTACGACTTCTTTATAATAATGCCAATTTTCATGATAATCTGACCGCAAGTAAATAGACTCTAAGTATTTGAATTTTCAGGTATTTCCTGTTTAATCATTACAGAAATGAGTGTTCCTAGAAAATGAAGTTACAAAAGTATTCAATAGTGGACAGCAGAGTGTTGGTTAGATACTTTGAAGCATCTAGATTGATGAATGCATGTTGACTCGCAGTTGGATTGTGAAAAATAAAGAAATAAAATGAGACATTGTTAGTCATCTCATTCAATTAGACTTTTATTTGAGTTTATATTGCATTCTTTCTTTCCTAATGATGGATTTGAACAATTATTGAACTTTAGATACGTTTATCCTAAAAATAAGTAAAAAAAATTTTATTTGGAAATCACAAGGAAACAGTTTCATATTTTGAATCACTTTGAATTGTAACATATAAACACAAACTGTGACAAGCAGAGTAATATTACATATTTATTTTATAGGTGAAAACCGAAGATGCCACTGCCAAAGGGAGGCAAGCCTAGTAAAATTGTCTATCCTCCAAATTGCAAAGAGGTATCGGAGGATATTGGAAAAGATGAACTTGTTCGAAGACTTAAGGTTTGTTTTTGTTTTTATTAAATTTTATGTGTTACAATTTCAAAAAATTTGGTGCAAGAATAGCTGAATCTTTGTAATCATGAAAGTTTATTAAAAATATGATGTGATCATTTATTTCATGAACTAGGTTATTTATATCCATTATTGGTTGGAAGCAATTACTTGGTAGATATTTTCAGGTCTCTCTCAGATTAGCTTTGATTAACCTATGACAAATGTGTTCTAATAGTGACCATCTCGTCTGTTTTCTCAGACACTCGATCTAAGGCTATGTTATCCAATCTGTTCTTTTCCCAGGCTGCTATTTTCAATGTGTTTATTAGTCATCTAAATAGACGAATAATTTTGGATCAAATTAGTAAAATATAAAATATAGAAGTCTAATGTATTTAAGCCATTTGATATTAAGTTTATACAACCCCATATGTCTTTTATTGCACCTATTATGTTAGTTATATCAACAAATCTACTCTTTAATGCCTTTTATTTATTAATAAGATAAAAATATGAATTTGTTTGGCCTCATATTATTACCATTAGTATTTGATAGCAATATATTGACAATATAAAAGACCAAATTACCTTTTTCTTTACTGGTTTCTTTTTCTCTTACATTTTTGGTTTGTGGAAGGAGAAAGCAGTGGCTGTGCTGAGAAGGAGGTGAAAGGAATTATAAAGAAAGATAGATTAGATAAAAAGATGTGGTAGATTGATGGAGTAGAGGAATTGCCAGCAGAGACAGGTAGTGAAATATATGGGAGTGGAAGAGATACTGTAAGTAGTTAATAAAGGAAGGGTAGGTGGAAAGAAAATATCAAGTGGAGATTTTAGAAGTAACTTGATAAAAAAGTGATATAGAGGATAAGTGAATGATAAAGAGAGATTAATATGACATCAAAGTCTGTGTGTGTAGGAGTTGAAAAATGAAGAGAGAAGTAGAACAAGGAATTGGGTTAACCTGAAATTACCTATTGCAGATTACGAAGAAGAAGGAAAACAAAATTTTCTTAATCCTAAAATTTAGGTTTGCATAATTTTATAGGCATCATCATTTAACGTCTGTTCTCCATGCTGGCATGGGTTGGATGGTTTGTTCAGGGCTGCATCAGACTCCAGGCTCATTTGGCATAGTACAATTTCTAAATTACAATGTTTTAAAGTGAAATTTTATAAGTAAATTTACATAGTTAAACATTTTGCTTTGATATATGTATTTTTGTGTGTTTTTCTCAGATGTTGGCCAGAGTATTCCAAGATATGGGGCAGGATGAAAATGAAAAATACTCTGAACTAGCATTACATCTTGCCACTGAATTCTTCTTCGATCATGCCAGTAAAGATGTTCGTCTGCTTGTGGCATGCTGTATTGCCGATGTTTTCCGTATTTTTGCTCCTGAGGCTCCGTATAGAGATCCAGACCACTTAAAGGTATGGCCATTTTCATTGGAAAAATAAAAGCTTAACATATTTTTTCGCTTTCTTTTAAAAAGTTCTTCCACATCACTCATACTTTTAATTTATTAACTACATATTTTCATTGGTATATTTAATTAATTTTGTATTTTTCTCTTTTTGAAGGAAATTTTCATGTTTTTAGTCAAACAACTACGTGGTCTAGAAGATCCTGAATCTCCTTCCTTTAAACGTTATTTCTATTTGTTAGAGGTAAATATTTTCTTAAATTGTTTTTTTTTTTTTCTGAAATTTATCCACTTTTTTTTTTTCTGAAATTTA
>NC_068993.1:54142263-54146865 GCF_001194135.2 Octopus bimaculoides
GAATCTTGCATGGGTGAAGTCTTTTAACATCTGTATTGAACTGGAAGATAGTCAAGAAATCTTCTGCAACTTGTATAAACTTATGTTTTCAATTATCAAGTAAGATTTTTTTTTATGTTTGCTCTCACAATACATTTGTCACTCCATTTAAAAATTTTATTAGGAAGGAATGTTAATTTTGTATGTGCTTAACATTTAAAGGCACCAATTGTTTCAACCTAATCTTAACTGAATCTGATATCATTATCATTGTTGTTTAACATCTGCTTTCCATGCTGGCATGGGTTGGACGGTTTGACTGAGGGCTGGCAAGCCAGAAAGCTGCACCAGGCTCCAATCCAATCTGGCAGTATTTCTACAGCTGGATGCCCTTCCTAATGCCAACCACTCAGTTGCTTTTTATGTGCTACCGGCATGAGGGCCAGCCAGGAAGTACTGGCATCAGCCCCTCTTAAATGGTGCTTTTTACGTGCCACTGGCACGGGAACCAGTCAGGCGGCACTGGTAATGTTTCAATATCAGAAAGGGTGGCAAGATAGCTGAGTTGTTGACATAGCAGGCAAAATGCTTAGTGGCATTTTGTAGATCTTTATGTTCTCAGTTCAAATCCTGCCATGGTCACCTTTACCTTTTATCCTTTCAGGACGGTTAAAATAAGTACCAGTTGAATACTAGGGTCAAAGTAATCCACTTATCTTCTCCCCCAAAACTGCTGGCCTTGTGCCAAAATTTGAAATCGATATCAGAAAGAGTGGATGAACTATAAATTACTTGATGCTTTTTGTTGATATTCTTTGATAGTTATCCTGTCATAAGTTTATGATAAAGCTTTCATTTTATAATATTTAATTCATAGGAGATTTTTTTTTTATTTTGTCTCCTGTGGCATGTTTAGTATTGTGTTGAGTCAAAATTTTTAGTATATCTTGGTAATTTATTTGCTTTGTTCGTCGAGTTACAAAAGCAGCCTAGCATTCACAGGAGAGGCCTTCATGTGGCACCATCTGAAGCCACCTTTCTGCCAGTTTTTTGATCCCTCACTGATACCAGTTCATGTCCGTCGAGACAAAGAACTCCTTCACTGAAGTTTCCATCTCCTCTTAGCTGAAGTGCCACGGACACTGAAAGTGAGCCAAAATATTGCAAAACTTTTCATTCAACACATTAATAAGAATGCATTTTTAGTTATTCATCAGATGTTTGTTAATTATATTTCAGCACCTAATAACCTGATACAGCTAGCCTTTAAGCCATTACTTTCAATTTTACTCCTTTCAGTGAAAAGCATTCAGCAAAAGTTCGTACATTCATGTTAGATATGATGGTTCCTCTCATCACAGAAGCTGACACTGTCTCTCAAGAATTACTAGATACCATACTCATTAATTTGATTGAGCCATATAAAGTAAGAAGTTTGGGGATTTCTTTTTTTCACAATATTGAATGAAATTATTAGTTTTGCTTTGTAGTCTTGAAAGTCAGTATAAAATCAGAAATGGTTCTTTGTTAATTTTACTGTTTTTTCTTTCACTTTTACAACATTAGTTGGACACAGCAATTTGTTTTATCGTATTTAATCTTATCTACTCTCACCAACTGATAAAACTGCTAATAAATCTTTACCAACCAAAATTATCAATTTAACTTCTTTAAAGGTTACTCACTCCTTATGCACTTGCCAAATATTTCTTAATGCACCAAAGTCAAAACCATTTTGAGAAAATGCTCTTGCTTTGAGGTGTTACCATATTTTCTATTTTACTAAATGTTAATTTTCATTGAGACCCAATGACTCTAGTTTGTTACAGTTATATAGAATTACAAGTTATCCATTGATCGTAGATGGTTAAGGATTAAAGAAGCTGATTGTTCAGTTGTTGTAATTTATCTAAACAAATGCTTTCCCTCTGTTTGAATAATGTGAATTTTATTCTTCAGTCACAGAATAAATTAGCATATAATCTTGCAAAGGATCTGTTGCGAAAAACCAGCTGTGCAGTAGAGCCATACATTCAAACTGTAAGTAGTTTAAGTTTTTTCTTTTTTTTTCTTTTTTCTTTTTTTCCATCATCATTTTATTCTGTGGAATAAGTTGTAACTCATAAAATATATTTGTCCTAATTTAGAGATAATTCAGGAAATATTCTTTTTTAAATCCTCTTTTGTTTCTTTTCTGTATTGAAGAAAATCTCTAAATGTTTTACTTTTTCTAGTTTTTCAACAACTTGCTAATGATTGGCAAAACATCTGAAAGTGAAGTTTCAGACCATCTTTATGAATTAATCTATGAACTCAACATGATATCTGGTACCATGCTTCTAGCAGTATTACCTCAACTAGAATTTAAATTGAAAGTAAGTATTTCTAAACTTGTTTTTGTAAAATATCTGCATTTGTTAGTGTTTTTATGTGCATCATTTTCTTGTAGTTAATATTTTCTGTTGTTAGCTTACAGAAAGAAGTGCTTTTAGTTAATTAAAATAATTATTAAATTGAGACTTCTCTGGTGTCTAGTGAAGTCCTTTAGAATTGGATCCCGTCTTCAACAGAAGGTTTAAACCAGGCTATGGACAGTTTTAGTTATTTTATCAATATTTACTCCCCTGGACTCTCATAATCATTCAATATTTTTAAAAATCTTGTTATATTTTTATAATTAAAATATTATTAGGAATTGTATAAAAGCATTGTGAAAATATTTTGTGTATTGTAGAAATATAACCAATTTATTGAAGATTAAATTTTAACAAAATCTTATCTGGACCCTGGCTAAGAGCCACTGGTTTAAATAAACTTATGAGGTTGACTCAGTTGCTACACAGTAACTGGTGTACTTTAAAAGACTAAAAGATTTGCAACATGTTAATAAAAGTTCCTAATTAGTTAGTTTAGACAAGTATTTAGTTTGAACAAATTTTATCAAAAATTTACTGATTTTTTTTGTTTTTCTTCTCTTTTTTTTCTTTTTTTTTTTTTGTCTTTTTTTTGCCATTTCTTTTAACTTTCTAGAGCAGTGAGGAAATAGAAAGAAAAAATGTAACTCGTCTTTTGGCAAAAATGTTCTCAGACCCTGATTCCGAACTAGCAACACAGCACCGTGTGCTTTGGAATTGTTTTTTAGGAAGGTTGGTAAAATACTGCAGTTTTTGTCATTGGAATAGTTATTCTTACATGTTTGACTCTTGTTCAACCAAGTCTTTTTTTCACAAGCTTGCTCAGAAAACTACCAGCTTGTCTACCTCATTTACTTATTCATATCAAAATGTTGATGTTAATTTCAATATTATATTAATGATTTCACTATGTTAAATACTTGTAGATAAAGAACCACAAAATTACCCTGTACAACATTTTTTCGTATTATGTCTCTGTAAACTCATTCAAAAGAAATAGACATTGGATTTAGCTGTAGTGAGTTTGAATTTAAAGCTGTAGTTATTTTGTAAAACCAGTCTAATTCATGATTTACTTTAGAATTTAATTGGAACGCAAGTCTTTTTTTTTTTTTTTATATTAGTTGGAAATAAATTTGTAATAATTTTCCCATGTTTTACCTGAATTGTGAGAGATGTCCTTCCAAGAAAACACAACTGAAACTTAATTTTACTCTGCTCAAGAGTACAACATAGTATCTACTTCATTGTTTTAGGCTTTAATCATTTTGTTTTTGGATATATTTATTATTAAAATTATTGATTTCTTTATAGATTCAATGATATTAGTACCGGAGTAAGAACAGTCTGTGTTCAGTATGCCCAACGTTTCATTCTCCATCATTCAGATTTAGTAAAAGATATAATTGGTAAGAATTTCAAAATTTTCTTCCTATTAGTTTCTGGCATGAAAATTAGGTTTCTTTTTAAGAATTTCTACCCAAGGTATCAAAATATCAGTCATAATTTTCAAAATTTTCCTGAAGTTATAAAATATCTTGTTCTTCATTTTTGCTATAATTATCATTGTTTAGGCTATTGATTTTTCCTCCATCAATGGAGTAAAATGTCAAAGCTTTGTAGAAAAATATCAAATCCAGTCAGCGAATACATTAAAGCAATGTAATTGTATACTTCATATTTAACTAATTAATTAAAGCATAAACAAGTGAATGGTTGAAGGTGAGTCTGTGCGTCTAATATTGTCAAAGATGACCACCTTTGCAACAAGATTTGTTAAAATTTGAAATCATTTGCAATTATCTTAAATCATTTCAAAATTTCAAGACAAATTCTTTATCCCCATGTTAAAAAAATATGCAAAAAAATTGATTTAAAAAAAAAAAAACTTAAGAAATATATGTACTTTATCATTATAGAACAACTGAAAATTCGTCAGCATGATCCCGAAGAGACTGTTCGAATGGAGGTTGTATCAGCAGTTTTGAATGCTGCAAAGAAAGATTTCAAAATGATAACTGATGAACTGTTGGCTTTCATTAAAGAACGAACTCTAGACAAGAAGGTAATCTACATTTTAATTTCAAATTAAAAATTTACTTGATATTTAGTATTGAATTTTTTCAATCATTTTTATTATAAATGATACCACATTTGTACTGGTCTGGATCATCAATAAGGTTTGAGTGTTTTACTGTTGCCAATGCCA
>NC_068993.1:54147183-54149490 GCF_001194135.2 Octopus bimaculoides
GAGTTTTCTTGAAGGTGTTTATTACACTTTGCTGACATACATAAACAAAAGCTATGCACATTTTTTTACCTACCATATTTAACTGAATTTATTTGACCAATCCATGCCACAGTAAGACACTTACCCAAGCTGCCTCATGGGATTGAACTCAGAACCACATGGTTGTGATAAAAACTTCTTTATCACATAATCTTCCCCTTTGTTTTATATACTTAATCTTTTA
The DNA here is from genome assembly GCF_001194135.2 of Octopus bimaculoides. Lineage (NCBI taxonomy): Eukaryota > Metazoa > Mollusca > Cephalopoda > Octopoda > Octopodidae > Octopus > Octopus bimaculoides. Next base: position 54,147,407 of record NC_068993.1, read on the forward strand.
CTAGTTCCATCCATGCTTATTTTTTCTTGTTTATAATTATTATTTTGAAAGTTTATAAATGAAGTAAGAAATATCTTGTTCAATTTTTAATGTGATGAATCTGATTTTATTAGTTTAAGATACGGCGAGAAGCATTACTTGGACTAGCTCATCTGTACAAGACTTATATTAACCAAGATCCTGACAACACGGCAATTGCAAAGCGTCTTGCATGGGTTAAGGATAAAGTTTTTCACGCTTATTATCAGCATAGCCCTGAAGACAGGTAAATATATGGCAAGCTTGGCATCTAATTCATTTGGTAAAGAAATTGTATATTTAAATATCATTGTCCACTTTTCTATGTTGTGGGTCAAGACTTTATAGAACAGATGTTGATTTCATATTTCTCAATGAATACATTGAGTCTTTATTTTACTCTAAATAAGCTGCGTTTGGGTGAATGTATATGTTTTCTCTAATTTTTTTTTTTTTTTTTTTTTTTTTTTTAAACTTTAGGTTACTTGTTGAACGCATTTTTAACACTTGTCTTGTACCATATACACTGCCGACATCGGAAAGAATGAAACGGCTTCACAACTTGTATACATCTTTAGATGAACATGCTCTGAAGTAAGATTGAAATTTATGTTTCTTTATTATTTTTTGTTGGAAGTCATTTAAATTTGCAATGTAAAAGTTTTTATATAGAAACAGTTGGATCAGGTGAAATGAAAAATACAGAACAATTTTGTGTGCCAGTGAAAAAATTTATAAAGCTTTACTTTTAAAATAGAGCAAATGTCTGCTTTGGCTAGTTTCACTATGTAGAATATATTGTTCCTAATTAGCATTAAAGAATCTTAAATTATTAATCCATTATAATTAAGTTGTCAAAGTTTTTTGTACTTGATTAGATTTTCTTAAATCAATTATCCTTCTCAGGAAATGCAAGATTATCTTAACACTGTTCTAGTTTATGACCTTATTAACCAAAAACACTCTGTTTTGGTCCCAGCTTCATCAGCATCATTTTATGTGCATTACTTCCATGCTTACAAGCATCATATTACGTGCCTGCACCAAGGACATCTTCTCTCATACCCACTATTTCTGATAGTTATTATTTCTAGTATTTTCTCTGTTTATTTGTGCTCTAGATCTTGTGTCATTATCTTAACATGTGACCTCAAACTAGAGATTTCATAAACCACTTTCTCATTTCAGCATAATTTAGTGAATATAACTAAACATAGTTGTTTGTGTTTTAGTTTAGACTTGTGCTTTAAACATTGATTTTCTGTGTAACAATTGCTTTCTTAGCACAAAGTTGATATTAGTATAATTTATTATTTTTTTTTTTCATTTTAGAGCATTTAATGAGTTGTTGAAGTACCAGCATGGGTAAGTTTTATTTCTATTTTTATCTTTTTATTTTGCTTATATCTTTTGAATGTGTTCTAGTTTGCTGTTGAAGGTAAATATGTACATCTATGAAGCAGTATTATGGTTGTATGTGAACAGAGTCTGGAGAAATACAGTGTGATGTCTGTGAATGTGTATGGCTAGAAATGCATTCTTGTATGCTGTTGATATGTAGAAAAAGAGAAACCAGGCTTGAGTCACTAAAACAAGTAGAACACTGTCAACACATGCTACAAAAAGCAAGTTCCCAAGAAACTTTTAATGCAAATCTTGAACACTACTGAGGAAACTTAAGGAAAAACATTAATTATGGTGTAATTGAAGTTACTTTTGAATGTTCACTTGAATTTGATTAGTCAGTAAAGTCTGACTTTTACACAACATACAGTAAAGTATGTTGTGTAAATGAAATTGAGATATTTTCTGGTGTGATGTTGTGATTAATATGTATTTGTACAATATTTGTTGTTTCCTATGAAGAGGTCATTCATTGCTAGATTGTAAATGTCTGTATTATGTAGACAACTTCACTTTATGTATTATTTTAGTTGATGCTTTTCTTCTGGAGGCTATTTCTTGTGTATTTCAAGTGAAATATTGGGATGTCATATGTTTAGAATTATACAAATTTATCTTTCTCCTCTCTCTCTCTCTCTCTCTCTCTCTCTCTCTCTCTCTCT
>NC_068993.1:54149500-54150963 GCF_001194135.2 Octopus bimaculoides
CTCTCTCTCTCTCTCTCTCTCTCTCTCTCTCTCTCTCTTTCTCTCAATTTGATTATTTCTTCTTTTATCTTCTGGTCTCTATTCCTTACTCATTCTTCCCTCATCATGCTGCTCATATTGTTTTTATTCAATCCTCTTGCCAACATAACCATTTCTCTCTCCCTCTCTTTCTCCTATCCAAACCTTTCACGCCTATCAATCTGTTTTACCCATCTTACTCTTCTTTCAGTCTCACCTTGCTTCTCCCTCTCTCTCATCCCTTGTTTTTGTATTCACCCTCTCAGTCACAGACTCTTTAGTCTTGCCTGGATCAAGACACCCTCTCTCGTAACAGCACTGTGATAACGTGCACCCAGTACACTCTGTAAAGTAGTTTGCAAATTAACGGAAACAATGTAGGATCAGGAAGAGTCTTTAGTCTTACCAATGGCATGACAACTTCTTTAGTACTGGTAAAAATAATGAATTGCACCTGAAAAGTTGTTGGTATTAGAAAGGACATCTAGCTATATAAACCTTGCCAAAAATGATATGTGAGACATCCTTGATTCATCTTGGAGAGCATTAACTAAGAACTGACTTGGACCATGATAGCCTGTCCAGCCTACGACGACATTTGAAAGCAGATGTGAAATGATGATGATCTGTTGTGTATCAGAAAAATATCACTACTCTATCCTAACTTTATTAACTCCTTCTCTTTCAGAGTCCGAGTTTGTGTGCTGCAGTGGATTGATGCTCTAGAGCAAAATTTGCAGGGCTGCCCTGCTCCTGTGGTAGCCAAATTAATAGCTCTTGCCAGTATGTATACCCTCGTTACTTTCTTATACAAACTCTTTCTTAATTTTACTTAACCCTTTGCCTGTCCAAAGCATTTTCATGAATTCATCCTAAATGTCCATGCTTGTTTTCAGTCTTTTAGTTAGCCCTTTCAAATGTTTTGAGTCTCAAGTTACTATGGTGGTTGATAAAATTAGGAAATGTGCATTATATTCAATGCATGGGTGCCAGGGAAATGTGTCCCGTGTATCACATGTGATACACGGGCTGGGCAAAGAGTTAATGGTGAGTTGAGCTCTGATTGCACCAAATCTCTGACTATTTTTAAATTCCAACTGAACCACTATCACCTCGTTTTACTCTAGATGTTCTTTGAAATGGCTTGAACAGTATTAGAACATCTCATTTCCTTTTTGCTTTTTATCCCATGAATTATGAAACCTTATGCCTCTAAGCAATCAGTATTTTTATCTATCATCAGTATTATGTTTACACAAACTAGGAATTTGAATTAAACTTAAGGTGAATAGGGAAGCTTTCTGGAAACTTTTTTAAAAAGATATTTGAAGAAGTAACTGGTGTTTCATTTATTGTAACTTTTTTTTTTTTTAAATCAAATGCAGTTGTGTAGGAATTCTGCTAGTATTTTTCTCTGATTTGCAAGTCTTGAAATTATCTATGAA
>NC_068993.1:54150988-54151923 GCF_001194135.2 Octopus bimaculoides
ATGTGTGCATGTATGTGTGGGTATATATATATATATATACATATACATATACACACACACACACACACACACACACATATATGCAATTCATGATGGGTTGAAAATCAACTCCCTTCTCTCGTTCATAAATGAAATAAATTTCAAAGAAATATTTTTGCTCTTTTGTTTTGAATATTTTTTAAATCCAATGTTGCAATTTGTATTTTCAGGACAGTTACCTGAACCTCACAAAGCTCAGGAACATCTTAAAAAATTCAATCATATTTTGAGAGAAGATAAACGTGTTCGCCATTGTCTAAAAGCACTGGTCAGCTCAGACTGCACATGCCGCAAGGCTGAAGATGCTGTTGTAATTATTTTCTTTGGTTTTCTTCACTTTAATCCTTTTGATACTAATCTGCCTGAAACTGCCCTTGGCCCTATAAAATCAAAATCCCTGTTTTAAATTTAAACTTTCTATCAAAATTCCATATTGATTTACGTTGCAGGTACCAGATTATTAATGACTAAGTTATGGTACTGGTGCCACATAAAAGCACCCAGTACACTCTGCGATGTGGTTGGTGTTCGGAAGGGCATCCAGCCATAGAAACCATGCTAAAACAGACAATGGAGTTTGGTGCAGTCCCGGGCCTTTCCAGCTCCCATCCAACTGTCCAACCCATGCCAGCATGGAAAATGGACATTAAATAATGACTATTTTACTAAATTCTTCGTTATTTTCAAAATTAATTGAACTAAAGGTCCCACTGTATGGCACTTTGGGCAAGTGCCTTCCACTACAAACCTAGGCTGACCAATGCCTTGTAAATGGATTTGGTAGATGGAAACTGAAAGAAGTCCATCGTGTGTTTGTATCTGTTCGTCCCCCACAACGACCAATAGAATAAGTAGCATGCTTAAAACAAAAATAAGTACTGGGGTTGATTTGTTTC
>NC_068993.1:54151933-54158975 GCF_001194135.2 Octopus bimaculoides
ATAAAAATAAATCAATTTTTCCCACATGTATTTTTTTTTTTTTTTTTCTCCATATGAAAAACGGTTTTCGTACTCCAATGTAAGTTCTTTGATAAATTCCCATTACAGAAAGAAATATTGCGAAAGGTTGGGAATCCTGGCCAGCAAACTCCTTTCTACACAGCTGTGAAGTCTTTATTAGAGCGTATAGCCCCAGTCATGATTGATGCAGATGCTATCAGTGCCTTGGTGAAGTACAACTGTGATGTAATTAGTGGCTTGATATATGTTGATGATGGAGTTCTCGCAGCTGGTGAGAAAGGTTTGAAACTTCTTCTGGTTAGTATTTGATCTTAAACTACTTTTTTTTCTTTTCATTTTTCTCATTATGAACTTTATATTGTTTACATTATCGCAATATTTCTTTCAAATTATTCTCTTTCAATGTGTGGTTTTTCTTTTCTCCTCCCCACAGGCATTGTCCAGTGTCTTCCCACCCTGTTTTAACAGAGAGAGTGTTTTTGAAGATTTATTGACATTCCTGAAAAATGAAGATGAAGTTATATGTGAGTAATTAAGAAAGAATTATCTTTGGTTGTTTTAAATTCATGATTGTTTTCAAATTCTTCCCAGTTTCTATTTTGTTAATTATTTTTATTATGAGAATAAAGTAGTGTTGTGTTCCTTATGTAAAGGAGTCTTTTTTTTGTGTGGGGGGGGGACTCTTAGTAAGGTTGACCAAACTAAAGGCTTGATTTCATCATTTGACCATCTACTTTGCCATGATGGAATTTGTTGAGTTAGATTTTCTATAGCTGGCTGCCCTTCCTTTGCCAACTTTTCAACGCACGCATAAGTGAAGGTACATAGCCGGTGTCACGTAAAAGCACCCACTACACTCTCGGAGTGGTTGGCGTTAGGAAGGGCATCCAGCTGTAGAAACTTTGCCAGATCAGATTGAGCCTGGTGCAGCCTCTGGCTCGCCAATCTTCAGTCAAACCGTCCAACCCATGCCAGCATGGAAAGCAGACGTTAAATGATGATGATGGTATGAATGGGTGGATGGATGGTTGATGTAATTCAAATTAGCTATAGGATGGGAACAGGAGGTAGAACCTCAGTGTAACAAATAACAATAACCACTCTTACATTCTGCATCTTTTTTTATTTCAGCTGATTTAACTCTTCAAATATTTGTGAACACTGGTTCCAATTTGAAAAAAGACTGTCCAAATATATATTCGTAAGTATCAAAACATTGATAAATATTTTTTGTGAGATTAATATTTTCTTTATTGTCATCAAGGCAGTGAGCTGGCAGAATTGTTGACACGCCAGGCAAAATGCTTAACAGCATTTCGTCTGTTTTTACATGCTTAGTTCAAATTCTTCCAAGGTCTACTCTGCCTTTTGTCCCTTTTGGGGTTAATAAAATAAGTACCAGCTGAGCACTGGGGTCAATGTAATCGACTTACCCAAAATTGCTGACCTTGTGCCAAAATATGAAACCAAAATTTCCTTTATTGTATTTTTTTTATTCTATAAATTTTATATTGAACTAGATTTTATGCTTTGCTTTTTTATTTATTTAACAGAAGCCTGTTGCCAGTTCTTCAAACTACAGCCAAAATGGGAAATATCAGACAAACAAAGCATGCAATCAAATGTATCAGTATTGTGTACAAACATGAAAAGGAATCTATTTTACAGCAGGTGTTTGAGGTGAGTTTTTAATGCACCTCCCTCCTTTTTGTTTTTGTGTTTAGAGTTCAGTTGGATATTGTTTGATAGTATTTAGTTAATCCAGCTTTTGTAGAAAGGATGTTTGAAAATATATACAAAGCCTGTGATTTGCATTTTTATCCAAAATACCTGTTGAATTTAAAGAGCGCAGAATGCTGGCTTAAGGATTTTGGCTTAGGAATTGTGAAATTGTAAGGTTTCCTAAACATAAATTAAAAGTGATTATTGTAGGGTTGTTATAATGAAAAGCCAGCTGGTTAAATATTCATCATTATTATCATCATCATCATCATCATCATGTATCTGTTTTCCATGCTGGCATGGATTGGACAGTTGGACAAGAGCTAACAAACTAGAGGGTTGCACCAGGCTCCAGCCATCTGATTTGGCATGGTTTTTATAGCTGGTTGCCCTTCCTAACACCAGCCTCTTTACAAAGTGTACTGGGTGCTTTTTAAAAAGTGTTGGTACAGGTGCTCTTTTACGTGGCACTGGTGTAAGTGCTTATTTACGTGGTGCCAACACAAGTGCTTTTAGTTTATGATTTAAATGTAATTGTAACAGATTATAGTTAGAATGTCAGATTGTATTTCAAATTTAAGAAAAATGTATTGTAGTTGAAAGTTGAGAACAATTTATTTCTATTTGAAATCATATGTATAGTGTTTGATCAGACATATATTAAATTTACAACTAAGCTAGTGTTGCTTTTTTTTTTCCCCCTCATTTTCTATTTTTATAGCATGTGAAGAAGTCCTTGAATCCTGAGTCTGCTAATTTCCTGACTTCCATAGTGTCAATGGGACATATTGCTCAAATATGTCCGGGAGAATTTAGTACTGAAATGAAAAATGTCGTGTCCAAGTTAATTGTTAAAGATTTATTGATGCAAGATCGAGTAAGTGGACATGTTGACTTTTGATAAAGCAAAACTTAAAAAAAAAAATTTTTTTTCATATTTAATAATCATTATCATCTAATGTCCATTGTCCATGCTGGCATGGGTTGGATACTTTGACCAGGGCTGGTAAGCTGGAAGGCTGCCCCAGACTCCAGTCTGATTTGGCATGGTTTTCTGCAGTTGGATGCTCTTCGTAACACCAACCAGTCTGAGAGTGTATTGGATGCTTTTACATGCCACCAGCATGGATGCCATTTGTGTGACACCGGTATCTGCCACGACTGCGATTTTGCTTGGTTTGATGGGTCTTCTTTTCAAGCACGACATAATACCAAAGGTCTCGGTCGTTGCCTCTCTGAGGCCCAACACTCAAACGGAACTCGGCTACTTTGCTTCCGTGAGGCCCGATGTTCCAACAGTGCTCATTACGTAATACCAACATCAGCCATGACTACAATTTCACTTGGCTTGACGTGTCTTCTCAAGCACAACATAACGCCATATCGTCATTATTATTTTATTAAGAAGGTAGCAAGCAAAATGCTTAGTGGTATTTTGTCCGTCCTCGCGCTCTGAGTTCAAATTTTTGGGGGTCGATAAAAAGACTACCAGCCGAACACTAGGGTCGTTGTAATCAACTTGCCCCTTCTCCCAAAGTTTCAAGCTCTGTGCATGTAGTAGAAAAAATTATTATTATTAAGGTGGGGAACTGGCAGAATCATTACTGTGCTGGACAAAATGCTTAGTGACAGTTCTTACTGCTTTTTATGTTCTGAGTTCAAATTCTACTGAGCTTGATTTTGCTTTTCATCTTTTTGCAGGGGGTTAATAAACTAAAGTGCTAGCCATAGTATTGGGGTTGATGTAATTGACTTGTCTCCTTAAAATTGCTGGCCTTGTACTATAATTGGAACTAATGATGATTATTATTTATTTTTGACAGACCCAAGGTGTACATGTTCATGATAGCTGGTATGCAGATCATGCTATTTCTGAAGAAACTCAAGCAAAAGTGAGTGTAACACTCCCTTTATTAACAAATTTGAACACACTAGGCAACTAAAAGTTTTTTCACAATATTTTTAAGGCTTTAATAAACTGTCATATGCTTTTTGTAATGGATGCCGCATATGGCTACTTTAGAAACCTTCTTCAGATTAATACCCTGTTTTAATTGCCATTTTTTTCCTTTTAACCCTTTCGATGCCAACCTGGCTGAAACTGACTCTGGCTCTGTAATACAAATGTCTTGTTTTCATAAGTATTGAATTAAAATCTTCCACCAAACCTTAGTCACAATTTATTTTCCTAACACTAGCTTAATGATAACTAAGTTATTTTACTAAATTCTTTGTTATATTTAAAATTAGTTAAAGAAACACAGAGCATCTCAAAATAAATAAGGTAACGAAAGGGTTAAACATGGTCTTTTTAACCATAATTGGTCACCTGTGATAATAATCTTGTTTGTATTAAACATCTGTCTTGAAGAAAGAGTAATATTTTGAATATAATGTTGACAGGTTTTGGCTATGAAAATGTTGGTTCGCTGGTTATTGGGCTTACGGAATAATGCAGGAAATTCAGCAACATCTACTTTACGGCTACTTTATACTGTGATAATCCATGAGGGTGATCTTATGGAGAGAGGAAAGATAAAGTAAGTATTTCTTCATAAGCTACATTAATGCATTTGTCATGTTTATTGTTGAGATTAAAATGGTTCAAAACTGAGTAACAGATAAATGAAAACCTACTAAAAATGACAATGAAACTCTTATATTTGATTGTAGTTTATTTCTTTTATTGCTTGACTTTCTGAATTAATAATAAAAAAAAATTTTTTTTTTAGTGAGATGATTGTGAATATTAGAAATGTGGAGGCAGTAGACTCTCAAGTTCCTCCCAATGTAATAACATCCATTATTGCAATGTAGGAGTAGGAAGCTCTCTTTCTCACATGTCCACCACCATACTTAGATCCAACTTAAATCCAGTATTGTGTATCACTGGTGTGCCTTTTAAATTCTCCCACTCAAATCAGATCTAATCCTTCACTCTCTCTCACCTGACTTGTTGGTTTGGATGATTCATTTATTGGACTCCTGCTCAACCATTTTTAGCTTGACTGGTTCTTCCCTGTATTTTTTTCGCTTGGTTGAGCACAGAAAGAAGAGCAGCACCCATGCTCTTTGTAGGGCCTCTGAGACATGTAGGAGAATAAGTAGTGGAGAAACAGTTCATCAAGGTATTAAGTTACTGCCTCCACCTTGATAACACATCACTATCATTCATGCTTGTCTCTCTAAAAAGTCTGGTGTGTGAGCAGAGATGTGGGGATTGTGAAGTCTCGTTGAGGCCATGGTTACATTGTCACAAAACCATACCTAGTGTACCCTGTAAAATGGTTGATGTTATGAAAGGCATCCAACCATAAAAACCAAGCCAAAATGAAACCTGTGCAAGATAAGATTCCCTGACCCATCTAGATGGGGAGTAGCCCTCAAAAATGTCCTATCCATGCCAAACGTGGTTAATGAATGTGAAACAATGATAATAATAAATAGTTTTATACGATTAGTACAAAACAAAAGAAATACCAAAGTATTTATGCGGAAATATATTTCATGTTGTGCAATTCAATATAACTCGGAGAGTGATCTCCTGATAATATAATTCCCTCTTGGATGTTGGAGGGTAGGTGGTGGTGGGATTACATGCATAGCTGCATGGACTCACTTATTCTTGTTAAATTATTTTATTTAAAGCAAACCTGAATTAGCTCGTCTCCGGTTACAAGCAGGCTGTTGTATGTTAAAGTTGGCAGAAGAACCCTGCTTTGCAGAGCTTATTACCAGAGAACAGTTCCAGGCATTAGCATTGCTTATTAATGTAAGTTGTTTTTATTTTATGGTTTATTAAATGTCAGTTCTTGAAAATGTTCTGCAGCCCTTACATTTACAAATGTTAAGTGTTCTCATCTACCAAATCTCTTAATTCTTTTCTATATTTTGTATTAGTTTTGTTACATAGTATCCTTTTGTCTTTTTCAGGATAGCTGTTATCAAGTCCGTCTCCGGTTCGCTATGAAATTGAACAAAGGACTGCTAAGTCTTCGCTTACCTCTTGAATATATGAGTATCTTCTCTTTGGCAGCTAATGATCCTGTCAAGGAACGACGAGCTCAGGTGAAGCAGTTCCTTTATGCAAATATTAGCAAAAGGAGAGAATATCTCAAACAGCATGCAACAGCAGGCTGTAAGTTACATAACCAAGCTTTGCTTTTTGACTCTAAGCATTTCACATTAAAGTAAGAAATATAATTAGAAGGAAACCATTTGAAATTTGAGAAATTATTAGTTTATTATCATTGATGTAGTTTTAATTTGTTTAAGGAAAAAGCTTCACTAATTGCATTAAATAAATAGTACACTTACATTTTCAATTTCATAGCTAATTAATAATTTTTTTTTTTCTGCTTTCTGAAAATTTGATAATTTGTATCAAATAACAATTTGCTGCTAAAGTGGAATTGGTAACTAATTCTCTACTTTAAAAATACTGGAAAAAGTAAAACATTTAATGGAATGAACATATTCATTGGAAATAAGAATTTAGAATTTTATCACAAAGTGTACACTACAGCTCCTTGCATATCTAAAATTTTCAAGTTTGCTTGTAATGTTGACTCTCTCTCTCTCTCCCCTCCTCTTAGAAAGCCACTACCTTATAGACGTATATAACATACATCACACGCTCCAATCTCTTGGTTCCCTAACTGTATTTTCTTACACTTTCATATATTATTACTACTCAGATCATTTCTGTAGCCTTCACTTCTGATCAAAATTACTCCATATCCGTACCATACTGTAAGTCATCTTGAATATATTCTAAATGTGTTCTCTCCCTCACTGCTCATCACTCAATCAGACGAAACTCATCCATTGTAAGTTTAATTCACAAAAGCAGTCTGTCAAACACTAGCACAACTGACCATTTTGCTGGTCACTTCTCATTAGCCTCAATTGATCGGACTTATTCACTGTAAGCATTCCAGAAAATCATAAGGAGAAATGATAAAACGCTCAAACTAATATTTCTGGTTCTGTGAGTTTTTTCTCTGAAATATATATATTTAAAAAAATTCTATTCCTTTTCTTGGAAATTTATTCATTTATAAGATATTTGCTTTTGTAATAAGATCCAAATTTTCAGAAGTATATTACATCCATAATATTATAGAAAAAGGAATGCTTAATAACATACACACACACATAAAAGCATCACGTACAGATATAGTAAAAAAAATAAAATAAACTCCATCTTATTTAGAATTTTTGTCTTTTTTCCAGCTAAAATCTTTTCCTTACTCCCAGATTATATGCTGCCCTATACAATTCACTTGTTGGCTCATGA
>NC_068993.1:54159198-54160060 GCF_001194135.2 Octopus bimaculoides
AATCTTTAAATTCTAATCTTGAGTCTCTGAAAATGTATCATTGTTTATTTTTTTAGATGTCTTTGGTTTGTGATGGATCCCTTGATGAGCCGGAGTGAAGACTATAACTATGCATTCTTCAGACGGATGATTGAAGATATTAAACAGACTAAAGATGCACAGGGCCCAGAGGATGAAGAAATGAATAAGGTATGATCACATTAGGACAGTTACAGACAGTTGCCTCTCTTATGTAGACTAATGGAAAACAAATATGCATGCTCTCTCCTAGTTCACATCAACATATGAGATCAGTAGCAAAAGTATGTTGTACAGGATTAATTATTGTGAATATATTATGTAATGTTATAGTTAAAATGCGAAACTGTCGTTATGAAGAAACTCCTCTTCAGGTGTGTGTATGTGTGTGTGAGAAGATAAGTTGAGAGATAATAAGTTACACCTATGAAGATAGAAGGTATTGCAACTTGAGTCAGATTGCCTCTTTAGCCCTCAAGCATGGCTGTATCTGGCCAAAATATTCTACCTGCTTTATGTTTAAATTGGCCAAATCTGGCCTCTCACACCTGCTCTACAATGTCATTTAAAAAATAAACTACCACATCATCAAACACTTGAAGCTACTAGAGAATTCATGGTAAATTCAAAACAATGTGAATAAATAAGCATTACATTTGACAGAATAATTTAAATGCTAAATATGTTTGTGTGTGTGTTCTTTGTTGAAATACTATTAAATCTACTTTCTCAGCATTGTGAATTACTTAGCTTATGAGAGTTATGTTGTACAAAAAAATTGTTTGGTTGAAGTAAAAAAAAAATTTTTTAATTGTTTTTTATTTTTATTTTTTTATTTTCTAAG
>NC_068993.1:54160419-54162170 GCF_001194135.2 Octopus bimaculoides
ACACACACACGGACAGAAGTGATGGAATCTTAAAAGTATGGTCGAGCAGTGACTTGTAGAAAAGATGGAGGCTGAATACAGCTTTATGTTGTGCAAGCACTCTTTCATATTTAATCTTTTGCTTGTTTCAGTTGTTAGACTGGCCATGCTGGGGCACTGCCATGAAGGGTTTTAGTCAAATAGATTAATCTCAATTATTTTTAAGCCTGGTACTTATTCTACGAATTTCTTTCATGAGACCATAAATAAACCAACACTGGATATCAAGTGGTGATGGACACACACATAATGGGCTTTTGTACAGTTTCTGTCTACCAAATGCAGTCAAAATGCATTGATGGTTTTCTACGGCTGGATGCCCTTCCTCATGCCAACCACTCTGAGAGTGTAATGAGTGCTTTTATGTGCCACTGGCACGACACCAGTATCTGCCACAACTGCGATTTTGCTCGGCTTGATGGGCCTTCTTTTCAAGCACGACATAATGTCAAAGGTCTTGGTCATTGCCTCCATGAGGCCCAACACTCGAAAGGAACTCAGCTACTTCACCTCTGTGGGGCCCAACACTTAAAAGGAACTCAACCACTTTGCCTCCGTGAGGTCCGATGCGTGAAAGGAACTCGGCCACTTTTCCTAGAATGATGTATAAGCAGTATATTATAAACCAAAATAACACCAGTAGAATTATGATTCTTTTTTATTTTGTTTTGTGTTTCATCTATTTGATTCTAAAGTCATCTTTTAAATCTTTCCTACAGAGTTATAGCAATACCAAGTTATACCTCCCAAAGGACTTCATCTTTGATACAGGAAAGGTAAGATTAAAGATCCATAAATTATTTTTGCTGACAGTTATTCAGTTTTCAAATATTATTGCAATGTGGGAATATGCTTTTCATTTTTCTCTGACATGGTGTTTTAAGATTTTTTTTCCTATCTTTCTTAGAAAAAAGTTGCCCCAACAACTCTAATGAATACATCTGAGAAAGCTGTAACTGCTAAACCATCTGTGCCGTTCACCACAACAGAAATTATTGTGACCTCCCCTAAACCTGTTGTAAATCCTAACCCTACATGCCCTCGAGAATCAAAGAAAAAGAAAGAAAAAGAAAATGAAGCAAAAGAAAGGTAGATATTCTTTATAAAAAAAAACACCTTATTTTCTTTACTAGCCACTGATAATAAATCTGTTTTACAGATTATAATAAATTATTATAAAACTATAATTGAAATCTCTACATTCAATCTTTATTATCAATACTTAAAACTCTCTAAGCCCTGACCTCAATTACTGAATGATAATTATTTCAGTCAAATTAAACTCTTAATAGTAAAAAAAAATCTTACAATAAATTTGCCATGTTGTATTGATTTAAAAAAAAAAAAAAAATGTATATATAACTTGGCACGTGCTACTAAAAAAAAAAAAACAAATTCTGTCTTACATTTAATTTCTGAATGATTTTTAAAAACATGATGGTATTGATTGTTCCATTTGTTTAAATAAATTTAATTTTCGTTATTGTATATCATCTATAGGAAAATTAAAACATTTTCATAGTATTTTTAATATCCTTAGAAAACTTTCAAATTTCTAAATGGTGTAAGCATGTGGGTGATTTTTCGCAATGAGCAAGGGAAAAATTAATTATATACTCTGAAATTGCATGCCAAAATTTAGTAATAATGATTCTTGATTAGTTAGTATCAGAAATTTCTATGACAGCTAGACTAATAAAATAAAATTTTAT
>NC_068993.1:54162568-54169339 GCF_001194135.2 Octopus bimaculoides
TGGCACGTTATAACTGCCACCATGTACCACTGGTGGTACATTTGAGAAAATATTTTATTCTGTATCTTTGACAAGGTTTCAGGAATTTTTAGATAATGTGAATGCTTAATATTAAAATTTAATTATGAAATATTGTAAAATTGCAAAAAACATTTAAAAATTACATTTCCTTGTAATTAAACCGTATGCAATGTGACTAGAAATATGTGGCGCCATGGGTAAGCTCTAATAACAGGCTGTGGTGGTTAACATGTTGAGTATATATATGCATAATGTCACATCATGTTTTGTAAGCTGTTGTTCATTATCTTATTGTTCTTACTCTGTTGATTTTGGTGAGTTGTTGAATAGTTTGTTTCTTTTAATTCCAATAATGCGCTTTTCCTCTCTACCATCCAGTACGTCTTCACAAAGTGACAAGAAAATGAAGAGTGAGGAATCAACTAGTGAGCAGAAGGCTCGAACTAGCCGAGCTGTGAGACAGACATCTGCTGCTGTCAAAAAAAAGGGTGCTTTGGTGAAAAAAGCTACACTTCAAGCTGGAAAGAAAAACAAAACCCCCATAAAATTAACAAAAGCTGTAGCCAAATCTAAAAAGGCGACAGGTATGCAGGCAAAAATAACAGACTTTCGTTCGCCCAAGCGACAAACTTCTAAAAATTCTCCTTTAAAAGTTTTATCACCTACAAAACAAATTTTGAATGGCTCTACAAAAGGCACAACACGCCGAGCTGCACAAAACCGATCGTCCAGTGCACCAACAAATAACAAAGCTGAAAGTAGTACAAGAAAAAGAACTGCAGGGTCTCCTGATGAAAATATTCCGGCAAAGAAGCGAGCAGCAACTGAAAAAGAATCTCGGTAGGACACTTTGTCACCATCATCATCTGTGTCATTATACGAAAGTATTTTTGAGATTGTTTTTAAGAATTATGCAATTATGTGCACAGGCAGGGCTGTGTGGTTAAGAAGCTTATTTTGTAGCCATGGGGTTTGGGGTTCAGTCCCTTCGCACAGCACCTTGGGCAAGTATCTTGCAAGATATTGGTCACCCTGTGCTGACCAATGTCTTGTAAGTGAATTTGGCTGGCAGAAAACTTAAAGAAGCCTGTTTGTGTATATCATCCATCCATCCATCCATTATTTTAAATTCAGGTTTTGTTCCCGTTAATGGGGGTGGCCAGATGTACCTCAATGCCATAGCAACCATCCTCACACCATCTCACCATTTTGCCCTGTTTTGACATCCTCCCTTCTCAAGCCAACCCTCCCAATCTCCTCCTCCACCTGTCCCCTCCACATTTTCCTTGGTCTACCTCGCTTTCGTTGTCCATTTACCTCAATTTCTAGCACCCTCTTCTGAACATGCTCCTCATCCTCCTCAACACGTGCCCATACCACAAGAGCGAATGGAGTGTGTGTGTGTGTCCCTTTGTGTTTAGGAAATTTATTATTGTGAAGATAAAAATCAAATAATAAAGATCTATAATGATTTAAATATGACTTACAACTTCCATTTCAATTTGACAGTTGAACAATTAGCAGCTAAAAGGGAAACTTTCTGTAAAATATAATTGGTTTAGCTCCATGTAAATAGCACCTCTTTCAAGTTGGCATGAAAAATAGAATTAAAATAGTTTACATATGGTATAACTGGTATAACGGGTGCTCGGTTATATGGGAATGGTAAAAACTCAGTGTATTTTGTTAATGTATTTGTACAAAAATATGGGTGTATTCAATTAGATGCTGACAGTGGAGGTCTGTTGAGTTTTCTAATATGTGCAGCGACTGGAAGATTGTCATTCCACAAGTTCACTTGGTACTTCAATGAACTGCGGGGTCATTAGTGGAAAGATACATTGTGATAGTAATAACAGTAATAGTAGTATGGTAAATTATATGGAATTTTCAAAATGGTGTTTTTTTTTTTTTTTTTTTTTTTTTTTTTTGTTTTGTTTACCGGTGTAGTAAAAAACCAAGTAGTAGTGTGAGTAATGGTAGTGAGAAGGAAGAAACTTCTGCTGAATCAACTTCATCCATCCAATCAGCAAGCAAAGAAAAGGAGGTGGAAGAAGCTGAAATTAATGTAAGTGATTGTTTGATTTATTATTACTCTTTTACTTGTTTCAGTCTTTTGACTGTGGTCATGCTGGAGCACCGCCTTTAAAGGTGCTCCAGCATGGAAACTTAACAGATTTTTTTTTTTCATTGGTTTGTTATGAAATTATGTTCTCATGTATGATATGTTGGCTTATATTATCTACATATTGGTGATAATTAATTTTTCACCTAATTTTTTAATGAAGCTCATTAATTGTTCAAGCTTTTATTGTGTTCAAAAGGCACCATATAATTCTGTGTCTTGATACTAATTAATTAGCAATGTTGCTTTCACATCAGTTTGGCAGAATAGAACAACTGTTCAAAAAGGTACTATTTTTAGCTACGTTTCTGTTGTGCTTTCTTTTGGTTTTGGGATTTATCAGATTTTGACAGCATTTCAATAACTAGTTATTTGTTCTTTTCAATATTGGTTCTTTTATATTTTAAAGAGCTCTTTCAATTTTTTGTTTCTCTAAATGTTCCAGACTAGCCACTAACTCGATATTTATATGCAGATGAAGTAATAAAATGATGAATTACTTGATAAAATTTCCATTCAACACTTATTACACATTATAAGCTTGATTTTGAGACAGAAGAGAGAAACAGGCCTCTTGGTGGGACTTGAACCATATAATATCTTGTTGCGTCTTGAGCAACTCTTACCAATTACATATAGATTGCCTAGAATTGCAAATGTTCTGGAATGTGCTTATAATGTCTAATGTCATTAAAAATAGTTTTTAATATTAGACTCTATTAAGGTGACCAACTGGCAGAATCATTGGCCCACCAGGCAAAATGCTAAGCAGCATTTCGCCTGTCTTTATGTTCTGAGTTCAAATCCCACTGCGGTCACTTTTGCCTTTCATCCCTTTAGGAGTAATAAAATAAGGACCCGTTGAGCACTGAGGTTGATGTAATCGACTGTCCCCATTCCCCAAGATTTCAAGTCTTGTGTCCAGAGTAGAAAGGAATATTAGACTTTATTACTATCTTCACTGCAACACATGCATGGGAAAGTTGTTAAGAGAAAAACAAAAATCGAGAAACTGTGTGATGGTTGTTCATAGTATTATCTCAAGCAGTGTTTATTTGGGTGTCAGCCTATCTATGAAATAATGGTTTACGCTTTTGATGCAATGATTTGTGTTGTGTCTGAGCTGTATAAATTTCCTTCCAATCTTCAGCTATGAAGAACAAAAACTTTTTTATGATTGCATTAAGAAGTATCTAGCTACAAGAAATTATTTCCTACAATATCATGGTATCAACCAGACTAACGGATGTTGTTATACATCGCTGGTCACAATGCATTTTGCATTTTTTTAGCTTTCCAATGATGCCACCCTATTGGCAGGGCGAGCAGGCCAACAAGATATTAATAAATATATGGATTTTCAAAATACTGACTTGTTACATTAGACAAGAATCAGATTCTTAATTGCAAAAAATATAAGTGAACCTGATGTTAGTGGTGCAGTGAGATTTCAGATGCTACCATTTCCTGTTTTTCACTGTTATTTATGTGGATTTTGCTGAGATCTGTGTTCAATTAATTGTCCTTATAGCTAGATATTCCATTTCTAGAATATACAAATACTCTCATATTTTATGTTACACAATCATCTTTAATATTTCTGTAATATATTGCTTGCAATGAAGATTTATAATCTAATATTTGAAAATGATAATGAATACAACCATTAAAAAGCTCCTGTATTTTCTATACATACTAAAGTCTGTTGTATGTGATTACTTGTGTATTTAATTGTTGTAGATGAGTTAAATTTAACACTGGTGGTTTCCCCAAATTCTTGTATATTTTAAATTTTGTCTTTTCTACATTTTTCCTTCTGATATTTCACCGAAGATTGAACTGTTTTTTTTTTGTTTTTTTTTTTTCTTTCTTAACTTGATTTACATGATAAAGAATCTCTTGTCTTCAATAGGCAAATAATGTAAAGTCATTAAAGCTCACCTTTTTTCTATTATTGAGGTTTTGGAGTAGGTGGGGAAAAGGGAATGATTATATAGTAGGTAGCTTGTGTTAAAAGCTGTTCTGAATATTGTTCTTGAATAAATATTTATATATACATATGAATAAGCATTGTAATCTACTCTGTGGTTCTGAATTTTAAATCCTTTCTTTTAGCCCTAGAGAGCTTTGAAACTCTCTTTCATGGATAATCCTTGGGAATCCTGATTGGTAAAGACCATACTTTGTATAATACTTTTGTGTTGTCTTATAAATTTTTAGGGCGAGCTTTTAAATTGTGCAAGCTGGCCTAGAAAAGGTTTTCTATTGTATGTAGCTACAAGAAAACAAACTACTATGATAGACCTTTTCACTCTTTGGTTACTGCATGTGCTGGCAAACTTCGTATGGCAAATATCCATTTTACGTTGAACAGAAAATAAAGTGCATTCTCTTATAATTGTTATTATTGTAAAAAGTTTTGTATATTTGTAAAACAAAAACATCCCAACAAATTATGAACTTCTATATTGGCTCTCTCTTCTCCCCGATTTTTTTTTTTAAGGTTATAGTCCTAAATTATATTATTGACACTTGTATTTCCTTTTTTTTTCTTCTTCTTTCATGCATACTAAATTGTTACGTAGTTTATATTGCTCTATGAAGTTTGTGAAAGGATGATTAGAAATTAATTTTTAAATCTACATTGAATTGTTTTCAATTCAATTAGACTCTAGTTTGATGTTCTTTATTTTCTGTTCTTTATCTTCAATCAGTGTTCTTTGTTTTCTCATAGAGGAAAGTGCACTCCCTGTTCCTTGCTTGTACTGCGTCCCATATTTACATCAGTGCCTTGCTGACATTGTAACAGTTGGATACATTGCACAAATTTGGCCTTCTTGAACTTCCATTGGCAAAGGGCTTTATTAATACATATTCTTCTTTCTGATTAATAAGGGGAAGTGCAATTGAGAGCCACTAATCCTTACCTCCCCCCTCTCTCCACTCCTACTTATCAAATAACATCTCACCAATTCTTCACTCTAATATAAATTGACCCAACACCATTTAAACTGCTGCCACAAACACATTATCTTTTATGCAAACTTCTCATATGCCAAAGAAACCGAAGAATTGCAGATTCTGCATTTAGTTATATATGTGAAGGTTTACTCTGTTATTATTACTTTGTTGGAACCATTATGTTGTTCTTATCATACTGGAGCATCATAACAACAGCACCAAAATAAAAAGATGCTTAATTTGTACTACTAGTCCATACTTCCATCTTAAGTTTCTTGTATTCTTGTTTATCAATGATGTTGGACATCTGACCAACATGTTTTAGTCCTGAGGGAGAAGGTCAGTTGTGAGGCAGTTTTTGCTTTGTTAAGGACATGCATTTGCCAGGAGAGATCCTCGCTAATGTTGCTGTTGTTTTAGCCCTGTGTTGGCCATGAATAAGCAAGACTGTCGTCAAAAGTGCTTTCATTTTGTGCAGCCTAACAGTGATTCAGAGGCTGATTATTGTGCATCTGGAAGCCAAGTATATCTTAGTCCACCTGGCTTTGCTCAAATGCTGCACTACAAACATATACTTCATTAAACTGACAGACATGAAAACGAAACTAAAAAAACAAATAACTGCAGTTTAGTTATCACATAATACTTAGTAAATTAACCTCATTTTTGTATTTGGCCAAAATGCTTTGCTTACTCAGTCTGTATAGCATCAAATAAATTAACAGTTCTTTGAGGGTGATTGGTGTTGAAAATAGCATGCAATGATAAAATTATGTTCCAAGAACACATCAATATATCCACCTTTGCAAAATTTCTAAACTATGTGAGCATGTGGAAATGAGCAACCTAATTTAAATATCTATTAAAATTATTTAGTTAGAATTTAGTGCTTACTCAAATTCATTTCAATTGAATGTTACAAAGTTGTAAGAAATAGTAGATGCACTTTACTATTTACTTTCTGCTATTTACTTTCATCTCTATTCAGTTTAAATCTACTAATACCAGTTTTACTTTTCTTTCACTAGGATTGATAACATATCAATAATATCCTGGCTACAATCCAATCAACTACACCCACCCACTCCTAAACAGAAATCAACGTTCAATTAAAGTTTATTTGTCATCGTATGACAGACTCGAGTAACCAGACTGCACAAATCAGGAAATCTAGTTGTGTGGAAACTCCGTGGTCCATTGTTATACAACACTTGATATGGTGGTTATTTAATTCGATGAGAAATGTTGCATACATATTCTGCTTTAAACAATCAACACAAGCATTATAGCCAAATAAGATACAAATATTCTCAGATAAACCATCCATATTGATACGAAATACCTCCACCTGTTTTTGTCTAATTATAATAACTTGAAAGATGTCCTTCCTCATTTTTGGAAGTTCGTTCATAAAAACAAAGTGCCCACATAGTCATAGAATCTCGAACTCTGATTTATAAATATATATAAATACACACATGCGCATAAAACATATATAAGGCGTTTAACTATTTTAAAACCATCTAAATTGGACATATTGCGTGTATCATAATAATAATTTCATCAAGACAACTCTAGCTCTCCATATTGTCATGCGTGTAATAGTTTGCCCAGTATTAGAGAGCAAACCTGTCATTGTTATGTCTCTTACTCGTCATCATTTT
>NC_068993.1:54169349-54179672 GCF_001194135.2 Octopus bimaculoides
TTTTTTTTTTTTTTGTTTTCAACTTTGCTTTTAATAGTCAAAGCTACATCAAGTTTGTGAATTTTTATTTGCTTATATTTATCATCAGCTTTGTCCTTTTGGATGTTTCTTTGTTTTTGTTTATTATTATTATTATTATTATATATACCAAACACATTATTACAAAACTAAAATAATCTGGAACTGGTTTCTTTAGTCAGTATTTTCCTTGTAACAACAGTTCTATTTTACTCCATGTCATTGTAATGATTCTGACCATATATGAATATCTTTTCAGTTACTATAAATGAAAGTCTATTTTTGTCATGAAATACCTTTTTTCTTTTTTTCTTCTCTAACTTAATGTGTTATTCTGTTTCCTTGTTTTATATCCAGAAATTGTTCATTTGCACCTTGTTAACTTTTTAATTTCATAACACAAGTTATTTCAGAATTAGTGTTTATGAGATAGAATCTCGGTGTATATGTACATATGTATGTACGTGTCTGTATATATGTAAATATATCTGTGTGTGTGTGTGTATCATGCCCTAAACAGTTGAGATTTATATTTGAAATGTGTAGTGATGTACATCTAATAATTAAGCAAAACAAATTTTGGCTTATCTCCATAATGTGTGATACACATAGACAAATGGTAAATAAATGGGGTTTTTTTTTATCTTATATCTTTATAATTAAAGGGTTGGTCTGACTACATGAAAAACCAAACACCTGTTCAACTGGCCATTTGGGAGGGAGAGTTTGTACACAATTTATAGTCATATTACAACTTCATTAAATAAGTTAATCTCATTTGCATAATAGTGATTTTATTGGCAACATAGTTAATTGTTACTGTATATGTGCAGGTTTAGTGTGTGATTGGTCTCTGGAAACTCTCATTAGTCAAAAACCCTGTCACACCCCTTTCCTTTTTAGCTTTCTGACCACAGAAAGATAACAAGGAACACATTTGTTTATATTTGATTGTGCGTGTTGGATTGTACACAAGGGGGATGGTTAAAATTTGTACAGTTTATCATTAAATATACCTTACTATACATTTTCGATGAGTGTATATAATCATAATTTCTCTGGTGTAGATTTCCTGTTAAATGAAAAAAACGTTTTGCATATTTTTATTTAGTTGACACAGTTACTTTTTATGCAAAATCGAGGGTTGGATTTTTCTTCAAATTTAGGTATTTTGTGTGAATTGTAGTAAAATCATATTGCTTACTATACCCATAAAACTGCAGCATTTACTATTGAACATAAAACTATTCTGTTCTGTATAAGATTTATGCTCTTGAGAACACATTGTTAAATGTCTAGCAGAAGATTATAAATGATATATTTTCCATTTGGTTCTTTATAATTTTTATTGTCTGAATGTATGCACAAATATAAAAAAAAAATTATGGCTGAATTTCATAGATTTTAAAATATTTCAAGAAATGTAGTTAGTTGTTGAATTTTTTTTTTTTTTTTTTTTTTTTTTTTTCTGTAGAGTTGATCTTGAAAAGGTCAAATATTGCTTAAAAGTGTATAATTTCTAAGTTAATATTTGCATGGATGGTAAATATATATTTTTCTGTAACTTATCGTTGATCAGTTTTTATTTACTAAAGCTTGGTTATGTTGCATGTAGTTTTAAGATTTTCTCATTAGAAAGCATGAAATTATGTATGTTCATGATCATCAATTATTTTATTGTTGATTTGTATGTGCAGTGATTATCTTAACAAACCGCAGTTGCAGGACATGTTTCTTTTCACCTATAATGTCAATATAGTTTAACCATTTGGCAAGTAAATGTTTTATCATTTTATTTAAACCGAGAAAGAAAGGCGGTGCCCTTTCCTTACTAGTGAGTTCAGTGTGGTTTGTGCACAAGAGAGACAGGACATGAGGTGCAAATAGAGAGGAAATGTTGGGTGGGGTAGGAGGTGGTGTGAGGTAAATTGTAAGAGTGTAGTTTGCTATTCCTCCAAAGATTTAATGCTGTGTGATAACCCTGCCTGGTCAGTTGTCAAAGGAAAATAAATATTTAAAATAGTAATGCTGTCTGTCCTTTCCTAAATCCTCTCTTGCTTAATGGGTTAGTAATCCATTGTCTTTTTTTGGGGATTTGTTTTGGCCAACACATAAACACTGTCTTTCTGATGTGGACTGATCTATTTTGGTTTTTAAAATACTCTCGCTCTCTCTTTTTTTTTTTTTTTAATCTTTCTACAGCATCAGAATTCACTATCTGCCATAATTATGTTTACAAATAATTTAATATTTAATACCTGTAAAAAGCACCCAGTACTCTCTGTAGAATGGTTGGCATTAGAAAGGACATCCAGCTGTAGAAACCTTGCCAGAACAGACAATTGAAATCTGATGTAGCCCCTGGCCTTAACATCTCCTGCCAATCTATCCAACCCATGCCAGCATGGAAAACAGATGTTAAATGATGATGGTGATGATTATGTTCCATCAGGATGTTTGAAAATGATTTCACCAGTGCTAAGAATTTTCCTAATTTTTAAATCATAATGCCTTGCACAGGATCTAAACCAGTATTTGAATTACAAAATTACTGTTTCGTTTCTCAGATTTTTAATTTTGTCTTTTATTGTTCTGGCAATGTGTAGTGGGGTGAGCTGGCAGAATTGTTAGCATGCTGGGTGAAATGATTGGTGATATCTTGTCCATCTTTATGTTCTGATTTCAAATTTTGCCTTTCATCCTTTTGGGGTTAATAGTATAAGTACTTGTTAAACACTGGGGTCGGTGTAATTGACTTATCCCCCTCCCACGCACTTGCTGGCCTTGTGCCAAAATTAGAAACCAGTGTGTTCTTCCTTCCTCGTCTTTTGATGAATTTAGTATTGTGAGTAAAATTGTCGTATTTATTACTAATCTGACACAATCAGATGTTAGTATCCAAGCAAATATAATTACACTGCATGCTGAAGGTTCCTTTGTAACAATTTTAAAATCATAGTAGTTGCATCATTAACTTTTTAGCTCTTTTTAGTATCAACTTGTCAAGGACCAAAGTATTAATATGAATAAACTTCTCTAAGCATGAACGATATCTTGAGATATTTCACTTAATAGAGATCAGCCTTAATAAACATGTGTATTTTACAAAACACTCTTAAAATCTTGAGTATAATGAAACTGGCCATATCCAGCCTGAATATTGTACCTGTTTTATGTTGAAACCAGCCACATTCAGCCTTTCACACCTACCCTACAATGTCATTCTAAAGATAAACAGTTACATCATGGAAATCTCTTAAGTTTCAAGGTGAAGCCTGATCAATTCAAAGCAGTGTGAATAAATAAGCATTACCTTTGGCAGAGTAATATGAACGCTAAAGGGTTAAGTGAGGTACATGTTACAATGAATTTGCATTCCAATATAGATCATGATGGCACAAGAGTTATTCCTTTACAATCGTACAGTCTTAGAAAGGCTTTCATTTCTTCTTCAGTTGAAGCACATTTTCTATTGAAGTGATCTTCCAAATATCTTCTGCCATGATTATTTTCATGTTAAATATAATTTTGTATAAATACAAAAAGAAAAAGTACATTTAAAAAAATACCTCTGGTATGTCTAATATTTGTGTTGTTCCTGAAAGCTCGTGTTCCATTATTCATACAAATATCTTCTGCATTATTCTCACCAATATCAGAAATATTAATGTTTGTATTGTCCTAAAGTTTTGAACCCGATCTTTGGAACAAATTGTTTTTAGTGGTGTTGTGAGGAGTGGAGGAAAAAAATATCTTAGCCTCGTTTTAATTACAAATGTAGTTTATAAATTGCAAGCTAATTGTTATTAGTAACAACTGTAGATGCTGTTATGATTGGTCAGTATTATAAAATATTATAAAAGGATAATATATATGGAGGGAAGGGCATAAAGCATTTAAAGAATGAGTTATTTGCAATCCACCAATTGATCGATGTTTAATAAAAGATCCCAAAATTATAGCTCTTTTTGTATCTTTTTTTTTTTTTGTTTCATTAATTTCTTATACATAATTCTTTTTTCTCTGCATCTCCTGTGTCGTCACCTAAGTTTTCTGTTTATTTTATATTTTACAGGTTCGACGGCGAACTCGACCCAGAAAGAAGTGATTACATCATTTAAAAGCTGTACAAGAAGGCCAGAACTCAATCCATAACTTGATACAATTGTATAAAAACAGAATGTTAGTAGCTCATGAATATCTGATGTTTAGTATTTCAGTTATTGCTCTAATGCAGAAATCTTTGAGCTCAGCTCTTGAAGGAAAGCTTTCATTCTGAAATGGGATCAAAACAGGAAAACATATCACACGATATGCTATTTTCTTTCTTTCTTATGACAGTTTCTGTTAGGAATTTTCCCATCTGTACAGTAAAGCAACTAAATCATCTTTGCATTGCAATGATAGAGAAGAAATTGGTCAGAAATTGTGTTAAGAATAATACAATCACAATTTTAGTGTGAGTTTTATGTTGGTGGTATAACTGGCTTTTACATTTTTAAGGGATTCTATTGTATAGGTTTGTACAGATAAGCGTGATCCCTAAAAGTTAACTAAAACCAGAGCATGAATATAAACAGATCACACCAACTGTTAAATAAAAATTACAATTTCTTAAAAATTGTAAAAAAAAAAAAATAATAAAATAAAATACTTAGGAAGGTTAATTTGAGTTGGTGATGGGGAGGGAGAGATAATTACAAAAAAAAAAACAAAAAAAAATTTTTGAAGAGAAGAAAATATTTTCACTTGGCTAACATGTATTTCTATGTTTACATGTGTGTAGTTAAGTATTGTTTCAGAACTTCATTTCTCAATCTCATTCCTGGAAAATTGTTAAAAAAAAAAACAACAAACAAACCAAACAAATAAAGATCATAAAAAAAAGAAGCAGTGTTGGCCAGTTTGTTGTGTATTCTACACATGCCATCAGACATTTGCAGTATTTTTTTATCATTCACACTTCTGAATACAATGAAACTGTATGAGAGACAGAGAATGTAGACTCATTTACACCCCACCCCCACCCATTTTCTTTGTTTTTTTTTCATTAATGAGTTTTAAACGCATTAATTGTGTTAGGATTATTTTTGCCTGTGTTGCATATAATCACACATATGCTGTCTCACAAACACGTGCACACACACAAACACACACACATATTATAAACCAAACTTTTATGTGTACTTTATAAATAAATAAATAAATAATTAGCAATAATATTCCACTCATGAAGAATGCCTTCCCCTCTTTCTCTTTTTTTTAAAAAAACTCTCATCGTTATTGTCATAAATTTATCACCCTTCTTCTCCAAATTTCTTTCCATTTAATAATGAAGCAACTGAAATACCACAACCTTGTCTGCTGACCTTGTGGTTAAATTAGAATGTTTTCTGACAATACAAGAAAACGAAATTATTGCAGTTTAATCGTAACTTAGATAACGTTTTCTCACATTTCTATATAAGAATATTTTTATTGAATAAATTAAATTTAGATACGAATCTGAGTTTGAAATTATGCCTTTCAACTTATTAGTTGCTCTTTTCTCTTCTGTACCATTTTTTTGTGATCTTTCACCTTGTTTCATTTAATTTACATTTATTCCTTTATGTGTTCCAGCTCATAAGGCTGTGGCCATGTTGGGGCACTACTACCATTTAGAATCACATTTTCGTTATAGTGAAAGGGTTTCAATAAAAGATTATTTGAACTTTTTAACTCCCACCATACACCATCTTCAAGGCTAATTAACTGATCTGTTATATATTTCTTACCAACTTGCAGCATGGGAGCTTATTAAAGACTGAAGAACTACATTCAATATCTGGCATTTAGTTGATTTTACATTCCAGAGAGTAAAATATCGTTACCAGCTGCTATTTTAATAGACTATCTCGTTACCTTTCGTGAATTATGATTTTAATAATGATGTTTATGGAATTCTTTCTTTAAATAAGTCTTTATTTTTTAAAACAAAAATATTGTGATTGCAATATTCTTAGTTAATTATAATTTTAAAACAATGACTAGTTTATGTGATTAATGATTTATCATTGGATTTAAATTAGAGACCTGTAAGTAATTAATTAATTGTAAGAGAAAAACAAAATCATTTTTCATAATCGTCATTTTACTTCTAGTAAAACTGGGTAAATATTTTACTCTTTTTAAAATCATTTCTAATGAAGTTCTGATGATAAGGAGTGTCGTTAATTTTAGAGAATATCGAATATTTTACTACCAAATTCAATTCATGAAAGTAATTACATGCTCTTTCTTAGAAATAAGTTTATGTATGTACGTGAGCTAAATGATTAAACAGTGGTCTGATTGATTTCAGCTTATTTCATTACCACCATTTAAAATTAAATATTTGAAGTTTGAAATTAAATACAAATTCCACTTGAAATACAGCCTTGCTGTGAGGACTGTGAGCAAAATGTTTTTAAATTCTTATTTCAGTTTGATTTGATTTCTTCACTAAATGACTAGAATTTAAAATTGAAAATAAAAATCCTTTAGCTTTCTCTGATGCTCAACTCATGCAGTTTCTGACAAATAGCCTCTTGTTAAATCATTTTCTTGTCTTTGTTCATTTATAATTGTCAGTAATTCTTGTTTTCAAATAAGTTTTCTTCATCCTCCTCGCCATCATTTCTGTTTTGTATTGATCAACACTTAGATATTGAAATAAAAACACATTTCTAAGTATGCAGTTACTTCATTTTTATTATTAACTTGTCTAGAATGATCTCATAACTGGTTTTGTTTGGAATTTTAACACTGAATGAGGTGACAGATTTATAAAAAAAAGAAAAAAGTATATATGTTTGTGAGACAATCTTCAAATTTTCTTGCTTGCTACATCTATATACACATCAAAAGGTAATAGAGAAAGCAACTTAATTTTTTTCTTTTTCTTCCAAATTTGTCTCCTACAATGGTGTACATTCAGCAGTGACCTGTGAAAGCTCTCGATGTGTCCAATTGACTGGACACATTGGTGATCATAATCATCGTTTAACACCTGCTTTTCCATGCTTGCATGGGTTGGATGGAATTTGTTGAGGCAAATTTTTCATGGTCAGATGTCTTTCATGGTGTTAAAACATCAAATAACAGTTGGCATCACGATTGTTTTTTAACAATCTCTTACGGGGATATTGCTTCCTCAAACTGTATATATATATATAAACAATGATGATACATATATATTATATTAAGAGGTAAGTATTGTAAGTGGGTGTTTTTTTGTTATGTGCAGTGATTTTACATGTTTGAAAGATTTGAGTATAAGCAAGGTTCCATCTTGTAATTAATAACTACAGTGTGTGGCCGATGACAGTACCGCCTGATTGGCACCTGTGCCAGTGGAACGTTAGAAGCATCATTTGAGCAGAATTGTTGCCTGAGCCGCTGACTGGCTCCTGTGCTGGTGGCACATAAAAAATGCATCATTCAAGGGGGTTGTTGCCAGTGCTGCCAGACTGGCTCCTGTGTAGGTGGCACATAAAAAGCACCATTTAAGTGTGACTGATGCCAATACTGCCTACTGGCCCTCATGCCAGTGGCACGTAAAAGCACCCACTACACTCTTGAAGTGGTTGGCGCTAGGAAGGGCATCCAGCTGTAGAAACTTTGGCAGATCAGATTGGAGACTGGTGCATATCCAGCCTGAATATTATACCTGTTTTATGTTGAAACTGGCCACATTCAGCCTTTCACACCTACCCTACAATGTCATTCTAAAGATAAACAGTCAAACCATCCGACCCATGCCAGCATGGAAAGCCGACATTAAAAGATGATGATAATGACGACACAACTACATAATTAAAAATCAATGTTTACTTTTTAAAAAAAAACACATTTGAAACTTCTAAATTACTCCAGAAGTTTCTTGAGTATATTATTCACTAAAATTGGATCAGCTCGTTGCCCTGTCTTCTTGATTACTTCACCTATAAGAGAATTGATTGCTTTCGTTTTCCCTTTCTTATATTTTTTGACCTGCAAGAAATAAATCATACCATTTTTAGAAAACCAGAAATACAAATCCTAACATTTTTTTCTGTATTCACAGAATATTGCTACGGCCAATATTGCACACATGAATACACAGTAATGTGCTATTACAATTTTGACTCAGAGGAAGAAAATAAATTCACTTACAGCCTTGGCGTTGTTTTCTATTACTTCTGAGCAGGTTTTTTCTAAATATTCAACATTCTGTATTTGGTTCCAATTTCTGGATTGCACTATAGAACTGGGAGTTTGGGAAGGATCTTCAAACAGCAAAAGCAATACCTGTAATATAAAAGGGGTAACTGAATTTTAAACGTCTCTTTCTTTTTCTTCAAACAAAAGGTAATGTGGTATTATGTAAATAACTGGAGAATTGAAGTTATATTGTAAGCTGTTTAGCTCATTATATGAATTTTCTTTAAATTGCTATTATTTCTGAGGTCATTGGACAAGGGTGTTTGGTGCTGCCAATATCTATATAAGGGGACAAAGGTTCCAGTCTTTAGGTCTCTGTCCTACTCATAGTTATGAGACTCAGACACTGCTCAGAGCCCTCAGGAGCTCCCTCAAATCCTTTGGTACCAGGATGCTTCACAAGATTATGGGACACTATTGGTTGGATTTCATATCCAACCAATGACCTCACTTGGAAACTGGGCTGTGTTTTGTTACTTGTATGATTCACGAGTTCCAGCTCAGACTGTTTGGTCATGTTGCTGGATTTCCAAGTTAGACCTGCTCACTATGTTCCCTTCACTGACCCTAACCCTAACCACATGCCACATAGTGGAGGCTTGTGGCTTAGTGGTTAAGGTGTTGGACTCCTGATCGTAAGATTGTGGTTTCAAGAAATAAAAGGAATTAATAAATCCAGCTATATCAAACAACCAGATATCAATAAATTTGAATAGAATTAACATCCAAAGTAGTTCCTCGTGTGATAACTAAATCCAAGTATCACTTAAAAGAATTTCACGAAATCCAGAATATAAAACAAGATGAAAAGGAATGGAGAAAATCACATTGCTGTTTGATGATTACACTACACATTACCAATGATCGTTTCTATTGTGCCAGCATATTCAGATAGAAAAAAAAGGTACAAAATACCAGTAATATCATCATCACTTAACATCTGCCTTCCCTGCTGGCATAAAAGACTGAATCCACTGTCTTTTAGTGCAAAGCTTACCTGGGGTTAAACAAAAATAACACCATACTTTCATTTGTTCTGTCATCTATGTGCAGCTTGGATAAGTCAACAGGCCCCTACTCTCCTTCAACAGCACCTAACAACACTCCCCAGACATTAAAGGAACAGTCAACCATTTTTTTTTTATCTATGGACCCATTTGGTTACTATTCTATTGTAGTGGACACCCATAGCCATTTGATGTTTAAAAACTAGTTTTATCGATGCTTCTTTCAAAATTCCTATTTTGTTTTTCACAGATCGACTTGTGTAGGTCGAACTTTGTAAAAAACATTAGAGAAAGAAACCTCAGTTTCTTGAAATAAATACATCCAAAGCAACATTTTCCCATGGAACCTTAAAATACTACTGTGGGTCTCCAAGGGTCATATGAACCACTGGTCTTGACAGTGCTTAACCCTAAAAATCCCTACAATTATTGACTTGCAATATCTATACAGTGATGATGATGATGAGTGAAAAAAAAAAAATTCAAATAAAAGTCTGGAACTAAATGCCTCACTAGAAATGGAAGTGACTTTACCTCTTTTGCGGTGCCTCTGGAAATCTCATCCTGATCCAACATATCACAGATATCTGCCAAGGCCACAGCAGTTATACCACTTGGAAAGAAAGAAAATTTAGAAATAGCAACATTTTATACTAGACATACATGACAATGAAATTGCTGTTAATTTAAAATTATTAAAACATACTTCACCAGATCATTTAAGAATTAATAAAGTGCTTGACCACCATCTCTCTCTTGTTCTCTCTCTCTCATTCTTGATCATACATTCTCTCTTTCTCTTCCTCTGACTGGGTAACCATATCTCCTCTACAGCAACACACCTGTTTCTGTCTTTATTCTTGATTTTCTCTCTCTCTCTCTTTTGACCTCTGGCCCTTTGTCACACTCAACCCCTCATCACCTGGCACAGGAACACCTCTTCCAATGTCTCCCACCTGACAAAGGATCTTTGTCTTGCAAGTTACTTGGTGACCCTGCCAGTGCTGGTGCCATGTAAAAAGCACTCAGTTCACTCTGCAGGGTGGTTGGTGTTAGGAAGGGCATCCAGCCATAA
>NC_068993.1:54179682-54182461 GCF_001194135.2 Octopus bimaculoides
ACTTGGTGACCCTGCCAGTGCTGGTGCCATGTAAAAAGCACTCAGTTCACTCTGCAGGGTGGTTGGTGTTAGGAAGGGCATCCAGCCATAAAAACCATGCCAAAACAGACACTGAGGCCTGGTGCAGTCTTCTGTTTGACCAGCTCCTGTCAAACTGCCCAACCCATGCCAGCATGGAAAACAGATGTTAAATGGTGATGATGATTTAATAGAAGATAACATCATGAATGTTTAAAAGGTTACCAACCTTTGCTTCACAGTAGTATTAAGGGCATTGACATATTGAAGAAACTCATTTATTAAAAAGTTACAGATGATTTGAACTGATGCCAAACGTCCTTTGCTGGCATTTACACAATCTTCAAACAACTGTAGTAAACCATCTTCAAACTAGAATAAATAAATAAATAATGGAAAAGCTTTAGTTACAAACTGTTTTTTTTTTTTAATATGTTAATTTTAATGCCTACTTGTGTATAATATTAAATAACAACTTAGTAATTCTCCCTCTTATCACTACTCTGCAAAGTATGGTGAAGTTTATGCTTTAATGAGGTTTAATAAGACCAAAACATGTCCAGTGATACACACATATATCCGATAGGCTTCTTTCAGTTTCCATCAATTGATATTATCTATACAGATGACCAATTTGTTTTAAGCTTTAACATTTAAAGATAGATAAACAGAAAACTTTAACTTACAAATCTATTTTATATGTCATTTCATATTACATTAAATGAAGAACAGTGAATCAATAGGAAATTTGATTATTTTCATTAAAATAACAAAGTAAATTTGAAACATGTTTTAATTGATAGCTCACCAAAAGTATATTGATGACTTCAATTGATAAATTGTAATTTTTCTGTAGATGTTCTCGTTTTTTGTGAGGTAGTTCTGGCATTTGTTCTCTGAGAGTATCCATGTTAACAACTTCAGAATGTGCATCACAAGGAACAGTTGAATTGTCGTAAACATGAACAGGAAGCAAATTTGGTTCTGGCATAAATCGATAATCCTGGAAACCTTCTTTGTCTCTCATAGATACCGTTTCTCTGGAATTATAGAAAAATATAAAGAGATCACATTTTGCATTTCTGTTCTTCTAAACACTTTCTGTGAAAATAGCAAATAAAACAGATTTCAGTAACGTTTTTTTAAGTTGCACAAAAAAATGTGTCTGAACATAAATTTGTTTATATTTTATATAATTATCCTACACTAATTGCAAGACAGAAGTAATCAATCTTTGATAAGTCTTTAAAGTAAGGTAAAACTAGTTGGTTCAATTGTAATTTTTAGCTGATAAAAGACTTGTTGTCCAACCGTCTGTCTATCCAAGCATCCATCCATACACACGTATAGATACATAGACAGACAGACAGACACACACACACTATGGCAAGTAACCCTCAATATTCATCCATTCCAACTTACAAAAACCTTTGTCTTTTCTAAGTTTACTTTGAGTTCTCTTGATTCCAGGTTTTGCTTCTCGTTTAAATCTTCAACAGGTTCTGCTCTGTAAACGAAGTCATCAGCATACAGAAATTACAAACGGTTTTAAATTCTGCTGTTTATGACTTGGAGGATTATAATAAACAAGGCAAAGCTGAGGCCTGAGCTCTGATTAACTCCTGCCTGCATGCTAAATTCATTGCTGACACACCACTTTACATGGATTGTATGGTCCTCACAAGCCATTTATCTGCTCATAGTTTCTTTAGTTACAACCAGATTATAAAATGTGAAACTCTGAGCTCCTCCAAGTCAGCAAATTCTTGGTACTTTTGGCATGTTCTTAGCTAAGTACTTCTCCTACAATTGTCTTGTAAAAGGGAGTGACAATAAAGAAAAAAATTATTTTTGCAAATATTCACTCACCCAGTTTCAGAATCAAATGAGCGTGTTTCATTCTCGATTTCTTTTCCTTCATTTTTGCCAATAGTTTGTCTTTGTATCTCATAATCTTTGATATGAAAGTATTTTTGAAAGGTAAAAGAAAACAGACATTAGCCCTTTAGCATTTAAACTGGCCAAATCCAACTAAAAAATTTTATCTGATTTATGTTCAGACAAGCCAGATCTGGCCTCTCACAACTACCCTACAATGTCGTTTTAAAACTAAACAGTCACATCATTGAAAGCTCAAAGCTATGAGATAAGGCATGATTAATTCAAAGTGGATTTGGTAGATGTAAGAAGCCCATATTGTGTGTGTGTATGTAATCACCACCATCATCATCATCGTTTAACGTCCACTTTTCTATGCCAGCATGAGTCGGACAGAATTTGTTGAGACAGATTATAATATCTGCAGTAGAAACAGCAGGATGCTCTTCCTGTTGCTAACCCTCACCTGTTTCCAAGTTGGGTAATATTTCCCACAGCTGGAAAATATTTTTCATGGAAGATTGGAAACAAACGACATCACTGGTATGACAGTGATGTCCCTGTACAACCATGGGTGTGGGTGTTTGTGTTTCTTTGTTTTGACATCATGGGATATTTGTAAACAAGTGTCACTGTCATACAAGTGGCATTTGTTTCCAATCATCTGCAGAGACATGTCTAGCTATGGGAAAATATTACTTTGCTTGATTGTTGCCAGTGACACTGGACTGGCTCCTATGCAGGTGGCACATAAAATACACCATTTTGAGCGTGGCTGTTGCCAGTACAGCCTGACTGGCCTTCGTGCCGGTGGCACGTAAAAGCACCCACTACATTCTCGGAGTGGTTGGCGTTAGGAAGGGCATCCAGCTGTAGAAACTCT
>NC_068993.1:54182471-54187896 GCF_001194135.2 Octopus bimaculoides
GAGTGGTTGGCGTTAGGAAGGGCATCCAGCTGTAGAAACTCTGCCAAATCAGATTGGAGCCTGGTGTAGCCATCTGGTTCACCAGTCCTCAGTCAAATCGTCCAACCCATGCTAGCATGGAAAGCGGACGTTAAACGATGATGATGATGATGATGATGGAAATAGTTGATGGTTGGTAACTGGAAGGGCATCCAGCCATAGAAAATCTTGATTAATTCTGTCTCATCTAAGCAAGCATGGAAAAGATGGATGGTAAAACAATGATGATGAATAAAGTTAAATTAATAAAGAGAAAGTACTTTACCAATAGCTTTAGCAACATTCCTAATACTGTTGATGTTTTTTACTTCAGTGCGCACTCCATAGGGTTCACTCTGACGGTGGATAGAGATGTTAGCATCAACACGCAAAGAACCCTCTAAAGACATGAGAAACAAATACAAATTGATAATTAACAAACAGAACGAAAGTCAGGAGATTTGGATTAATCAAAAGCCAAACTAATCCTAGTACCTGACATCTTGCCATTGCATGTTCCCAACGTCATCAAAAGCAACTGTAATTCTTTCAAAAAGGCAGCAGCTTCCTCTCCATTCTTAAAATCTGGTTCTGTGACAATTTCCATAAGCCCCATTCCTGTTAATGAATTCCGCATAAAAAAATTGAATTAGTAATAAATCTCACTAAACAACAATAACAATGTAATAATATTGTTTCAATTTAACTGACATTATATCAGAGATGGTAGTGGTGGCAGTGCTACAACCACTACTAACAAATTATTGACAGCTCTTTCCTAAACAAATTGAGATAGATGCCTGGATGCTGAGAATGATTTGATATGGATTTTTTCTCAGCTAGGCATAAGCTGCACTTCCTGCTGCTGTTGAAGTATGCTTTGCATTTCTCTGATATTTTCCACTTTATGTTGTATTCTGTGGTACTTTCTTTCAACAACCATATGTATTTGGCTAGAGTTGTGGCATTTTCTTTTTCTGGCATATTAGGAGCAGTTACCGTATTTTCTTCCATAACTGCCAACTCTGAAAAGCACAGGGTTACATAATCAGGCTGTTACCTAACATCCTTTTGAACCCCTAATGCCAAATCAATTGGTAACATTGGCTGTAATGGATATATATAATACTGTACACTTCGATTAATATATATCTAACAGGCTTTTTTCAGTTTTTATTCCACTCACAAAGCTTTGGTCAGCCTGAGGCTATAAGAGAAGATACTTGCTCAAGGTGCCCTGAAGTGAGACTGAACCTGGAACCATGTGGTTGGAAAACCCAGCTTTTTAACAACACAGCCATTCCTGCACCGTCATCATCATCATCATCATCATCGTTTAACATCTACCTTCCATGGGTGGGACGGTTTCACAAGAGCCAGCCAGGCTCTGTGATTGTTTTGGCAGGATTTCTACAGCTGGATGCCCTTCCAAACACCAACCACTCAGCAGAGTGGACTTAGTGGGCATTTTATGTGGCTCAAGAACAGGCGAGGTCAGTTTTGACAGCTGGATGCCCTTCCAAACACCAACCACTTGGACCACTGTGGACTGGGTGCTTTTAAGTGGTACCACACAATATAAAATGAATTTTGCCTTACCTGCTCGATTTAAATCAATTAAAGTAATTTTATCTGTATAATCATGCAAGCTTTTTCCACTGTCAACTTCCAGCTGAATTTGAGTGATTCTAGCGACTTTTTCAACATGCCCTTTGTCTTTTGAATGCCCAGGAACATAATATTTGAGCTTACCACCTTGAGCTAATGGTTTGAAATACTGTGTGATTTGATACCCAGCCTGGAAGACAAAGGAAAGAAATTATAAGGAGAGCAGAAGATGGAGGTCTGACATCCAACCTTATTTCACAATGAACCAAATCCTTCAAAAACTAGCAATTTTTTCAGAAAAACCCAAATAACTTAAACCAGAATCAAACAAAAAAAACAAAAAGGAAACCTATAAGCAATGCACACAAATAAATGTCCTTTCGTCAGACATCAAAGCAACTGAACACACCAGCAAGAGAGCTGCCACACAGTGATTTGTGCTGATAGAAATAACAGCCAAATCTTCCTCAAATGTTTTTAAGAAATTTTGTTGTAGGAAAATTTGCTGCAACCCCCCACCCCACCAAAGATTAGTTGTTTTCTTAAAATGGCAACCACATCAACTAACCTGTCAATTAGTGAAAAGTAATTTCTTTAAAATGAGTTATCTAGTTTACAATCTGCATATGTGCCTTCTTTATGGCAAAATTTCTTATGGTGAAAATGTTTATGGCAAATTTTCTGGACATGCCCTCAGATCATACCACACCATATAATACACTGAATAATATGATCCTAGCTACATTGTGCCTGAACAAAAAGATGGAGATGGTCATGGCTGGAAGCCTTTTAATCAAAAGTATGCTCAATCAGGACTAATCTACAGAGCCCTCATTTTATCAAAGTCTCTGAAACTGAAGGAAAACCGAGTCAATTAAGTGAAGGACAAAATGTCATGTACTCAGAGTTTACATCCCTTGTAGTCTGAGTTCAAAACCTGTTGAGGTCATCTTTGTCTTTCATCTCACTGGGGTTCCTAAAGAGGTAGTGCCAGTCCAGGTTGAAGGATTGGCAGAATTGTTAGAGTATTAGAGATACCTTGAGATATTTGTTTAGAGACTATGGGTGGTAAATTTCACCTGTCATTTGGTTTAAACACTACCATCTGCACCCTTTCAATTCCTGGACCTGGGAGAAATATATATGGCAGAGAAGCCAGAAAACTGGCCCTATGCTCCTTAAAGGGTAATGTTGACTAACCATGTAAATAGAGCAAGAGTTTAACAAATTGGAGAATGGAAAAAAGTTTGCCTTAGGACCATAATAATAAAAAGAAAAGCATCTAGCTATAAAACATTCACATCATTGACAGAAGATCTGTTTTCCTCTGCTGACATGAGTTGTTCATGTCTGCAAAACATTCTTTTTGATCCCATATCATCCAACATTTTGAGAATTGACCTCACCACTTCTTTCTCATTTGGTCAGTTAAGGGCCTTAACTTCATTTGCTGTCATTGCACTTTCCAGTATTGTATTATAAAAATATGTTCATACTTACGGGCAAATCAGCGTAAAAATAATGTTTCCTATCAAACAATGACACCTTGTTGATATTACAACCAAGAGCCAGACTCGTCAGTACGCCAGCTTCCAAACATTTTTTATTTAATACCTAAAATCAAAGAATGTTTAGAAATAACATCTTCAACTATACTTAACATCATCATCATTTAATGTCTGTTGTCCATGCTGGCATGGGTTGGACAGTTTGACTGGGCTGGCATGCTGGAAGGCTGCGCCAGGCTCCAGGTAAAAGAAATCCCTAATTATTATGGGGCGATTATAAACATCTATTAACAAAATTTCCTGAGAAATTACAAACATCCATTATCTGTACGCAGCAAATATGGTGAATATTACTAATAGAATAGTTATGGAAACAAGATTACAACATTATTACAAGTACTCATTAGTGAGAAAATGACAAAATTATGGTCAGTTTGAACATAAAACAAGTAGAATATTTGGGTCAGATATGGCCAGTTCAAATGCTGAAGGGTTAAGAGATTACTTATGGTTAAAAGAGTCTAACAACAATACAATACTATAGGCTTTGGTAGTAAAATAATTACATTTTCATCATATCATCATCCAGTGTTTTAAATCTGGATTTTGTCCCCGTTAATGAGGATGGCCGGATCTACCTCAATGCCATAACAACTGTCCTCACACCATCTTGCCCAGTTTTGGGCATCCGTTTACATACCAACCCTCCCAATCTCTTCTTCCACTTGTCCTCTATACCTTTTCCTTGGTCTACCTCACTTTCGAGTTCCACTGACCTCAAACGCAATCAACCTCCTCAGAACATGTTCTCCATCTCTCCTCAACACATGCTGATACCACCTCACAGCCATTCACCCTTGCGAACCATTCCACCAATTCCTCCAACCCCAGCGTTCCCATCAAATCCTCAGTCCTCCTCCTCTTATCAAACAGCTTCACCCCCACACATTTCTCTCACCATTGCTCTCTCAGTCCTTCTCAAAATTACCATCTCTCTCTCCCTTAGACACCATGTCTCACTTCCATACAACATTGCAGCTCTCACACAACTCTTACAGACCCTTCCTTTCATCTTTAATGAGAACTTTCTCCCACATAACAATGCTCCACATTCCCTGAACTTCACCCAGCCAAGTCTCACTCTTGCTGTCAGAGCTGCTTCACATTCACTACTTACATCCACATGTAAATAATTATCACACATCACATGTAAATAATTATCACACATCACATGTAAATAATTATCACACATCACATGTAAATAGTTTCTCCTTTTGCTATAGTTGAAAAGGTTAAATTCTATGAAACTTAACATCAATTCCATTTTTAAATAATAAAGAAACTCATGGAGATTTAAGACACAACTTACAGGTAAAGTTCCAGGAAGGGCAGCATCAAAAAATGAAACTTGTGTATTAGTTGGAGCGCCATATGTAGTTGCAGAACCTGAAAACATTTTGGTTTCTGATAGAATCTGAGCATGAATTTCTAAGCCAATAACACCACACCATTCATTGGAGTCACTACAATAGATATAAGAATTATTATCATTCAGGTAGTAAACTGGCAGAATTGTTCAAGATTCAGACAAAATGCCCAGACAGATGCCTTTAATTTATGGGCGTTTGTTGGGGTCTAATGTCACTCAGACGCTCCGATACCCCACAGAATGCAAGAGAACTAATAGTTCAACTAATAATTTTTCAGATAATATAAAACTTGCCACCATTATATACTAATAAGATATTTTAACTGTTTTTTTTTTTAATGTGAGCATGGTAGTTTCATGTTCATAAAATGTGCTCAGCGGTCCTTGATGTATAAGTGAAAATCCCAGCACTTTATTGGTTAAACAATACTGTAGAGAGGTAACATAGCGAATCACAATCTTCGCACGTGTGTAAATTCATAATTATTCAACGCCGTGCCAACCACTGAAGAATCTTGTCTCGTGATTCGGTTTATTGGGTGATATTCCCAGATTGATTCACGATTGACGATTTGAATTTCAGGAACAATGAATTGCGGTCCCGCTGGTCTTCCATGTGCCATTCTGATCAATTTAGAAGTAAATAATATCCTGTATTTTATGCTGTTTAACAGTAAGGTGATTTATGTCGCTTTACTAGTTATCTCCCACTTAATTTTTGGTCCAGATGGACTATATGTAATCTGAACCTTTCCCCCTTGTTTTATTTTATTTTTTTTACGGAATCCCACGTTTTAGGCTATGGAGATTCCGATTCTGAAAAAATTTTTTTCAAAAATCTCAATTTCAAAATTTCGATCCC
>NC_068993.1:54188049-54189945 GCF_001194135.2 Octopus bimaculoides
TCCCCCTTGTTTTATTTTATTTTTTTTACGGAATCCCACGTTTTAGGCTATGGAGATTCCGATTCTGAAAAAATTTTTTTTCAGAATCGGAATCTCCATAGCCTTAAACGTGGGATTCCGTAATAAAAAATTAATAAATAAGGGGGGGGGGTTCAAATTACATATAGTCCATCTCTACCTTTATAACTAAATATTATTAGGAATTGTATAAAAATTGTTAAAATATTTAGTGTATTGTAGAAGAAAACCCGTTTATTGCAGATAGATTTTAACAAAATCTTATATGGACCCCAAAGGGCCATTTAGACACCGTTTGAGAACCACTGAGAAACTATCTGAAAGGCATTTGTAGAACACTGCATTAAAAAATACCCATTTTTTCCCTCTAAAAGTTACGAAGAAACAAAATCGGAAGAGCACACTTGAGTAGGTATACCGTTACCAATGTCATTTGTCCTTACATTTTTTTAAGACGGTATGGTACGATTTGAAAAGAGATTTCGTTGCAATTTCGAACGATCACGTAGAAAAATGCCCTAAAAACTAGTGCACACAAACGAAACAATAATATAAGAAATTGAGCAGAATCTAGGTGTTTAGTACGGTGATACTGGATTTATAATCTTGCCAGTGTATTTAGTTACTCAAAGTAAACAAAAATTCAATCCTTGTTCGCAGTTCTATATCTAAGAGATGAGGAATTATGTACATTATTTACATGTGACGGATATTTGTCTTCATCTTGTTTGTTGTTAACCCTCCAGCCTTCATCAAGTGTCTTGGGAAAATTTCAAACCTGGGTTCTCATTCCTAAGGTATTTTTCAATGTTCGCATCTCAGAACATTCAATATATGCGAACAATGAGACGAAAGTTCTATTGCGACCAGGAACTCACGTAATTCGCAATTTTCTTTCAAATAATCGTTATGTCTATATCAACAATTTATTTCAATGTATTCATTTTTAGATAAAACTGAGGAAACAATAACAGCAACAGATAAAGAAAACAGTTAACCCCTCTCAAATCATACCTTGCCCTCTAAAAAAAAAAACAGAAAGGTGATATTGAATTATGCAATCCTAAATAAACAATATTGGAAACAAGATGGATAGGTCATGGCCGGAATCCCTTTGAATGTCAAACCAAAGGGATCTGGGCTAAACAACAAGTTTGATAGTGAACATTTTACGAGTGAAATAATTAAATGAAACATAAAATGAGAAATGTTTTGCTTTACCGTTGTATTTTAGTTGATAAAGTTCGAATTTGTTTTAAACGAGAAATAAAAACTCGATTCAAGGACAAAATACTATAAGTCGCCATCATTATCGACTTGTATCAGAAGTAATTAGTTTTTACATCACAAGGATAACATATACTTTTCCCTTTCAATTAACGAACGAAAACAAAACCTCAAATTCTTTTCAATACACGGCGTGACTTAAGAATGAACAGCATTAATTGGAAGAGGCTTTAAATATGTCTGGGTTGTCTGCCCTTAATATACAGAGTATCTGTCAGCTGTCGAGTCCTCCCGTCTCTTTTGGGATTGAGTTCACTGGAAGCTTATATATTTACTAGGCGCATTGGTAAACCGTTTGGGATCTTTACATTTTGGCCGGTACATTTAAAAAATAATTTTTTGTAACTAAGTGAAATTATTTTCGTTTAGTTTTTGCTTGTAATTTGAATTGGGTTCAGTCTACAGCTGCATTGTGGCTTATCCTCAGTTCTGCGATTGTGGGTAACCACAAGCTTTCTTTTCCAGCTTGTTTACATACTGCGTGTGGAGGCGCAATGGCCCAGTGGTTAGGGCAGCGGACTCGCGGTCATAGCATCGCGGTTTCAATTCCCAGACCGGGCGTTGTGAGTGTTTATTGAGCGAAAACACCTA
>NC_068993.1:54190490-54191961 GCF_001194135.2 Octopus bimaculoides
GTACCTCTTTCATTCTTTTAAATATATTTGTGTAGGAATTGCCAATTTCTTCTTCGTGCCCTTAATTATTAGTGCAGCTTTTTTTTTTCTTTTTCTATACTTCTCTGCCTGTACTGCTGCCAGGA
This sequence comes from Octopus bimaculoides, assembly GCF_001194135.2. Lineage (NCBI taxonomy): Eukaryota > Metazoa > Mollusca > Cephalopoda > Octopoda > Octopodidae > Octopus > Octopus bimaculoides. Next base: position 54,190,616 of record NC_068993.1, read on the forward strand.
TCGATAAATTAAGTACTAGTCGCTTACGAGGGTCGATCTAATCGACTGGTCCCCTCCTCCAAAATTTCAGAACTTGTGTCTAGACTACAAAAAAAAAAAAAAAAAAAAAATTGATTCAATCACTATTTGTATCTTTCAATGAAAGATACAATGCTTTGAAATTTGTTGCCCTTTGGAACGACTTACATAATTTCGACCTCTGTCTGAACTGTGTGTGTACTTCCCTGTAATGAATGTTACATTTGCTTTTCAAAGTGTAATGTATCCTGCTTGTATCTTTCAATGTATCCTGCATTAAAATTGATGTAATCTTTATCCGTTTTTGTTTTTCTTTTTGTTTACATTGTGTGCATGCCTTGTTATGGGTTATGTTAGGGTTAGAGCTATGGTTTAGAATTAGCATCAGATAGTATGCTAAAGTTTAAATGGCCACATATACTGTATGCTAAAGTGGCACTAAAGATTTATTGAAACAGTTTACCTATCAGAAATTAAGTCGTGAAACGGTTAGCAGTGTCAACACACTTCACATTTCTATGTTTCTGCAGGCAATGAAATAAAATACTAGATAAGGAGTGGGTTGATATAGTTGACAAATGATGTCCTCCTATGAAATTTTTGGCTTTGTACCTTTGTTAGAAATTCTTGTTAGTACTATTATATAGTGCGAGCAAGAGAAAAAATGATGTTCAGAGAACATCTGCAGGCTTTCTTAAACTGTTAATATGAATGTAGATGATGTCTTTTTTCAACTTCTGTAAATTGTCTGATGAGAAGGTGATTACGTGTGGAGGTTGCCATTCTGGAGAGAAATGATTGGATAAAATATTTAGTATAAGGTCTGAGCTGTGAGACATGTTAAAGATGATGATGTGGGCTCAGTTTGATATTGTATACAGCTTATTAATTTACAAGAATAATAGCAGGTGTTAGGGGTTTTTTTCTGTTTTATTTTAATAATTTGGCTGGATACAGGGGGCTGTATCCTTGGCTTTTGCATTCCTTCTGAGACAACCTAGCTAAAACCAAAGTCCTAATAAGTAGGAAGGTAGAAAAAACACAAACCCCTTCAGGTAGATGGCCCTGCTCGATCTGTAGAAAAGGCGTAGGTAGAAACTCTATAAGATGCACCCAGTGCAAGCTATGGACACATAAGAGGTGCAGTAATATCAAAGGAAGGTTAACTAGGAAGTTAGTTTTTGTATGTAGATGTTCAGGAGCAATAAACACTGTAAATGTGCAGAAAACAACTTCTGCCACATTCCAGGGAGAAAAACTAGACGTAGTTGATAGCTTCCGAAAGTGTAGCTGCTAGAATAAGAATAGCCTGGGCAAAGTTCAGAGAG
>NC_068993.1:54192138-54201726 GCF_001194135.2 Octopus bimaculoides
TAGGCTCGCAAGGAATGAAGCCAGTATGCTCTGATGGATGTGTAAAGTCAGTGTGCATACTAGACAGAGTGTTAGTACCTTGAGAGAAAAGTTGAACTTCCGAAGCATCAGTTGTGGTGTGCAAGAGAGACGATTGCGCTGGTATGGTCATGTAGCAAGAATGGATGAGGATAGCTGTGTGAAAAAGTGCCACACCCTAGCAGTTGAATGAACCTGTGGAAGAGGTAGGCCCAGGAAGACCTGGGATGAGGTGGTGAGGCACGACCTTTGAACATTGGGCCTCACCGAGGTGATGATTTCTGACCGTATGTGTTGAAGTTGATATTTTGTTAGTCAACATGTGAATACTGAAGAATATATATGAATCCTTTATATAAAAATGTGACAGTTGTTGACAGGAAGAGCATCCAATCATAAAATCTTACCCCAGAACCAATTCATGTTCATGTGTGATAGCATGCAAAAAAACCTATGTTAAACAAATGAACAAATATGAAATGATTCTCTGCCGCTTCTCTAGACCAAGCTATTATTTTGTAATGTCAACTAGATACCAATCTTCTTACATCATCTAGATGTTACTCTCTGTCAGTAAAATACTTTCCATCAAGGCCCAACATCAAAGAACTTTCTAAATCATATCGGCAGAGTTAAAATAATGAAAAAAATGCAGACAGAACATGAAACATGAATTTTACTTATATTTATAGACATACAAACAGTGCTCCAGCATGGCCACAATCAAATGACATAAGTGAAAGCATATAAAAACAAAACAAATCTTAAAACCTTTACTCAATTTCACTTCTTTTTATTGCCAAACTTAGATTTTGACTTGGATGAAAGTCTTTTGCCTTTTGGCTTCTTAGATACAAATTTCTTGTTCATTCTTGAGAAATTCTCTTTCTTTTTCTGTGACAATACAGACATTTTGCTTTTCTTAGAGTCAGATTTCTTTTGGGCTGGACTATCATCTTTCTTAAATCTTTTGCTTTTTGTAGCAGCTTTAAAATCACTTTTCCTCTTTTTAGAAAACAGTTCTGAAAAATAAAATAAAGTCAAATGTTATTATTTTGTCAAAAGAAAAATACTTGAAAAAAATATTTCACATTTTGGTTATTAGTGCATTTGGAGAATCAGAAGAAAAGGGAACTCTGGGCAAGAAATGGATTTTTCAATATTGATAAGAATCATTTTAAATTTCGCCACAAGCCCAGCAATTCTAGGAAAAAGGAGTTATATTTTATTGAGTACAAAAGGGAGGCTGACCATGACAGAATTTGAACTTAGAACATAATGAGTTGGTAGAGATGTTGTTAGGCATTTTGTGTGATGTGCCCACATCAACATTGATGTCATCTTTCTGCCCAATGAAACTCGACTCTTTATGCTTGTTTCATCTGCATAGTCTATTGGAAATCTACTCATCAGGTGCCTGGGGTCATAATTCCTTAAAAATTAATGCATTGAAAGTCTAAGACATTGGCTAACCTCAACCTGATTTAGCCGGCCTAAGAATGTTTGATATTTTGCAGACATACGAGATCTGGATGCTTGTAAAATGTACTGAAAAGAAAGTAGCAAAACAGTCACCTCATGGTACCCCATAGCTTCAGAACATGAACTTCTACAAATCACAAACAGACGGCAGACCCCCTGTGGCAAATGGGGTATCATGCTTCTTTGTGACAATGAAATACTGACACTTTGATAGTTTCCTCATTCACAACAAGACAGAACTTGAAGCCATGTGGTTGGAAAGCAAGCTCCTTACCACACAGCCATGCCTGCACCTATATATATATGAATATATTCAAATTCTATTTAGACCAACGTCTCTCCAATAACATCCTGATTTGTTCCAGTAGACACAACTGAAAATACTTCATGTTTTCATCCATGACATTCAACAAAACTTCATTTTATAGCAATAGATGAAGAGATCAAACAAGAAGGCTGGTTGTAGATAGATTTTTCTAATTAACTAATGAAGTTAATTAGAGAGAGAAAGTTTGGAAAGCAAAAGAAAGTTGTTGAAGTACAGATTGTAAATTTGATCAAATGATCCAGGAGATAAAAAAAAAACAAAAAGAACACCCAGTTATTAAATCCAACTCCCCTAAATTGACAATATTAAGAGACCACACCTGGTTCTGGTTCAGCCTGGACCTCTTGTCTGTAGTATTCAATATCATCTTCTTCCACATCTTCATCTAGTTCTTTTGAGAGATTGTCTTCATTAGCTAAAAAACCACAGAAATAAAAAACAATTCACAAAGAAGGGAAATGGAAATGTAGACGTAGCAGAAAAGTTGGAGCCTAATATTTGCTTCCTGATCTTTTAAGTTCAGTTCTTCCTACCAATGCACATAATTTAAATAGAGAAAAGGAGTTCTTTGGTTTTTTACAGAATAACCCTTCTGTTACCAACTTGCATGAGACCACTCTGATTCTATGATACAAAGCTCCGGTTTCAAAGTGATCTATTTTAAAAACCTTTCATGTTAATTTATGTTTCAAACACCAGCTTAATAACATCATTTTACCATTAGCTTCAAAAACACCAGAAAAGGGAGGCAAAACGCAGTGTAGAATGTAATGCAGCAGAGCAACTCCTGCCAGCATTACAAAAAAAAAAAAAATAATAATAATAAAAACGCCCCATCATTTACCTTCAGTGCTTTCCTCTTTCAGCTGCTTTGCTTTCTCCATTCCCTTCAACGATTTCTTTTTATGATCTTCCTTCAACTTGGCCTTCCTGATGACATTTTCATGTTGTTGCTTCTTACGCATTTCTTTCAGTTTACTGAAACAAAAGAAAAAAGAAATTTAAAACAAAAATGCCAATACCATCATTTATTTATAGCTTAGAGCAGTGTTTCTCAACCATTTTTTGTCTTCGATTCCCATCTTACTCTTCTGGATTCATTAAATATTAAAAAAAATTCCTATGGTATTTTTACAATCATCATCATCGTTTAACGTCCACTTTCCATGCTAGCATGGGTTGGATGATTTGACTGAGGACTGGTGAACCAGGTGGCTGCACCAGGCTCCAATCTGATTTGGCAGAGTTTCTACAGCTGGATGCACTTCCTAACGCCAACCACTCCGAGAGTGTAGTGGGTGCTTTTACGTGCCACCGGCACTGGCAACGGCCACGCTCAAAATGGTGTCTTTTAGGTGCCACCTGCACAGGAGCCAGTCCAGAGGCACTAGGAATTGTATGAAAAGCTTGTCAAAATCACTCCTTAAGAGATTAATTCTAGCACTTAATGGATGTTTGAGTCACAAACGCTATTCTGTTACATGTCTTGCATCTATCTGTGTAATGCATTCATTATATGTGCATAAATATATTTGCCCTTACAGGTTTAAGATACGAGTGTAATGTTGGTTTATCTATGACAATATATATATATATATATATATATATATATAAAACACCATTTGAGCGTGGCCGTTTCCAGTACCGCCTGACTGGACCTTGTGCCGGTGGCACGTAAAAGCACCTACTACACTCTCGGAGTGGTTGGCATTAGGAAGGGCATCCAGCTGTAGAAACTCTGCCAAATCAGATTGTAGCCCAGTGCAGCCATCTGGTTCGCCAGTCCTCAGTCAAATCATCCAACCCATGCTAGCATGGAAAGCAGACGTTAAATGATGATGACATATATATCAATTAGCGTAGCAATTAGATGAAATTTCACATGTATGTTTATTTGCACACTCATACAGTGAATCAACACCATTGCTTATTACTATGAAATCTTACATTTTACATAGATATAGAGTACATAAGATAAAAAGGGATAGAAATTTAATAACAATTTTCAAGAAATAAGAAGTTAAGGGAGCAAAGACCAGAAATGAAAATAATTAAAATTTGGACAAACCGTTTAGCTTCTCTCCTTTTTTCTGCAGCTTTCACTTCTTGAGGTGTTTTACTTTTAAAATTATGAAAGAGTACATCTCCACCACAAACACCTTCTTCAATTTTTTCCAACTGGAGTGTCATTCTTGGACCTAACTCTGTTAATCTGAAAATAAAGGAAAAGAAATCAGTTACCAAAAACAGCAGGGTGTGGTAATTACTAACAGAAAGTTATTGCATAAAAAGTGGTCTAAAGATTAGCAAAAGACAAAATAAGAATCTATACCATCTAGATGAGATCTTGGGTAATGTGTAAGAGCAAGCAGAAATTCAATAGCTTGCCGAGTGCAACTTACAAATATTGAAGAGCAAAACCCATTATATTTCAACTGGTTGGACACCAGTAGTCAAAGGATACACACACCATTTCAGATTTGACAGCATTAATCCAAATAGTATCAGGTTAAAATATTACCAAAATTTCAAAAGCAGAAATTTTCTTTGGTGTTCTTTTTGCCCAGGGAAAAAAAAAAAAAAAAAAAAGGTGAAGATTCCATTAAGTCACTGAAGACACCAAGTTTAAGAAACATGTATTGGAAGTGAACCATTAAATTCATAAGTTGGTCACTAAAAGCAAAAATATGGTGCAATTCTTTTTAGAACATTTGTAGTTTTTATGTCAACCTCTCACTGAAGTCTAATGACAGTTCTCTTTGATAGAAGAAGCATTAGTGAGAAGTTAATATTGGTTTCAAATTTTGGCACAAGGCCAGCAATTTGGAGGGGGGGGGCTACGTCAATTACATCAACTCCAGCACTCAACTAGTGCTTATTTTACTGACTCTGAAAAGATGAAAAATGAAGTTGACCTCAGTGGAATTTGAACTCAGACAAACAAAATGCCATTAAGCATTTTGCCCAGCATGCTAACAATTCTGCCAACCTGCCATCTTGAGAAGTTGATATTAATAGGACAAGGTTTAATGGATTTGTAAGAGTAGCGGATAAATACACATTAAAACTAAATGGAAATTATTGATAGATAAAATAATGGCTAATGAGAACACCTTAGATCCAGGTGACTAGTTCTGGCTAGAATCTATACAAAGGATAGTATTTTGGTTATTCTGTGATACGTTATCAAATGCTTTTTACCCCTCCATAATCCAAGGATGTTGATTCTTACAGAGAAAATAACAAGATCAATTGTGATATGCTTTATGGAAAACCTACCTAGCACATAATAGCATACTGATGAATATTACAATCAATAATTTTTCAATGTCAGTTTACCTGATGGCACTTTTTTTCGCTATTTTATTTCCAACACCAGACACATTCTGAGGTAGTACAACCTCATTTTGGGGACCATCAAATTCAGCTTCACTTTCAGACAGATTTCCACCACTAAAAATACATTGCAAATTTAAAAGACAATTAAAAAGGTAAAATAAATTTAATCATCATCATCGTTTAATGTCAGTTTCCCATGCTGGCATGGATTGGACGGATTGACTGGGATCTGGGAATCAAGGAGGCTGCACCAGGCTCCAGTCTGATCTGGCAAGATTTCTACAGCTGGATGCCCTTCCTAACGCCAACCACTCCGAGAGTGTAGTAGGTGCTTTTTTTTAATGTACCACCAGCACAGGGACAGAAGGGGACTGAATCCCACCTAAAACAAACTTTAAATCCTTGGCAGATTTTGTGAAAGTACAGACTAAGTTCCCTTTGTTCCAAAGAGACTTTTAACACTTAATGAATACATTTCATGCTTGTTTCAGTAATGATGTTAAATATCCATCAAAAGACATAATTGGTATTTTCTGACAATGAAATTCATAGTGGAATTAATTGGGAGTTTGAAGTCCTAAAAAAGACTGAGATGAGCTCATGCAGTTATGGACTCACTGGACCAGGGTGTTTGGTGCTGCCATTATCTGTGCAGCAGGACAAAGGTTCAGATCTTTAGGCATCTGAACATCTGAGACTTGGACACCATCCAGGGCCCTTAGGAGCTGCCTGAACTCTAGTACCACGATTACCATTGGTTGGACTTCGTACCCAATCAATGACTACTTAGGTGAGATGTATCCTGTTACGCAATACCATCGTTAGTTTAATGTCCATCTCGTTAGTATGGTACAGGGTTAATCTCTTTAGTTAAGCAGGCACTGAAAAGTTTAGGGCTTTAAGGGTATTGCAAAAGGCCTGGTTGGAGGCCCAACTTTCCAAGTTCTTTTACAGATCTTAGAAAAACTGAAGGACCACTGCATTAAGTGTGTGAATCAGAGGGGAATACATTGAATAAAATCATAATTAACTGATCCTCCTGTATTTTCTTTCACATAAAGCCAGGAACTTCTCGGTTCCCCTCATACATTTCTTTTCTTTCATCTCTAAAATGTACCTTTAGTAACATACTTCCTATTCTCACACAAGCTTTGAAATCTGCTTTGCTAATTGTATACTGAGCACACTACACACAACATAAAAAAAAATATCATACTTCTCAATAAAGTCACTGATGTCCTTATAGTTGCCAAGGTTGGGAACTTTCTTCTTTTTGATAATTTTCCTGACAGCAGGAGTGAGACCTGTAGGAACAACCCTAATATTACTGGAAAGAAAAGAAGAAAAAACCCATGAGTCAGAAACAGAATTTACAGAAATCATTTAATATCCATTGTGCATCCTGGCATGGGTTGGATGGTTTGACCAGGGCTGGCACCAGACTCCAGTCTGATCTGGCATGGTTTCTATGGCTGCATGCCCTTCCTAACACCAACCACTCCAAGAGTGTAATGGGTGCTTTTACGTGCCACCGGCATGGATGCAATTTGTGTGGCTCCAGCACCTGCCACAGCCGCCATTTTACTTGGCTTCACGGGTCTTCTCAAGCACGACATAATGCCAAAGGTCTCAGTCTTTCATCACTGCCTCCGTGAGGCCCAACAACATTCCACTCACTCACACTAGTCAAACATAAAAAGCATATACACACGAAAATAGCAGCTGTATTTATCATTTCATTTAGCTCCAGCCACAGCATTGAGAAGCACTCCACCAGAGGTATCATCATCATCATCATTTAATGCTCCATTTTCAATTCAAAGAATTCATTGAGGTATTCTCTACAGTTGGATGCTCTTCCTGTCACCAAACCTTATGTTTCCAAGTAAGGTAATATTTTCTTATAGCCAGGCATGGTCTTCATTGAAAACGAGTGGTAATGCATGGTTATACTCATCACATGATATCAAGTCAAAGACACTCACACACAGACATACACATAATAGGCTTCTTTCAGTTTCCATCTGCCAAATCTGCTTTGGTAGGCTCAGGGTTGTAGTAGAAGATACTTGCCAAGGTCCTGTACAGTAGGACTGAACCCAAGACCACAGAGTTGGGGAGCAAGTTTCTTAGCACACAGCCACGCTTGCACCTAAAATAACAACGGCTGTGATCCGAGTCCTTCTTGCCTACCTTCGCTGTTGCCACAACCAGAAGCGAGTTTTACAGAAACAGACTGGAGAGAGGAGAATATGAAACATGCCTACACTGCATGTAACCCATACAATAAAGTATTACATTTAATAACAGTATAACTTTGTTGGCGGGAAACAGAGAGAAGGAAAAAGTTTCAAAGTATTTACTTACTAATGTCGGAATTGTATTAATTTTGTTTCAGGATCATAAAATAACAAGACACAGCGCCTGATTCGTTTTAGTTTCACCTGAAATGAAATTAAAAGCAAATTTAACCCTTTTGTTACCATATTCCTGTTGCCATATAACTCCTTTGTTTCAATTAAAATAAGGAAGAATTTAGTAAAATAACTTTCTCATTGTGGGAAGTGTGATTGTTTCAGTTGCACTGATCACAAAACCTGTATATGTGTGTGTGTGTGAGTTGGTATGAAAAGGGTTAAGCAATTGAAGTAACAAAATTTCGTCACATAAACTTACCTGGTTGACATTAATTGAAGGAAAGAGGTTCTGAAAAACTGTAGCAACAAGCTTCATACTTATTGTTTTTATGTTTAGGTTTTTCATCACCAACAAAGGTTGGTGGTCAAATTGTTTAGAATTTCGATTGATGGACTTCATTGCAGATTCAACATCTTTTGTTAATGAGTATTCACAGACTTTAAAGTATAAAGTTGGTCCCCGAGGCTGTCGAATGATGCGCAGATTCAAATAGTTGTCTGTTCTTGTGAAGCATAATATTTGTGTGACATTAAAATAGCCTGCAATTGTAGTGAAATCTTTCATTTTGTTCCATTTTTTGACCTAAGAAATAAAATAATGGAAAATACATTACACGAATAAAAGAAAAAAAAAGTCCTAATATGTTACTAAAAAGATTGAAGAAATTTTGTCAATCATTTATTGAGATCGTTGCCAGTGCCCCTGGACTGGCTTGTGCGGGTGGCACATAAAAGACACCATTTCGAGCGTGGCCGTTGCCAGTATCACCTGACTGGCCTTCGTGCAGGTGACACGTAAAAGCACCTACTACACTCTCTGAGTGGTTGGCGTTAGGAAGGGCATCCAGCTGTAGAAACTCTGCCAAATTTAGATTGGAGCCTGGTGTTGCCATCCGGTTTCACCAGTCCTCAATCAAGTCGTCCAACCCATGCTAGCATGGAAAGCGGACGTTAAACGATGATGATGATGATGAAAGGTTAGGCTTTGAAACTCATTCTACTTCTGGCAATATTATTAACATCATCATCATTGTAATACCCATCTTTCAATGCTTGCAGGGGTCAGACGGGAGTTTATTGAGGCAGATTTTTCTACAGCTAAATGCCATTCATGTTGCCAAGCAAGGTAGTAATTTCCTGCAACCAGACATGTTTTTGGAGAATATGGAAATGCATGACATTCATCTACAACAATTATGCAATGCCAAGACAAGGTGACACAAACACACTCCATATTCAATAGGTTTCTTTCAGTTTGTCTTCCAAACCCACTGACAAGGCTTTTGGTTGGCCTGAGGGCGAAAGTAGAAAACATTTGCACAAGGTTCCATGCAGTGGGACTGAACCTAAAACCATAGGGCTGGAAGCAGGCTTCTTGTCCACACAATCACGTTTGTGCCAACAGACACAATCATTTAATGTCCATTCTCCATGGGTTGGTCAGTTTGACAGGAGAGCTGCACCAGGTTCCAATTGTCTGGTTTGACATGGTTTCCATGGCTGGGTGCTCTTCCAAACGCCAACCATTCTACAGAGTAAACTAGTGCTTTTTTTTACATGGCATCAGCATGTCATTTACATTAAAAATTGACAATGTCATTCACAGGCATAAATGCATGCATGAAGAACACGAGAAAAAATATTTAGGCTTCAAAGAATATATACCTTCAATTTGGATGCAGTATAAGGTTCCATGACTTTCCTAAAATCTTTTACTAACTGTTGTACATATTTGCCTACATTCCCACTTTTAATGACAAATGAATGGGGAGCCTTTTTGAAATCTGAATCCTCTTCTTTCTGTGTTGCTTTATGTGCACGCACAGACTTTGCCTGGAAGAAACAAGAAGTGAAAATAATACTAACATTATCTCAAAATTTACAACATCCTGAAAAAAAAAAAAATATATATATATATATATATATATATACACACACACACACACATATACATACTTTGGTCCAGATGGACTATATGTAATCTGAACCTTCCCCCCTTGTTTT
>NC_068993.1:54202120-54202730 GCF_001194135.2 Octopus bimaculoides
GGGGGGGGGAGGGTTCAGATTACATATAGTCCGTCTCTACCCATACTTTTTAAAATTATTATTAAAGTTGTAACAACATCACAAAAAAGCTGCTACTCAGACTTTCACATTCCTGTTTGTTGGGCTGTTGTGATTAAGACTTCTTAACCACAACAGCCAAACGAATGGGAATTTGAAACTGAATAGCAGTTTTTTTTTTTTGGTGATGGTTTTGCAGCTTTAGTAAAAACAAAAAAAAAACATATTACTCTACCTCCGGTATTTGAGTACTATTTTTTACCACCTTGTTTCGCATTTACGTGCTTTACTGGTGTGTGTGTGTGTGTATATATATAATATATACAGTAAGAAACCCATGTAATTTATGCACATTTTTCGCAAAAACTAAAATAAACTTTAGTGGGTGTGTAAATTACAAGTAGATTGTTTACAGAATTCTTTTGTTAAAAAATGATGTACAAATGTAAACGTTCATACCAGAAGTTGACTTATTTAATGTCAGAATAGGTTTTTACAGAAAAAATACGAAGTATAGGCACAGTACAACACTGATCGAGCCGATAACAGTTACTGCTTCGAGGTTTTGTATTAGAGTTAATACCTGCCCATA
>NC_068993.1:54202740-54204570 GCF_001194135.2 Octopus bimaculoides
TTTTTTTTTTTTTTTTCTTTTTCATTTAGCCTGTCCATAAAATTTATACATTCGTTGTAGGATACCTGTGTGATGTTCAAAAATTAGTGACACGATCACTAAAATGAACCAATACTCAAGCGATTGCTGTGGGAAGAACCCAGCAAATTCAGAATTGCAAAAATTATGCCAATATTAAAAGAAAAATTAAATACGAGGAAAATTTTTCTTTCACACACGCACGTGTCTGAAATACTACACGTGTCTTGGTGAAAATAAATCTATTTATTTAAAAGCTTGGAAAACTCTAAAAGACAGATTCAAAATCATTAAAAAAAAACCGGCAATCTTTCGTTTTACGCAATAATATTTTGTTGAAAATAGTTATTTATAACTAATTTCGTTAATTAGAAATAATTACTTGTTTTATATTTATAAATAATTAAGATTTCGTTGTTCGTGTCGCACGTGTGTTTACTTATGCAGTACATTATTATCATGAATATATCACACAACCTACATATTTCAGATATTATATTTTCCAATCTATCAATAGAACACGAAGGATAATAATAACAAAGAATTCGTACCCGTTTCCGTGGCATCTTCGAGAATTTAATGGAAGGGAAAACTTCAAAACGGAAATGGTTTTTATAGAAATTCCAAAACCTTCCACGATTATCTCCCTTTAAATAACTTTCTTCTCCTTCTTCTTCTTCTTCTTCTTCTCCTTCTCCTTCTTCTCCTTCTTCTTCCATTAGTCTTCAATGCAGTTTTCCTTATTTCTCTCTGCTTTTCTTTTTTCCCACAAATGAGAAGGCATCCTCCATAACATTAATCTGTTAAAATATTTGGGTATTATTTTATCTGTCTTCACGTTCTCAGTTCAAATTCGGGATCGATAAATTAACTACCAGTTGTGTACTGGTCCCCTCCCCCAAAATTTTGGGCATTGTGCCTAGAGTAGAAAAGAAAAAAATGTAGGCAATCTATCTGTTTGTCTGTCTGTCTGTCTATCCTTCTATCTATCAACAACAAATGGTTTGCCCTCAAGAGAGCAGTAAAAGAGGAAGTGATTAGATATAGCAAAGCACAAGCCATAGATAGAAACAGAGTAGAGGGTGAGCTAGTTAAGAAGTTAGAAGAGGCGATAAGAAATGACATCGCATCCGACGTTTTGGCGGTGAGGTTGGCCCTCAACCAACACTACAATGCCAAACACAAAGGGTGTGTTGTCAGGGCTAGGATGCGTGCTCTAAGAAACGAGAGGCCTGGGTGGCGGAGTCGCAACGGAGCAACAAAGCCACCATTCGGTCTCTGGTAGATGAACAGGGCCGCGAATTGCTCGAGTCTGGCAAGATGTGCGAGGCGTTTCAGCAGCATTTTGCCTGACAGTTCGGAACTAGTGCGAGCGAGAACGCAGGGTGGACTTTAGTGCCAGCCTGCTACGACTCTCGGCAAGATAGGCAGAGTGCTGCGAAGGTGCCATCACAGCGGATTTCATTGTACAGTGTCTTGGCCACAACATCATGTCTCATAGGGACCCCCTTATAAACGCTTATGAAATTTATAGATAAATATTTGCTTAAAATAACATATTTTTACATTTATTTATTTAACAGTATTTAACAAATAGGTTTATTGTCAATTAAAAGATATCGATTAAAAAATATATATAAAATCAAATTGCCCATAAAAAGTATTTGCTGTCCACGGACCACAGTTTGAAAACCCCTGGTTTATAAAGTAGTGTAGCTGAGTGAACAAAATCATGAAATCAGCTGTGTTGTCTTATTTATCGGTCTTTCGGAGCTCATAGTTCCAATATCTACCGTTAGGTGTCGTCGTCGG
>NC_068993.1:54204652-54220238 GCF_001194135.2 Octopus bimaculoides
CGTCGGTTGTGATTGTTTTGAAATCAGATTTGTTTACATCTGTTTCTCGGTTATTGTCTCATTCTCATTCATTCGTAACTTTATTTTTACCCCCATGGCTCCGAAGAAAATTCATAGTGAAACTGCTAAGCGCCATGCTATAACGCTGGAAGATAAACTGGTTATGATAAAACGCCATGAAAAAGGTGAAAAAGTGGTAGCAATTGCCCGATCTTTTGGGATGAGTCGGACAACTGTATCGACGATTATACATTATAAGGACAAGATTTTAGCACATATCAAATCTGAAGCCCCAGGGATGAAGAACACTGTCATTAATAAGAAAAGAGGCAAAATCTTTGAAGAAATGGAAAGTCTTCTTTCTCTTTGGATTGTTTGGTTGAATCGTCAGCGTGCTCCTATTAGTCAAAAAATAATTCAAGAGAAAGCGTTGTCTTTGTTTGAGGAACTGAAGAAAAAATATCCACATGAGAAAGATGTAGAGTTCAAGGCAAGTCAAGGATGGTTCATGAGATTTAAGGAGCGAAGAAGTTATCACTACATTAAGGACCGAGGTGAAAGTGCATCAGCTGTCGAACAAGCAGCAGCGGAATTTCCTAATGCATTAAAGAAAATCATCGAAGAAAACGGGTTTCTTCCCGAACAGATTTTTAACGTAGACGAAACTGGATTGTATTGGAAGAAATTGCCAGACCGTTCATTCATTTCCAAGGAGGAGAATACTATTCCAGGCTACAAGGCCTCAAAAGAACGTGTGACCATTATGTTGGGAGGTAATTGTACAGGAGATTTTAAGTTAAAGCCATTACTTGTGTATCATGCACACAACCCCCGTGCCCTGAAGAACATACCCAAGGCATCCCTCCCTGTCATATGGATGGCTAATTCAAAAGCATTAGTTACTGTTGTTGTTTTTGAAGATTGGTTCTTCAATCATTTTATCCCAGCAGCAGAGAAGTACTGTAAGGAAAAAAGGATTCCTTTTAAGATTTTACTAATCTTAGATAATGCCCCTGGCCACCCACAAAATATCGTAGATTTTGACCCCAACGTTACCGTCGTATACCTCCCTCCGAACACCACGTCTCTTCTGCAGCCAATGGATCAGGGAATAATTGCTATCTTCAAGCGTTACTATATGAAGCGTACGCTGCAGCAAGCAATAGCTGCAACTGATCTTCATGAGTCCATCACACTTCGTGACTTTTGGAAGAGATACGATATCTACAAGGCTGTACAGAACATAGCAGCGGCATGGAATGATGTACAGAGCACGGCTATGAATGGTGTATGGAAGAAGCTTTGCCCGCAATTCGTGAATAATTTTAAGGGGTTTGATAATGTTGCCATCAATAAAACGTTGGTGACTACGAGCAAAGAACTGGAAATGGATTTGGAGGAGGAGGATTTCACAGATTTATTTGAAAAAGACCAGCAGCCCCTGACGGACGAGGATCTGATAGAGCTTCACGAGCAGCAAAATAAAGAAGAAAAGGAAGTTGAACCCGAGCCACGTCACTTTACCATTAAGAAAATGCAGCAAGCATTTGCATATATCGAAAAAGGTCTTTCTATGTTCGAGGATATGGATCCAAATGTTCAGCGCTTTTCCAAGATTATGGGGACTTGTCACGAAGCTCTTGCTCCTTATAATGTAATCCTTGAGGAAAAGAAGAAGAAGGCTGTTCAAGGAACTCTCAACCAGTTTCCTAAGCGCGTCGAACAAGAACAGCCAGAGTCAGCTGTTGATGCTGACGATCCACAGCCATCGACATCTGCGATGTGAATCACCAAATTGTATGTACCTATTGGTAAGTTTAAAATAATTTAGGGTTTTTTTACTATTGCAAAATAATGATAATTACTTAATTTGTTTTTTAAGCTTAATAAAGGCTTTTATTTTACCATGTCTTATAGCAAACCACATTCATAAATAAAGCGTCCGCGATGTACGGTAAACACCGCCAAATGGTATTCGTTAATTTAGATTGCTTTTTTTTACTGTACTGCATTAAAAGATTAAAATTATTTGTTTGTAAGCTTAAAATAGGTTTTTATTAACCATGTTTTATTGAAAATGCATTCATAAATAAAGTACAGAATTGGGAATCGTTATTATCGGTTTAGCCTAGAGACAAGTTAATTCGACTTACGTCGTTTCACCTGGAACCAATTAACTACGTAGGGTGAGGTAGGCCTGTATTTATAATGCAGAGATTGTATTATGTGAGTTCACCTCCTATGAGGTTAACTGGAAATGTCAACTCGTTTACAATTTGCATTTGATAATTTTTCAAATATTGTCATATAATGCATTTATATTGCATAAAATTATTTTTTCTTCTTCATATTTGCTACATAGCATTGGTTAAATCATGTTGTCAGAATGACTACGAAACTGTGGTTAATAATAAATATCTAAATGTGTCCGTAAATTCTTTTATATTTTAAGAAATGTCTTTCCTTGTTTTGTTCCCTACATCCAGCAATCCGCCACAACTATTTCTGAAGATCTTCTACTCGTGTTGTTAATATACTGTCTCAACGAAATATAAAAGCAAAAAAAAAAGTACGTATTTATAGTGTTCAAATATATATACAATGTTTTCAAGGCAGAGTTTCTGTAGCAAAGAATTGGAGAGTTTTGCCTTCATTTTCCTTTCTTTTTAGTATACCTGTATTTCATACAACTGGAATTACGATTCTGAAAGAATCCTTTTTCCCCAAAATTTCAACTTTTAAATATTTTTTCGCACTCTATTCCGTGCCCTTTTCTTCATGGCAGTTTGACCATATTTACACACTGAATAGAATTCCTACCTATTCCTTTCCGAGCATGGCCATTTCCATGATAGCAGCAAAGTCTTGTAGTCTTTCATATTTTTTAATACTGTAGTCTGCTGAATTCACTTTGAATGTTCCGTATTGTATCTTTTGTTTCCATGACTAGAATTACTTTTCTAATTCAATGACAGATTCAGCAATAATTCAGTGTCTGTCCACTATACACCTCCACATAGCTTGTGCAGTTCTCACATGGCATCATTTATCTACACCTAAGTTCCTGAGTAACCACGAGATCAGAGAGGACTGTATATAGCTATGTAACTTTTATCATCTTTACTGTTCAATTATTCAGGTAAAGATGATAAAAGTTACATAGCTATATACAGTCCTCTCTGATCTCGTGGTTACTCAGGAACTTCTTGAATTGAAATAAAATTTTTGCTGTAGAATCTCTACTGTTTAAGTATCCTCTATATCTTATGCTATTTCTCTTATTATTTCAGGATACTAACTGACACTAACAACAGAAAATGATATTTACATCAGAAGCATCATCAATATTTGTTTTAAAAGCCCAAGAAAGATGTTATACAGAACAAATAGAACCATGTTTATGTAAATCTGGTGAATTATGGTGAAATGTTTCTTCTGACTGATGTTCACATTTATATAAGTCACTGTCTGTAATGAGTACAAAATAATTTTGCATTCTAAATAGGCTTAGATAAATTGATAAAGGACTTTACAACAGCTTTATATATTGGTGAAGAACACAGTTGGTGGAAATATAGCAGAAAGAATATTCATTACATATAATCTGTAAAAAGTGAAATGAAAAAGTATACATATGTTGTGAGAAGAGAAGCTAAATGAGCTTAAAGATGTTTTTTTTCTCCTAAAGAGTTGATGGAAACAATAAGGAATCTCAGGATATTGTAGTATCGTAATATGTCATTCTCTGAAAAAGATAAACTAACTACTAGTAAACGTATCCATACGAGAAAGAAAGCATATCCCTGTGATATCTGTGGTAAAGTATTCTCTACAAGAGGTGAACTAACAACTCACAAACGTATTCATACAGGAGAAAAACCATATCAGTGTGATATCTGTGGTAAAGCATTTCCTCAAAATCATCACTTAATTACTCACAAACGTATTCATACAGGAGAGAAACCATATCACTGTGATACCTGTGGTAAATCATTCCCTCAAAATGGTCACTTAACTAAACACAAACGCATTCATGTAGGGGAGAAGCCATTTCATTGTGAAATTTGCGGTAAATCATACTCTCGAAATGATGAGTTAACTATTCACAAACGTGTTCATACAGGAGAGAAACCATATCAATGTGATATCTGTGGTCAATCATTCACTCGTAAAGATAGTTTAACTACGCACAAACGTGTTCATACAGGGGAGAAACCATATCAATGTGATATCTGTGGTAAATCATTCTCTAAAAATACTAACTTAACTGATCACAAGCGTATTCATACAGGAGAGAAACCATATCATTGTGATATCTGTGGCAGATCATTCACTCAAAATAATCAGTTAACTAAACACAAACGTATCCATACAGGAGAAAAGCCATATCGTTGTGATATCTGCGATGAATCATTCTCTCGAAATGATGAGTTAACTACACACAAACGTTTTCATACAGGGGAGAAACCATATCACTGCACTATCTGTGGTAAATTATTCTCTGGTGCAATTAATTTAACTCTGCACAAACGCATTCATACAGGAGAGAAACCATATCAGTGTGATATCTGTGGTAAATCTTTTCCTCAACATGGGCACTTATCTAAACACAAACGCATCCATACTGGAGAAAAACCCTACCATTGTGATACTTGTGGTAAGTCATTCCTTCAAAGTGACCACTTATCTAAACACAAGCATATTCATACAGGAGAAAAACCATATCACTGTGAAATTTGTGGTAAACCATTCTCTCGAAATGACGAGTTAACTATTCATAAACGTGTCCATACAGGAGAGAAACCGTATCACTGTATAATCTGTGGTAAATCTTTCTCTAGAAGTAATCTCTTGAGTGGACACAAACGCATTCATACTGGAGAAAAACCGTATCATTGTGATATCTGTGGTAAATCATTCACTCAAAGTACTGCTGTAACTGTACACAAACGTATTCATTCTAAAGAAAAACCATATCATTGTGATATCTGTGGTAAGTCGTTCTCTCGAAATAGTCAGTTAACTAAGCACAAAAGTATTCATACAGGAGCAAAACTCTATCACTGTAATATCTGTGATAAATCATTCTCTCAGCATGATGGTTTAACTAACCACATATGTATACTTACAAGAGATGAACCACATGAATGATATTTGTGATTATCATTCTCACTAAAACTCTTTCATCTTTATGTATATTAAGTACATTCTTGTTTTATGTATTTATTGTATGTTTCCATTATGTTGCTGATTTTATTTATGGTTCCTTCATGACTTTATGGAGAAACTTGATGTTTATTTGCATAATTGGTGAAGAAATCTTTGAATTATCAGCGCTGGAATGTGTTGAACCACATTTTCTAAAACATTTTGTCATTTCAAATGTAAATCTCAAATTCCAGAGTTCTGACTGCTACAGTCTCTTTATATTTTTATATTAATTTAAAGTCTAAATAAAACTGGTTTACTATGAAATCCTTTTTTTTTTATTGCTTAATAACCAAATCTTGTTTGCACATTTTCTAAACTGATTTTCACCGACTATTTACTTTTAACTTATATAATTTATTGACACTATTTGATACAAGATATGATCTGATGTTATGAGGAAGTGAGTGAGATATCTATCTATCTATCAATCTCTCTCTCTCTCTCTCTCTCTCTCTCTATATATATATATATATATATATATATATATATATAAAGCAAAGGATGTCTGTATGTGTAGTACATATGCACTTCTAGATTTCAACCGATTTTCACCAAACATTACTTATGTGCCAAGGATGGTCATGCACTATTGCATTTTGCCAAGAGCTCCTATGTATAAGCGAGGCACCAGGGAAAAAGGTTTCTCTAAAAATTGCAGTTTTCAACTAATTCTTTCCCTTTTCTCTCTCTGCTTATTTCTATCTTCCTTTCTCTCATTCTCCGTTTCTCTTGCTTACCTATATTCTCTCTCACCCTCTGTAATAGTCCCTCTCTTTAAGTCTATGTTTGTTTCATTCACTCTCTCTCTCCCTTTCTCTCTCTGAAAATTGACTTCAATGTATTTCAGTTTTGTTTTGCTTAAATATCTTTGTCTTTACGTTATTTGCACATTCTACCTACAACATTACTTATCTTAAATTTTTTGCATTCTGTCTATTTAAATATACTATTTACATTTCTCCCTCTATCGAAAACCATTGTGGTACAGCCGATAAGCCTTCATTACTAACCAATGAGAATTCAACCATGCCACTGAGTGTTCATGCATTAGAAAAAGATATCCTAAAGTGAATCAAGTTTTTTCATTCAAGCTATTTTCTTCTAGAGCTCTATACACTGAAATGGGGTTTGTAATTTCTGTCTACAAATTGACTTCCATGGCTGATATGTGTATGTTTAATAATGTATTTGCCATCTTTGCGAGGTTCAACATCCAAGGTCGTTTTTCACTACTTTGTCCCATGTCTTGGGTTTCCCTCTTCCACAGGTTCCATTGTCATTTAGTGACCAGCACTTCTTTATGCAGCCATTGAGAGTTCTCATCATATCATCCTTAAGCAAGTTGTCAGACCTACTGGCATCATGCTAGGATGGCTGGATAGGTATCAAAAGATTTATTAGCAAATGCTTATCTACGAATATGAGACAGTATGTGTGTGTGTGTAAATGATTAACAGTATGGTGGGTAGACACACTTAATGGTTAACTCTATTTTTTTTATTTTTCTTAATTACTTCCTGTTTGTATCTATAGCTTCACAACTAAACCTGTTCCTACCAATTTCTTCTCAATGTATTTAAGCTATGACCACTAACAACATGCTCAAGTGAATCTTCATGAGCAAAACCTCACTCATGTAATGAGGTACATTATTACATCACCTGATGAAAGGCTTCTGAACCACGGGATGCGCTGAAATTGATTATATAGTTTCCCATTCACATAGCTATCCTCCATGGATGAGGATAGCTGTGTGAAAAAGTGCCACAGCCTCGCGGTTGAGGGTACCTGTGGAAGAGATAGACCCAGGAAGACCTGGGATGAGGTGGTGAAGCACGACCTTCGAACATTAGGCCTCACCAAGGCAATGACTAGTGACCGAGACCTTTGGAAATATGCTCTGCATGAGATGACCTGGCAAGACAAGTGAGACCATAACCCGTGGCTTTTACCAGGGGTGTAGCAGCCCACTTATGCATACCTTTCCTTCTTTAGACACAAAACCCTGCTTCCAAAGACCTGTTGAGGCAAGTGAAATCAAATCAAATTCAACGACTGGCATCTATGCCAATCTTCCTTCAGTAGACACTAAACTCAGCTTGCGAAGACCTGTTGGGGCAATTGAACCAAATTCGATGATTGGCACCTGTGCCAGTGGAGCGCTAACAGCACCATCCGAGCGGGATCACTGCCAGAGCAGCTGTCTGGCTTCCGTGCCAGTGGAACGTAAAAAGCAAGCGTGATCGTTACCAGTGTCGCCTTACTGACACTTGGTGCTGGTGGCACGTGAACAAAACATTCGAGTAAGGTCGTTGCCAGTGCCGCTGGACTGACGCCTGTGCAGGTGGCACGTAAAAAACAACGTTTGAGCGTGCCTGTTGCCAGTACTGCCTTGACTGGCCCTCGTGCCAGTGGCACATAAAAGCAGAGGGTCAAAATTGGTAACACAAACAGGAAGAGCTGCTAAGCCTGAATGAGGTTGTGATAGTGAATGTGTAAATCAAGTGAGGACAGGAGACAAACAAGAACACGTGTGTGTGTGTGCATGTATGACAGGAAAACAATGATTATGTTATGAACCTCATTAGCTTTCAACTGTTTCTGCTATAAGCTGCAGTGGACTCAGAGTTGACTGTCGGAATAACACCCTACAACTTTGGCAAAGCTTCGAATATGAAGTGCAATCTATTTGGGAAAAAGAATTACATTTGTATATATATCTCTCCTGTGTTAAAAAACAAAATTGTTTCATTCAAATATATATGCAATAAACAATTTAATGCATTCTCAAATTTCCAAAGCTTTCTTATTACTTTTGATATATTTGTATGTACATAAGATTTTGTTGTTAAAATTAATGTGCAATAAACTGTTTATATTTCTACAATACATAAAATATTTAAACATTTTTCTATACATTTTCTAATAATATTTAATCACAAAAATACTAGGTTAAGGAAAAAGTTTGTGCACCATGTTAAAATAATAATTTTTTTATGCAAGAATTTATTCAAAAACAACAACTGTTCTTCAAAACAAAAACCATCATTTTCCACTTCTACTAATGATCTGCAAGTTTTTGGATTTGGTCAAAGTACCAATCCTTCAGCTCTGAAGCGAACAATTCTTGACAGGCTTCTTCAACCCCATAGAATGACTCAAATCGGTGACCTTTCATAAAGTGCTGCAATGTCTTTTTGTTTTTTTTTTATGACCATGTCTCCAAATGCAGGTAATCACAAAGTACAAAACATTTTCTCTTTAGTTTTCTAATATCCTTCCCGCAACAGAAAGGTTGACTGACAAAGTTATTGTGAATGAAATTGCTTCGAAATGGTCCTTTGCAAGCTATAGTAAGGTTTCACAAAGTAAATCTTACAGAATTAAGGCTCCACATGGAAAAATGTACAGCTTTTGGTGGAGAAAACACAAATACAAATTTTGATGAATGTTTGTGCAAAAGTGTTTGCTTCAATTTTGAATCAACATGATTCAAAATTGAAGCAAACAATATCTAACATAAAACTGTGTTGATAAATTATATAAAAGGTGAAAATCAGATGAGAAAATGTGCAACTTTCAACATACACTGATCAAGGTAGTGAATTTTGTACATAATATAAAGTTGAATCACAAGACTTGGTTAGAGATTCCAAATGAAAAATAGTAAAAGAATAATTTCAGAGTAAACCAATTTTATTTAGATTTCAAATTCTTATGAATATTCAGAAAGAATGATGCAGTTGGAACTCTGGAATTTCAGACTTCCACTTGAAATAACAAAATATTTGAGAAAATGTGGTCCAACACATTGACAATGGACAGAAAAAAGAGTGTTGGTGATAATTCAAATATTATTCCACACACTTTGTGTTTCGGTAAAGTTTAAGACCACAATGACATTTGCAAATTACTATAAATTCAAGAAGGGAACATGTCATACATGAAATTATAGATATTAACAAGAGAATTAGTCTCTTGATAGAATAAATACAATAAATATAAAACAAAAATACACTTGAACGTACATACTATACATGCCGGAATATATATATATATATACACCCAGAACCACGCTAATAGCCTAGGAATTAAATTTAAGATTTCATGGTTTTCTGGGAATTGATGTTGATAAAACTATTCCGAGCTGGCATCACCATTGTTATGTTTTCACTATTCTGTGTAACGTCCTTTCATTTTTATTACAGATTCTTCAGTTTTGGGGTGAACCCCGCTAATAGCTTTTGAATGAAAATATCCCATCTAGACCTTTATTTTTAAAAATGAAGGGTAATGATACATATTAAGCATACATTGAGTATATATTTAACAGAAATCCATAATATCATTATCACATTTATTGACATAATGAATTATTTAGCCACATGAATGCTACTTTGATAGGTAACCTCAAAAACCCTAATAGTCATGGAATCTCTCAATTTCTTAATAGTAGCAGGTTGTACTGCCTCTGCTACAACTTTGATGGTCACCCAAAAGACATCTTTTGATGTAAATTGGTGTCCATCAGCATAAACATCTTGTTTAATGATGGACCACAGATTTTCAATAGGGTTGAGATCCACAGATGATAGCAGCCACACCATCAACCTTTCACGCTGCAAGACCCTAGGAATGTTTGAGTGGTCCTAGCAGAGTGAGAGGGAGCATTGTCATGCATGAATATGAGATTCCTTAGAAGTGACAGCAGTATGTCATCTAGCCAAGAATCCAAGACCTTCTTCAGGAAACTGCAGTAGGTGGCTGCGGTCACTTTAAATTCTTCAGGCACCTTGACTGGGCCAACATATCTGTTCCCAAAGATACCAGACCACAACATGACTCCGACACCTTGTTGATGTAAACGCTGGTGATGCTCATCTCCAAAAGAGACCCAACCATCAGGTTCATCAAGGGTCGCCCTGGTTTCATCAGTGAACAGAACATGACTCAAGTCTCATGTCTTGTACTTTTGGGACCATTGTGAGGAGGCAGTATCAGGAGTTCTTGCACAGAAGCTATGGTTCCAAGAATGTGATTTCTAGTGGTTTTCAGAGCATGAGGAAGTCTGGAAGTGGTGAAAATGGTTTTGCTTGTTTGAGACTTTTTAGTGAGCATGATTACCACAAATATCAGTGATGTAGTTTGTCACTTTTAAAAATACATATGTAATTAGTTAAACCAAAAGATTGAGAGAATGCCAGTTTTTATAACCGATTAATGTGGGAGAATGATTTACCACAGCTGTCTCAGTGATATGGTTTTTCTTTAGTATGAACACGTTTATGGACAGTTACAGCAGTACTTTGGGAGAAGGATTTACCACAGATATCACACTGATATGGTTTTTCCCCAGTATGAATTCGTATGTGTCTCTTTAACATATTACCTTCAATAAATGCTTTACCACAGATATCACAATGAAATCGTTTTTCCCCAGTATGAATGCGTTTATGAGCAGTCAAGTCACCGTTTCGAGAGAATGATTTACCACAGAAATCACACGCATAAGGTTTCTCTCCTGTATGAATATGTTTGTGAGCAGTTAGCTCATCGTTTCGGGAGAATGATTTATCACAGATGTCACAGTGATAGGGCTTTTCTCCTGTATGAACACGTTTGTGTTTAGTTAGCTGATTACTTTGATTGAATGATCTACCACAGAAATCACATTGAAACGGTTTTTCTCCAGTATGAATGCGCTTGTGATCAGCTAAGTTAGAACGTTTAGAGAAGGATTTAGTGCACATGTCACACTGATAAGGTTTCTCTCCTGTGTGGATGCGCCAGTGTTCGGTTAAACTATCTCTACGAGTGAACGCTTGACCACAGATTTCACATCCATATGGTTTCTCTCCTGTATGGACACGTTTATGAATAATTAAATCATCAGTTCGAGAGAAGTGTCTACCACAGATATCACAGTGATATGGTTTCTCTCCCGTATGAATACGTATATGAATAGTAAGACGAGCTTTTCTAGTGAATGACTTTTCACAAATATCACACTGATACAAAGTCTTTCCTGAGTCTTTTGCCATTTCTTCGGAACAAAAAGAAAACCAAAATCAATCTTTTAACTCATTTCACCATCATTTTCCTTCTTTCTCCACAATATATGGATACTTCACTTGCTTTTCTTTTTATAATTTACATGTAACAAATATTCTTTAAAATATATTTCCATCACCTCTCACCTTTACAAATATCTGAAGATGTTGAAAAGTCTTTTATAGATATATCCATTTAGAATGCAAAATTATCTTGTTTTTTTGTTTTTTTTTCCAGACAGTGACTTGCACAAATCACAAATGTTCCTAATAATCTTCCCCATAATTCTCCTGACTATATAAATATTATATTTATTCTGTATAACATCCTTTGTCTTCATAAAATTATAAATATTGATGATGCTTCTGATCTAAAGTAATTTTTTGATACCAGTCTCATCAAGGTCCTGAAATAATAGAGAAACAGTATAAGATATAAAGAACAATTAAACTGTAGAGAATTACCAAAAATTCACATTTCTATGGTCATAAATTTTAGAATACAACTGAAGTTATCCAGATTATCACAACATTATTTCATACATATCAGAGCAGAGATATACATATAACAGAGATAAATATCATACCACAGAAAAGAAATGTCTCCTTGTCATGATAGTTAGAAGCAAGTGTCATTATCAAGCAACAACATCATTTGTTTCAAGTCCTCCATAAATACATGGTTGGTTAAGGGAAATATATAAGTGAGGGTTGGTGACAGGAAAGGGGCTGTAAAAAAATCTGCCCAATGAATAATGTCTATATAATCAGGGAAAGAAGAACATTAAAATGAAGACATATTTTAAAAGGGATCGGATAATTTACTGTTGTCCCACTGAATGCTATCTGTGAATCTTAAGGGTGAGGAAAAAACTTGGGTGCAGTAAACGGTTTGGTTCACATATAGGCAATAATAAAAGCAAAAAGCAATATGGACTCTCCATGAAATGGTCAAATAGTTTAGGTTCTGGATGGATGATCAGATAAAAAATGTGTACCAATAAGACTACTACCAACTCAAACTATGGCTAGAAATATTTCCTGACTTTGAAATAAGAAAAAACGAGATGACTGCCGGGGAATCTTTCTTGTAATAAATGTTTCAATAGCTACAAAAAAATTACAGAAGCTGAGATGCTTTAAATATCTAGGAGAATGAGATATGGGCTAATCAACTGCATAAGAGTATTTCATACCCAGTGTCTGGCACAGTAGCATCACTGCCCTCAATTTTAAGGGAAAGATGATGCAAGCATTGTATACGTTATATAGATGAGAGAGAGAGAGAGAGTTCTAGCAAAAGAGATTACATAGAGGTAATGTAGAAGTATCTGGTGAGCAAAAAAGACACCTATACTTAGCATTTGTTGAGCTAGAGAGGTACTTTGATTGGAGTTGTAATCTGGTGGTCACTAAGTTTGGGATAAATGTATGATGTTTTGTGAGAGCTGCACAAACCATGTACAGAGGTGCAGTTAGCAAAGTGAGAGTTAATAAAGAGTATAGCTATGAATTCAGTGAGAATGTGGGGTTGCAACAAGACTCAGTCTCCACAAATCCATTTTGTCCGTTATAGTGTTTCAAGCCATTACACAGTTCAAGGCCGCCTGCTCGTGTTAACTCATTTATATTGTTCACAGACTTTTTATAGCAGAATCTGTTGTACAATTAGAAATTCCATGCAAAGATGCAAAGCTTTGAATCGAGAGACTTGCAGCTGAAT
Source organism: Octopus bimaculoides (assembly GCF_001194135.2). Taxonomy (NCBI): domain Eukaryota; kingdom Metazoa; phylum Mollusca; class Cephalopoda; order Octopoda; family Octopodidae; genus Octopus; species Octopus bimaculoides. The sequence continues at coordinate 54,217,637 of NC_068993.1, forward strand.
TTAGCAAAGATTGAAGTATTAGTAAATATAAAGAAGACAAAATAGTGCTCCAATCAGGAAAACAACCATACTCGATATATAGAAAAAAGCAATAAGTAGTAATCGTATTCGGTGTATTGCAGTGAGTGGGGGATATAAAAAAAAAAGTGAAATATTGAAAATGGCTGAGTTTCGAAATATCAATCAAATATATTAGTAATCGAAATAGCAATCAGTACGATTAGCGATCGAGAAGGAAAAGGACACGCAATTAAGGGAAGATTATTAGAAAAAAAAAAAAAAAAAAAAAAAAAAGAACTCTGAAATTTTTGGATAATTTTTTTTTTTTTTTCCTGTACCGTAATTCAAAGAATTGGGAGACTTTTCAATTAGTATTCTTGTGTTTTGCTCTTTTCATTCCCGAAGAGGTATTCCAAAAATCTGTTTTGCAAATATTTTAAATAGTTTAAGCAATGATAAATACTCACTTCTACTTTTCTTTTATGTATCGTTGACAGTCTACTATCAGCATGAGAAGAAGATCATCCGTGGAAAAGGTCACGATGGATTGCTTGACGAAAGGAGGAGACATCAAGTGACATTTATTATAAATATGGATAAACTTAGAGATTTATTGCTAACCACTGTTTCGTAGCCATTCCAACAAACATACCATTTAACCAGCGTTTTTAGGTGATAAAAGGAAAAATAATAAATGAAACTGAAATGATAATAGAACATCGTTGTTCTCTTTAATCATGGCTTTACATGAGCTAAACAACTACAGCAGCAATGTTCTAGCCCAGCATTCTAGAAATAGCGACTGAATTTCCCTCAAATTACACCATTCAGTATTGAACCAGACGACTATAATATAATTACAGTATACATTCCGCCGAAACTAGTGCGAGTTAGAAGATAATATTCGATAATATATTGGGTTGGGACAAAAGTTCGTAACAGTTTTCAATTGATGATGTCTAAACAAATGATTTCGTTTCTCACTTGACAGAAGCAGGTATCATCCATATTTTCTGAAAGGTGACATTTCAACGCGTTTTTCCTTACGATTAATTTGAGGATAGTTTACTTTTACATTAAAAGTGAAAATGATGGAAAATGCGGTACATTTCCGTTATTTGATGCTCTGTTATATCTGCATAGGTAAAAAAAAAAATTTTTTTAAAGGTATATGTAGACAGCAAGTTAACAAATATGTTGACAGGCAGGAACGACTCCTGGTGCAGGTATGGTCATGTATTGTCACAACTCCCTGTCCAAAACCAACCTTCAAGGCACAGTCGAGGAAGGGTGAAAGAGGGAGCCAGAGAAAATTCTTGTTTGACAACATTGAAGACTGGACAGGTCACAACACTGTGATCCTGCTACACACGACAGAACAGTGTTTAACAGTAATTGATTACTGCAAGTGTCTACAGTGGTACCGCAATGAGTGGCTGCAGCAGTTAAGGGAACACAATGATGCCATAGCTGAGAGCTTTGTAAGTGATTGGCTAGGTTTAGGAGTCAAACTTTTGATCTGATAGACCATGAACATTCTGGCAAAATTACAGTCCAAATGACCAAAATGTAACATTTATTACGAAGTTTCTCCTTGCAAAGTTAGGCAGCACCATGACATTGTGGTAGCTGTGGCTTCCTCTGGGATTGCAGCTACTTTGTTACCCGGTGGCAGGACAGCACACTGGACTTTTAAACTCCTTCTCAATTTAGCAACATCCGAGATGCCTTCATGCAACATCATCAAAAGCTCAGATCAGGGGCAGATACTTAAAAGGTGTCATCTAATCGTCTGGGATGAGAGCTTTGGAAGCATTAGGTAGGGCCCTGAAAGACATCCGAGACTCCAATGGGAGGTGTAACGCTTCTGTTGTCAGGTGATTTCAGGCAAACTCTAACTGTCATTCCGAAAGGCTCTAGAGCAGATGAGATCCAAGCATGCCAAAAGTCCTCTGCCCTGTGGCATCGTGTTACTATCCTCAGTCTTACCACTAACACGAGAGCTCAACTACACAGCAACCAAATGTCCGCAAAGTTTGCACAGGACATTTTGACACTTGGTGATGGCAAAAGAGCAATATTAGCTCCAAAAAACGTCGCTGTTAAAAAGAATAATAAATCAACAGCTAATGCATTCTCTTCCCGGCACTCTCCACACTTACAAGTCTGTTGATACAATTCCAGATAAAAATAAAGTGGTGAACTATCCTCCTGAATTTCTCAATTCGTTGGAGCCTCCTGGACTACCTCCCAACATATTAGCACTTAAAGTTGGAACTCCTGTAATGCTACTCCGCAATCTGGAACCACCAAGACTTTGCAATGGGACACGACTGGTGATAAAGAAAATGATGTCAAAGGTTATCGAGGCTATCATTCTTTCTGGATGTAGAAAAAAATGATGACGTCTTCATTCCAAGAATTCCAAGAATTCCTCAGGAGCAGAAATCTCATTTCACTTTGTCATATTACTGCGGGAAATTACTCTGAAAGAAATCTTTGCAGAAAGGTGAGTAGATTGATTGCATATTTCTTTCATTCTGTCATCGCAGTTTTGAGAGATTTGGCTGTTATTTCTAACATGTGAATAGCCTGCTTGAAA
>NC_068993.1:54220849-54222975 GCF_001194135.2 Octopus bimaculoides
CCCATTTGCTCTCAACTTCCTTACGACATTTGTCCATCTTTTTTCAAACACTCTTCGAGACAAGGCGTCACCTCTCCAGACTGATCTTACTGGAAAATGAAAATACTCGCTTCGATCAACAATATCTATATTATATGAACTTTGACATGAACCGGAACTGTATTATAATAAAACTTGCAGAACAAATAAAAATTTTAATTAAAATAATATTTCATATTTCTTTTCATTTTATAAACAATAAAATTGTTTATAAATTGATTAAATAAATAAAAAGAAAATTCACGAATTTTAATTATTCATTATTTGATTGATAAATTTCGACAAACAGGAAGTGGAATTCCATGCGAGGCTAGGTCTTTTAGTCTTTACATTAAAGATGAACGTCAAGCAAATCTCCAAGAAGCGAAAGGTATCTTTAATTTACTATTTAAATACTTTTGTTTTTATAAAAATTTCACTCTTGATTCATTCACTATAGATTTGTGATTGCGTTTGATATGTTTAATGCATTTTTTGCTTCGATATTATTCGGATGTTTACAGATTTTCTCGCTAGGTTATTCATTACTGCATCCTTTCTCACATGGCAATGGCATATAATTATCTGATACTTCGCTATAGTTCATTTATTTCCGTCTAATTCATCTCTGAGTATAATATATAAATGTTTGTTTATCTCAGTTTCGTAAGAATTGAATGAAACCTACATTAAACCCATCATTTATAAATTCTTCCACCCCTAACTAAATCCCTCAACTATAAAACATGTCTCAGTGAAATAAACCTTGTTCTATTTCGCTGCTGTTTAAATCTTTCAAGATAGACTTTGTAAATATACACAGTAAATGGCGGTTTACTGTCCACTGCGGTTCTAAGCATCTATATTACTTTGGTTACTGAGAAATTTCGTGTATAACAAGACATTAGCTGTTTGTGTTAGATTTAAACAGTATTGAAAGCGAAAGAACCTGACTATTTTAAACCGTATTTTCGAATGATATCCAACGTTAGTTGAATATGGGAGCCGCTGTTTATATCTCAAGTGCCCGTTTGAGTAATATTGAGTAATATTTACTGAACTTGCTAGTTCCTACCTCACTCCTCGTCACTCGTCAACCTAAATGAGCAACTGTGGCCCTGTAGCCATTTCTCACTATAATTCATCTTTCACGTGGCTACCTCCTACACATAATTTGGCTTATACCGAAGCATCTCTTAGATTAACTTCTGTGTCGCATGAATTTCTCAAACTGATGTGAAGGAGTCAATGAGGTTAATATTGTGATTACGATATGTTTATAACTGGCTGTCGTGCAGATGACTTTGGCGAAGGTAAAGAGTACGCACACCCGGGGTTTTAGGGTTATACCGAAAACTGGTGATGTGCGTATTCTTTACCGCCACCGATGACTTTTATAGATCTAACTTCATTGTCATTGGTGTGTGTGTGTACTAAATCAACTATATTGTTTATGAGTGGGGTGCACCTGGAGAAAGTCTTTCAAAGCCTTCAACTGTGTTGCTAGATCACTATAGATAGTTCCAATGAACACTGACCGCTGCATGTCTTCAAGCAACTTTACTTCAGAGGAGTGGTCGTTCGCCTGCTAGAAATGTCCCTCTTCATAAGAACACGTTACACAATGTACTCCTAGATATACAAAACTACGAGATGGTCGCAGCTGAAATGTCGAAATCTTTACGTGTTTGACCACACCTGAATGTGTTGATGCCTTTAAAATATGTCAGTAATGGTTCATTACTGCTGCAGGGTTTAATCAGGTTCCTTGAATAACCTACCCTCTATACACATGAAAATTATATGGTTAGTAGACACAGTACATAAAAAGAAGTGTAAATGGATCTTTTTTAAAACTGGGGCCACATTTTTCATTAATGTTTTACGTAGTGTTTTTGGTAGCGAAAGACTTTCAAACTTCGTATACTTATCTATTTTGTGTTATAGAACAGAAAAATATTTTTGTATTCGAATTTATTTCATGTAAATAATTGTCTTATTTCGATAATTTCAACCAATCACTGACGAGTATTCAGTTGTTTACATTTACTCCTTTGGCTGATTAAGCCATAGCTTCGTTTTATTTGCTTTTTTCATTTTCTTTTTTT
>NC_068993.1:54224921-54227231 GCF_001194135.2 Octopus bimaculoides
GTATTCTAATATATTATATTTTTTTCCTCCCTCTGCTACCAGGTGTGTTGGGAATTAAAGTGAAGATTATGTTACCATTTGATCCCAATGGCAAGATAGGACCTAAACGTCCTCTACCAGATCATGTTAGTATTGTTGAACCAAAAGAAGAAGTAATAGTACAGACCCCATACAGTGAACATAAAGGAGTTAAACCACCTGCAGAAGCTCCCCCAGTTTCATCATAAAGTCAGTCTTGATTTCTTTCTTTAGTTTTATATCATTTGTATTTTCTGACATTGATTACAATATTGTGACTGATGTGTATTTCTTGTCTCTTCCAGGTGGGCTCCAAAAGCTGATTTTATGGATAAATAAACGATTTGGAAGAGTTTAAAATGTCTTCTGTTGTTTGTGTGGCAATTCCATGTTGAACTTTTATTTTTTCCTCTTGGCTCTATATCGTATATTTTAAGAGTGGTACTTTTCCTATCGGTCTATTATGCAGAACTACTAAGTTACAGGGATGGATACAAACCAACACTGGTTGTCAACCACATCTGCTGGCTTTCCACCTACCAAATTCACTGACAAGACTGGTTGACCAGGGGCTACAGTAGATAGTGGTCATGGTGTTTGAATGATTGGTGGGGCTATTGAAAGAAGAGCAGTTTTCAGTTCAGTTGTTTCTTATAAAATAGTGACATCCTTCAAACTTTGAAATGTGCATCAACCAAGAACTGCTGAAATAGCTTGCATGATTTCATGCACTGAGAATTTCAAATTGCACAATAGCATTAATATTCCCTTGATCATTGTCAGTCCATGTGTCACCAGTGTTTGTTCTCTTAGAAACAATATTGGATCAACTACTGGAAATTTGGTTTCTTCATTCATTGTTTAGTGTGTTCTTTGTCTTAATTCCCTATTTCACTCCCTTGCTAATTTGCTGGCCTGCAAACTCTCTTCATCTTTTGACCATGGTTTCCTGATGCATTGCCAATACTAGGTTTTCACACTTCTTATGGTCGGTCACTAGATAATGACCGAAAGAGTACAATTTTTAATACAAGCAGCCAAAATGAGGTTCCTTTAAAGAATCAGAGAGTCTTCAGGATGAGCCACTACTTCTAATAGAGATGGGAAACCTGGATGAATGGAAATATCAGCTGACTTTTCAAGGTTTTCATATTTGACTTGATAAAACAAAAGCTTCATTGAAGCTATAATATTGAAATTCATGCAGGTCATGTCTAGTTTATCTTTGTTGTCTACCAGATAGCAATTGTATCCACATGATATGCACTTCTACCAGTTGCACATAAAAAGTACCCAGCTGTAGAAACCATGGCACAAGAGACAGTTGTAGTATGGACATTTTTCAGACTGTCCAATCCATGACAATATGGAAAACAGACGTGATATCTTCCAGGATGCTTTTTAAATATAAAATCTTGAATTTATTTTCACTACCACATCTATCAACTTATTTAACGTCTGTTATCCATGCTGGTATGGGTTGGACAATTCTCCTAGCCAATCCCACTACAACCGTTCTCACTAAATGAATCCTTATATTATCCTGTTTTTTTTTTAATATCCACTTCTATGTTTGAAGGGGTCAGAACTGTATGGTGGATTGTCGTTGGTTGGATGCCCTTTTATCAACTTTCACCCATTTCAGAGTAATGGCTAGTCAACAATCTGTAGGGAGCATAAGACCAGACTTCTCTGCCCCATATATTCCTCCCTGGGCAGGATACCTATCCATTGTGTACTCTATAGTAGAAGCCACGCAACAGGACTGAACCTGAAACCGTGTGATTGGAAAGCAAGCTTCTTACCTCACAGCCATGCCTGTGTTATGCAATTTTTTTTAATGAAATGTGTTTAGAGACTAAGATCTCATTTTTCAATAAAGCAGTGATATTGCTGCACACATTTAACCCTTTCGTTACCATATTTCTAACCAAATTACACCCCTTATGTGTTTCAATTAATTTCTAACATAATCATAAATTTAGGCTGGTTTCATTAAACAACTCTAACTTTTTTATTTATCAACATATTAATGTGATTTTTGGAAGATAAAATTAACGAAAGGCTCTCAACCAATTCTATACCAAAATTTTTGTCACAAAGTGACTTTAATTACAGGTAAATTCAACAAAATATAAAATTATTAAAATTTTTGTTCAAACATCGCTACAGAAAATGGGTTATTAGCTAATATTCAATTGGGTATACAACAAAATATTATTATAGAAGAGTTGTGCACATTACTGTCTCTTTTGCCAGTATAAAATTAAAATCCAGAGCAGTACCCAGTAT
>NC_068993.1:54228345-54235163 GCF_001194135.2 Octopus bimaculoides
TGAGGAGCATATCCTGGCAACAGGAATTCTTGTTTCCAATGATTTATGTTTTATGCTTTGAAATCTCTATGTTGCTCCTTACTGGAGAGAGATGAGCAGGAGAGAAAAAGAAATCTGTTTATTATAGTAAAGCCTCCAAAATCAAATCAAATGGAAATTGTTGTGAGTCCCATGCTGGTAGCACGTAAAAAGCACCATCCAATTGTGGTCAATGCCATCTCCTCTGGCCCCTGTGCCGGTGGAACATGAAAAGCACACACTACACTCTCGGAGTAGTTGGCGTTAGGAAGGGCATCCAGCTGTAGATACACTGCCAGATCAGATTGGGGCTTGGTGCAGCCACCTGGCTTCCCAGACCCTAGTCGAACTGTCCAATCCATGTGAGCATGGAGAACAGACGTTCAATGATGATGGTGATTACTTTGTCAAATGTAATGTTTTATTTATTTAGTTTCAAATGAATCTTGTAATTTTGATGATGTGATTGCTTATTGGATGTGTCTGCACATATCCAATAAGGCTGTATATATTCATCCACAATGAAGGCAATTAGTCTAGAAGGATGGCAACTATGACAAACCTAGTTGTACATTATATATATATATATATATATATAACTTCTAGTCCAGTGGTTCCCAACCCTTTTATTTAAATGAGTTTTCCCATGGACCCCTTTCAATATGCTTATACTTATGTGTGTATAAATAAATATACATATACAATGATGTTTTGAATTTAGTTTGCAGACCCCACAGGAACCAATGTTCTAGTCTGTAGAACTGAGAAAACATGAACACCACAATGGAAACAACCCAATTAAGAAAGCAGTTACCATGAAAATAAATAAATTTTGATTTTAAATACTGGCAGTACAATATAATGCACCTTGTTTACGCTAAAGTGTATGGTGACAGGAAGAGCATCCTCAGGGTCAAAATTGTATCAGTTTGGATTAATGGATGAAAATGTTTTACTGCTTCATTTTCTTTCATTTCATGTGTGTATGTGATGTACTGCATCCAGCTGAAGAAGAAAAAAAAAACCATGCCTAAGAGAATAGAACAATGAGAGACAGTGCAGAGTGATGAGGCTTTCTCGGGAGCAATCAACGTAATGCCAGCAGTGTGAAGTAGTATGTTATATGGAAGGAAGGAAGGAATGGCAATAAGGCAGGATGGATGGAGGAGACATACAAAGCTAAAAGATGACATTCAATTAATAACGTGATTAAATTGACAACTCCACAAGTCACATCACAGAAAACACTAAGAACAGTTGCTCCAAATAAGAATTGATACAGAGTACACACAAGCCTGTAACCCTTTTCTTTAGCAAAATAATTATCATTAACCCTTTGGCATTTAAACAGACCAAATATTCTACCTGTTTTATATCTAATCAGGCCAGATCTGGCCCATCATACCTACCCAATTATGTCATGCTAAAAATAGACAATCACCTTATCAAAATCTCAAAGCTACAAGGTAATCTACAATTAATTCAAGACAATGTGAATAATTTCAATTGATAGAATAATCCAAATGCTAAAGGGTTAAGCTGGTTGTTGGCATGTGAACTGACATGAAATTTGAACAGAAAGCTTTAAAATAGGAAATTTTCTATTACAGAGCTAGGAACAGGTTAGAAAGAAATAGATTGAGCTTCATTGCATAGTCGAATAACCTCTCATGTGCTGGCAGCAATACCAAAGCTGGTTGGGTCCCACCTGTTGTTGCATGCAAGATGATACAGAACATATAGACTCGTCCAACCCATCTCAACAAAGGAAAAGCAGAAGAAATACAATGATATAAAGTAAATGGGTCCTCCTCTGTTGGTTTCACTAGACGAATATTCCAGCTGTTCACTCAACAGAAGTATCTTCCCACTGAGTCAGGAGGTGGCTGAGTACTCAAGCAATTTTGGTGGAAAGCTGTTATACTCTTCTTTTGCCATCACCTTAAACTGACCAGCCAAATCTAAATTTAAATATTATATATACATATGTATGTATATAAATATATATATGCATATAACAGATTTGTTACGTATTTAATGACTGTGCACTGTATTAAAATACCCCAGTTGCCATAAGAATTAGGTTTTCTTGATACAATTCCACTAACAATTCAGGATCAGGACAAACTTTTTTTTTTATTACCAATGTTATACAAAATGACAACAGAAATTAAAGAACAAATTTTTCTTTAGTCAAAAGCTAGATTTAAAAAAAAAAAAACTAATATTTTATTCTGTATTTTCTCTCGCTTTCATTTCTCCAAACAGCTTCCAAATAGATTCTATGTTTCTGCCTTGTTGGCTGGCTGGCTGGCTGCCTCTATGGAAACTGCCATCTTTGTGCTGGACTGGGCCCAACCAATGGCTCACACCCAACAACCTGCACAGTATACAGAAGCAGTACAAAGCTAACCCAACTGTAAACACTACTGCTGTAACGAATGAAGCCCAGCAGTAGAAATATCTACAATAGAGTGAAAACAATTAGGTCAGCTCAAAGTGAAATATTAGCAAGTTTGACTGCTTTGACAAAACTAGAATCTCCAAAATGTTCATAAATAATGGACCATTTAATTATTGAGACTATAAACAAAGTTAAAAAATACATGGATATTACTTATGTGGGGGGTGTGGTGGGGGTGATGAGATACTCCAGGTGGGAAAAGTCTGTAGTGTGTTAAGACTTGGTCCTGGAGAGAAGAGGATGGCGAGACAATTAAAATATAACCAGAAATGTTTTAAGAAAAATAATCTCTAGTTTAAAAGAGAAGATGGCTTGAAAAGCAAATAGTATTGTGTAGAAGAAGCCCTGTTGGCCCTGTGTAGCAATTTAGTGTGAGTGTGTCTAATTAATACTAAGTCAGTCACTCGGTACATATTACAAACTTCCAATTAGAGGAATCAGGCAATGAAAGGAAATAAAAGACAAACCCTTTGATGATGAAAATTGGTTTTTCATTAAATTCAAGGGGGGAAATGGTGAACAAATATTGACAAAGAAGTGTTCCACTGTCTTTTCTTTTTTTTTTTTAATGTCCTCTTCATCAGATTAAGGAAGATTTGTACACACAAAACTAATTGAAAAATGTTCAACTCATGCTGGTTTAGGCATGATGTTGTGATTGTTAGCTAATCTCAGTCAGTTTGTTTAAAAAGTGGCATTACAAGCTGAGTGGTCCTTCAAACTGTCACAGCGGGATTATTTTATACAAGGGAAATTCACGATGGTCTCTTGATGAAGAGTTTAGTAATTTAATGAATAAATCCTTGATGCTGCAATATAATTAATTATTACTTTCCTTGTGATGAGGGTGAGTGTATCCCCATAAGTCCATTATAATTTTCTTTTTTTCTTTTAAATAATAATGTTACGTTCATGAATGTTGACAGCATAAACCAAGTGGATAATTATGTTCATGAATGTCGCCAGCGTAAGTAAAACACCGTCACAAAGCAAAGGGAGGAGATTCATGGCCAAACAATTCAATCTTTCTCCTCAACAGGAGAGGAGCAAACAACACAAGAATGTACCTTTTTTTTTTATTTACTTTTTTTTTTTGTGTGTGTCTTTCTTCAAAGCCAAAGAGTATCTGAGAGTGACCGGATAGTAGAGACGGGTAACCAGCCTCCGCTATACCGGTCACAAGATGACCAAAATGTGAAAACAAGGAAGAAGAAACTAGCAAAAGATGATTTGTGAGGATAGTTAAAAGGGGACAAACTGACTTAGAAACTACAAACAGTTATGTAATCTCATATAAAACAGTGAAAATGGTGTTTTGAAAAATAAATTTAATGTAAGTGGGGGGGGGGAGAAAGTCAACTATATAAAAAAAAAAAACTAACATAAAAGCGTCATGAGATGGAAGAAGCAAAAGTAGGATATTCTCTCCTTGTTATCAGTGTTTTGGTTACTGTACTCCTAAATCAGCACTACTCTATCATGGGGTAACAAAGAGTAGAGCAGAAATGCCATGGAAGTAGGTGAGTTTATATTGAGGTCTTTTTTTTTTGTTTGGTACACCTTTTAGTGAACTTCCAGAGATATTAAATTTGGTCAGTGTTTCAACCTACCATACACCAAGCATTTGTGGATGTCACATGTACATAAGACAAATGCAAAAAGCAATGTATAGCAAGATTGGTTTTTGACATTGAAGAAAACCTGGTTAAAAACTATATGTGAAATGATGGAGTCATCGTCACCAATTAATGGAGGATTGCGACAAACTGAAGATATTTGCTTCAACTTGCGGGGGGAGAAAGCAAGAGTTGATTCTCTAATCCCCACCTAAATCTTGTTTATTGAGACCCAGGGATGCTACCTTGCTGAAGCATATTCATCAGTTGTTGGTTGGCAGTTGCTGAAGCAGAATTCTGAACTCCAGCTTCTCCAGCCATTGACCCTCCCTGTGTTGGCATCATATTGGCACCATGAACCATAGGTGAAATCATTCTTTGTGGAGATTGATATTGATCAAACTGACGGGCTATTTGAGCCTTCATCTGTCTGTTTCTGGCCATTTCTCTCTTCAACTGTTCCTGGACCTGCAATTCACCAGAAACAAGATATTAGTTACAACCAATAACATAAAACACTGGTAGTAATTACAGCAGGTATTCATCAATACAAATGTATTGATTATCTTAGAGTAAATTGTGCTTTGCCTTACCTGTCTTTGCTGCATGTCTATTTGTTGATTTATTTGGGCTCGCATGACTTCATGAACTTTCATTTGGAACTGATCATGGGTGAGATTTGGATACTGAGGAAAAAAGAACATTGAAGTAATGTACCACTTCCACTTGATTGCATTCTTCATAAAACAATTTAACATTGTGACATTTACAAACAAGCTGTAGAGGATCATTTCAAACACAACCAGAAGTTTTTATTCAGGATTGTACTGTAACAGTATAATTGGCAGCTATGAACATCAAAATGTTAAATGTAGAAAAGCCCCATCCTAATAAAATCCAACAATACTCCAGCTTAAACCTTTTGTTACCATATTTCTGTTAAAATACTTTGTCAATTTTGAAAATGATGAACAGTTTAGTATATAATAACTTCATTATCGAGCCGGTGTCAGGAACATAAATTAAATTTTAATGGAAAGTTTTTATTGGGAACATTTTAAAAGAGTAAGTTTGTATGATAGAACCAGAGACTGTCTGCAGACTATTGGTACCAAAAGGGTTAAACTGTAGCACTACGTGCCTCCACACTATATCTATAACTTCCAAATGAGAAGTCACCATCGTCGTCGTTTAACGTCTGCTTTCCATGCTGGCATGGGTTGGATGGCTTGACTGAGGGCTAGCAACCCAGAAGGCTGCACCAGGCTCCAATCTGATCTGGCAGTGTTTCTACAGCTGGATGCCCTTCCTAATGCTAACCACTCCAAGAGTGTATTGGGTGCTTTATGTGCCACCAGCACAAACTGGCATCGACCATACTCAAACGGTGCTTTTTACATGCCATCGGCACGCGAGCCAGTCAGGCAGCACTGGCTGGAAATATCTTTATAAATTCATGTTCTAAGAAATTTCCTATAATATCGATTTCTCAAGTTTCTTGAATTTTTCGAACTCCAATTTCTCGCAAATTTCAATATTCATTGCATTCACTGCAGAATATTTCATTCTCATTTGTAAAGCCTCTCACTTTCTCTTTTAAGTTTTCATTTGCTATTTGGAAAACCGACAGTTTATTCTATTAATGTATACGTAATTTATTATTTATTGAATGAAAATTTTTTAAATACCCATATAATCATGATACAAAACCTGACTGCACATCCATGGGCACAATGCACCTGGCACAATGCACCTGGCACAATGCCATATAATACAAGCAAGGTGTTCAAAAAGTCTCTCCGTAGTGAATTTTTTCATCCTGAGGAAATCAGCCTAGGGAGTGCTCACCCGGCAGTAAAAAAAGTTGAAAATGAAGGACGATGCTTTCAACACCTTATAAAGTTTTTTTTTAATCTTGTAAAGACTAATATAGTCTTATAACCATCTTTGCAATAAAATACTTACTGCAGAGAAACTTTTTGAACACCCTATAGTACATGACACCCCTGTCCAGCATCTGGCACACTGTGCCTGAAACAAGACTTCCAGAAACAGAGCCAGGTCAAAAATGAAGTTAAAAAAAGCAAAAAACAGAGACTTACTAATGCTTTAACTCTTTGTGCAATATTGTGTATATCTGGTGAACGTAGACTGATAATAGGCTGGTTCTGCATCTGTTGTTGCATCATGTACATATTTTGCATCATGTTAAACTGTTGGTTCATATAAGGCTGGTTCATTGCGTAGTTCACACCTTGCACATACTGCATTTGCATTGGATCTGAATCACGAATTAGAAAGGAAAATTTTTAAAAAAGAGATAAAAGATTACGAGAAAGAGTTTTTGTGATATGATTAGTTGACATTAATGAAGGGAGGGAATTCTATAATGATTGTCAGAGGAATATTCAAATGTCAGCAGGAGAACCAATCAGAAGTAGAAAATTGGATCTTTTTTAAAACGGGGGCCACATTTTTCATTAATGTTTTACGTAGTGCTTTTGGTACCGAAAGACTTTCAAACTACGTATACTTATCTATTTTGTGTTATAGAACAGAAAAATATTTTTGTATTCGAATTTATTTCATGTAAAAAATTGTCTTATTTCGATAATTTCAACCAATCACTGACGTCCATTCAGCCGATATACATTAAGTGCCGACGACATAAACAAACGATTCTTCGTTTTATTTGCTTTTTTCATTTTAAATTTGCTTTA
>NC_068993.1:54235554-54238404 GCF_001194135.2 Octopus bimaculoides
TTTCAAAGTGTTTCATTAATGAAAAATGTGGCCCCCGTTTTAAAAAAGATCCAGAAAATTTCTATTTTTAAATCTCACAAGAGAAATTCAGCAACAGTACTTTGTAGAAAAGACCGTTTTGAGCTGAGTGGGGGTGCTAGATTCTCTTGTTTGAAAATATAAGGACACAGATCGTGTCATATAGCCAGCTGGAGATGATATCTCCTGGGCCTAAATTACAGCAACATTCATCCTAAACCAGGACTGCCATGTTATGTTGGCAAACAATCTTTACTACCAATCTGAAATATTCGGCAATTTGTGGTGGAAGGCTGACACAGTATTTATCCCACTTGGCTTTGCCTTTCATCCTTTCGGGGTCAATAAGTACCAGTTGCGTACTGGGGATCGATCTAATTGACTGACCCCCACCCCACACACACACCCCCAAAAACTTTTCAGGCTTTGTGCCTAGAGTAGAAAAGAATATTTATCCCACTACTGCAAGTTATGGTTTATAGCAGACATAAAAGTCACACTATAATATACAGTAATCCCTCAATTATCGCGAGTGTTACGTTTCAAAACCCCCTGTGATAGGTAAAAACCTGCAATGTAGAAACAATACTGTACTGTATGTATTTAAAATTTTTTTATAGTTATTTCATTATAAATGCAAAGCAACACCACAGAGGAATTGATGCAAGTTTAAGTAATAAACCACGATAGGTGAATTGCGATGTGACAAGGGATTACTGTATATCAATGTAAGCTGTCTCATGCGAAACCATGCACTCCTTACACAACATCACACTAGTCGTTGGGCAGGGAAAAATAACAATTTAAAATGGTTAGCAGCATTTCTTTCAGCTCTTTATGTTCTGAGTTCAAACCCAGCCAAGGCCAACTTTGCCTTTCATCCTCTCAGGGTTAATAAAATAAGTCACCAGTCAAATCGTAGGACAGGTATAATCAACAATCCACTCCCTAAATTTCAGGCCTTGTGATGCCTCTATTGGAATTATTAACAATGTTACTCACTTCTTCGGACGATGCCTTTCTTTTCATTTTCAAATTCTTCCCAAGCTGTCTTTCGTTCTTCTTCCGTCAACTTCTCTTCCTCTTGATCCTCCAAAAGAGAATCATGTTCATGGTACGCCACAATCCATTTCTTCTGTTCTTGTAACAGTTCAGCTAACATACGATCCTGCAGAGAAAACAGTTGAATGTTTTAATTCATGCTAAAAGATCACCTATAATACTCAGCTAATCCCACAGCTTCAATAATCCACACCAACTTCATACAATGTGTTCAACTAAAATCCTTCAAGTGCATGGATGCAGTCAAAGGACTGAAACAAGTGAAAGAATAAATGATAAACAGAATTATAATTCCCAATGTCAGAGAATACATTATTTACATTTGACAGATATTTGCCCTCATCTTGTTTCTTGTTAACGTTTCGACTGATATACCTTCCAGCCTTCATCAGGTGTCTTGGGGAAATTTCGAACATGGGTTCTCATTCCTAAGGTATTTTCGATGTTATTATTATTATTCAGGTCACTGCCTGGAATCGAACTCGGAATCTTGGGGTTAGTAGCCCGCACTCTTAACCACTACGCCATATGCCCATCAAATGCAAATAATGTACATAATTCCTCATCTCTTAAATATAGAACTGTATGTAAGAGAATAGTTCCTACCTTCGGTAAAATAGGAGTCGGTCTTTCTGGTGCATTAGGATCATCCACTTTCTCGGGTTTAAATACATAGAGCTCTTGTAAATCTGCCTGCGTGAAATGTCGTTCAATTTGATGTTCATCAACAACACGTTGAGACAAGGCTTGTTTGATCACCTGCCTGTCATAGATTTTCTCTTCCATTGTTCCCTATAATAGTACAAATACAGGCATTTTAATGACTAATAAGGTAAAATGGTCACGGTAATATATTTCATTTAACATTTACTAATAGCAATAAAAAGTACTAAATACTTATTAACTGACCTGTGCAACAAGACGATAAATATATACTGGTTTTGTTTGACCAAAACGATATACTCGGAAAATTGACTGGATGTCATGTGAGGGATTCCAGGAAGCATCAAAAATAATTACTCTATTGGCAGCTACAAGATTAATACCAAGGGATCCAGCTTTAGTGGAAATTAAAAACAGCCGAGCTCTGCAAAGAATGAATTTTCATTGATATCAAAGAAGGAAAACATTGCAATAAATATTTTTAAAACACAAATGTTTTGAAAGTATAGCAGCCAGAATAAAAATGGGATTGAAAAATTTCAAGGAATTATTACTTCTCTGTCAGAGCAGATTGTAATGATAAGTAATAAGTGCAATATTGCATGATAGGAAATCATGAGAATGAAATGCAGAAAACAGAAGGCTAGAAAAGAGGGAGGAGAGTGCTGGCAGATATGTAATATTAGTGTGCATGAATGAAAAATTGCAAATGAGCTTGAGAAAGACTGGGTTTTAAGACAAATCAGAAGTATTGTACAAGAGTGAAGACTGTGTTGGTATGGACATGAGACTTGCGTGGAGCAGGAGATGGGTAAAGAAATATCAAGTGGAAAGAAGTTGCCAAAGAGGAAGACCAAGGAAGAAATACACCATTGGTGTTTGCACATATATCATCATCATCATCATTTAACCATGTTGCATGCTGGATGGTTTGGCAATATCCAAAAGTTCCAGGGACCACACTGTGTTCCAGTGTCTGCTTAGGCGTGGTTTCTACACTTAGATGCCCTTTCCTAATACCAACCAATTCACAGTATGTACTGGGTGCGTTTTTCTTGTCACTTGCAGTAGCAAGGTCACCATGCAGCATTGCCAAGACTACAAGAC
>NC_068993.1:54238430-54257606 GCF_001194135.2 Octopus bimaculoides
AGACAGGTTAAAGTATATAAGAAAGAAAAGGTGAGCAGAGAGTAGGCAACAAAAGGCGAAAAACTGTCAGAACTTTACCTATAATTTTCTGTATCATTGAAAACTTCAGCCCATTTCTTACGATAGTGAGCAGGTGTAGAACCATCGAGTCGAAAGTAATCAGCTCCTTTGATCCAAGATTTGCCAAAGGTCTCTTTCTCGTCTTTATCTTTCTTTTTCTAAAATGAAAAATGTTTATATATTTTCTGTTGAATGTTGTTACTTACATAAAATCATACATCATCAGACCAAGGACAGTTTAACAACATTGCAGGCAACAACAACAACAACACGACCAAATCTGTTACACTCTATACAATTGTTAGGTCTGACCATCTCTAACTTCTCTTGGAAAACCTAGCTTTTCAATATTGCATTACCAAAGTTGCGTTTTCTGCTTCAAAGGACATAAAATTCTTAGTTCCAAATGGCTGCTAACCCTCTACAAGCAAAATATGCCTTACACTCGTCTGCAACTATGCACTCACTACAGACAAGCATACACAATTCTACAGACTTTCTGATTGACAAACCCAGCCACGTTCATCAATTCTCTTCAAACATTATCCCATCACCACAAAAACTGTGTCTTTTCTCACTTTACTCTAACTGCTTCTACTATATATCCTATGCTCACACTCTTGAGCCCTGCATTTTTTGAAGAAAGAGATTTGGTAGCCAGATACCCCGAATAATTAGCATTCAGTCTATTGAGGAACTGTTAATAAAATTACTACACATATATACATATATATATATATATACATTTACCTTGTTACTAGACGTTTCTTTTTCTTTTTCTTTGTCTTTTTCTTCTTGTTCTTTCTGAGCATTAGTATCAATGAATTCCAGGAAATCTTCTAATAAATCTAATGATAACAAACTTTGGCTGAAAACTAACCTAAAATAGAAACAAAACAGTTTCTATAATCAAAGTTGACGATTTAGTTGATTTCAATTTAAACCACATCCAACATTTTTTGTAATGTGGTATAGTGTTTAAGTTGAGGGGAAAGAGACTCAACTTGATTTTCATTAAAATATACGATCCAAGGACGGCATCTGCTGTGTAGGTCATGTCAGGCAATAAATAATCCAATGGAAGAAAGGAATAAAAACAAATGTAAAGTCTATGTATAAAAATGTCAACTCTGCAATGTTTTGTACATAGATAAGACATGTTGCTTGGCTGACCAATACAGAGCACCTGCGTGATATACCTCACAATCATGGGCTCCGTAAACCTGTAACATGCCATTTTAACTCCATGAATTACCCCAATGCCATTTTCCTATCTTCAGTTTAACCCAACCACACCTCTCCCAGTTACTAAGCTAATTTGCAAACAACTTTTCAAATGGGTAAATGTTTTCCATTTGATATTCATAACTTTATTGTCCAGTCCCAATTCCTTTCTTTCCTTCTTTTGCTCCCTCCTGTGATGGATAGGGACGTATACCAGCTAAGACCCTTCCACTCACACCAACATGTTTATATATGTATATACACTGCTGTGCCTACCAATAAGCACACATCACTAACTGCAGCTGTTTCACACTTAGCTAATGTCCAACACTTCTAACCACCATCCATCTCCCCACTTCTTACATCTTCCCACCACATAAACTGCATCCTCCAGTGAAAGCTATCCACTTCCTTCCACCATCTACCACCACTACTTTAAAGCTGCTTATCTACTTACCCACTTCATCCATCTGCCCACAATCTACATAGCCATTAACCCACATCCTTCATTAATTATTGTCTTGATTATCGAATGACAAAGTTGGGGGTCCTCCCCCCATTTTTCCTGTCTCTAATATCTTCATAATGGACATTTGCTCAAAACTGATGTATTTTTACTGTTTCTCATGGCAAATACATTGCCTTTACATTTATTTTTTAAAGATTATCTTCCATATCATTTCCAAAACATATCAATGCAGTTAGAAAGTTACAAACATCTTTAAATAAAATAGTAAACATTAAAGTATAACAAAAAATTGTCTCTACTAAGTTGGGACCAACTGCAGAGACAGTTACAAATTTCCAACAGACTTTTCTTGTTTTTAAAGCAAAACATATATTGAAAGAATAACAATTTAAAACCTATTTATAAACAAAACAAGGTCTGGGTTTTGTAATATTTCAATAAAACATCATATACTTACACTTTATCACCAATTTCTTCACACATTTGTAAGATGTCAAATGTTAATTTCAGTTTTCCAGAAAGCTCTAAATTGTGACAATCTGAATCACTTAAATATTCTGACCACCATTCTGAACTGACAGGACAATCTTTCTCTTCTTTCTCTTCAACTACAGGATCCGCTATAATTAGAAGAAAGTTTATACATATGGAAATTGTTCACTAATGCAAATAAACAAACAGACGCATTTTCAATGCACTAACATGTTCAGAATAAAAGACCAATGAAAAGCAGATAGTTAAAAGAAAAATCAGGATTTGTAATGGATAACATCAGAATTGTAAATAGATAACATAATGGATAACATCAGAATTGTAAATAGATAACATAAAGGATAACATCAGGATTGTAAATAGATAACATACAGGAGTAGCTTCTGGGTACTGTCACTGTGCACACAGGGGTGGGTTCTATCTATAGAAGACTGAAGACACAGAACCACATTGCCAAATGTGTCCTTCCTTTGTTTAAGATGGCAGTGTGCATTTAAGTGATTTTGGCTGCTATTTCTCACAAGTTGAAAGACCATGTAGAAGCTTCTTTACTTCTCCATAATCACTCAACCTAATTAATTAATTAATTAAACCTAGAGATGGAGGTGTAGCTCAAGACAATCGAGATCGAAAGTCAAGTAAGAAGACTTGGTATGAGACGGGATCAAACAATTAAGAAAACACTCACCTTCTTCAACACCACCACGAGATCTAGTTTTCCATTCTTTGACAACTTCTGCTTTATCATCATCAGATCTGAAACATTTACAGTAAAAACAATGAAAAACATATGTATATGGGAATTGTAACTTAACAATCACTGCAACGTCAGAAATGTGATGAAAATAGGGGTTCTATTCTGATTTTTTTTTTTTCCCTCATAATTTATAATTAAAGGAAAGAAGCAGTTATCAATGATCCATGTAGATTCTCCAATATGCTTGAGATTGATGTTGTTTGTATTCAGTTTCAATGTTTGCAAGAAAAGAGTGGGCAGGAAGAAGTTCTGGTGCCACATAAAAAGCACCCAGTACCCTCTGTAAAATGTTTGGCAATAGGAAGTGCATCCAGTCCATGCCAATACAGACAATGGAGCCAGGTGCCAGCATGGAAAACAGACATTTAAATGACGACAATGATGATGATGATGATGATGCTGATCTGTGGAGGAATGACTTATCATGTAGACCAATGGTCCCAATGATGAAAGATGCTCCAGTTGTGACCATTTCGTTTTATTAGTTTACTTAAAATTACACTATCCAAAGTATCCTTCTTTTAATTTAGATGGTAGTAAGGCACGAACAGAGAGATATTTGGTTCCTATTTCTAGCATGCTGAGTATCCACACAGAGGATCTTTTAGCATGAATGTGTAAGTGGTAGTGAAACTGGCAAAATTAGAAGTAAGTTTTGGATGAGTCAGTGATGTGATGTGTTGCGTTGGCAGTAAAACAAGCAGCAGACTTAGACATTTGCTTTAAGCCATTTGTCAAACATGTCTATTTGTGGTATTTGAAGCAAAGCACTCCTACTGTTCTCTCCGTCTATGGGGACTATGTGGTAGGTAGCTAGAAACAATTCAGAAAATACTGCATCAGCTGCAAAACCTGGGATAACACAGAAGAGGGGAAAATAAATATAGGGGCCTGACCGGCCACTATCAGTTTCTGTCAGTTGCTTTTAAGACCTCAGGTGTTCTCTGACTCTGCACTACCAATTTCCGCTGCAAAATCAGGACAACAGTGGCCTGTCTGAGAAATGAGCCCCATAAGGTGGAATGGGCTGCTCCAGCAAGTGCCACTGCCATGCTCCATGGTCATAATCGCCTGAACATGCCATTTATTTTGGGGGTGTGCAACCCGTCACTCCCTTCCCGTAATGCCTCCTCCTTTTTTTCTTTTTCTTTTTGTTTCCTTGTAATTAAACTGTGACAAATAAAACATGGAGATAAATTAAAACGAACAAACAAACAAAGCCTCACCCGCGTCGTCTTGAAGCTCTCGTTGCCCTGGTACTGGTGGAAGGCCGGCTACCACCAGAGGGAGGCGTAGCGTCTTCCTTGTCAGAGTTCTCAAAGCTTTCATTACTTGACGATCCATCACTGACGGATTCTTCAGTATCATCATCAATAAAAGAGTCCATATCATCATCAGAGTCATAACGTTTCTGAAAAATAATCAAATATTAATTAACACGTACTTCAAATAACATTTCTCATTTTTTATATTGTTTTCCTCTAAAATATCAACAATATTTGTTCCATTTTATTTTTTATTTGATAGGTCAGAAGGAAAGAACAGTGCAGAGCTGTGGTCCTCAACCAAGGTCCATATGGCCCTTAGGGGTCCATATAAGATTTTGTTGTTAAAATTTATCTGCAATAAACTGGTCATACTTTTGCAATACACAAAATATTTTAATTTTTTTTCAATACAATTCTTTAATAATATTTAATTGTAAAAATATAATAGGATTTTTTTCCCCCAACCATTTAGCATTCAGAGTAATCTGCCAAATGTAATGCTTATTTACTTATATTGTTTTGAATTAATCATGCATTATCTCATAGCTTTGAAATTTTGATGATGTGATGTGCTTCTGCAACTTAATACTGCAATAAAATATGAACTTACTTTATTTTCTTGTCTAATTTCGTTAAGTTTTAGCACCCAAGGATGACTCCAGATCTTCATTAGGTTCTGGTAATCAGCAAATAATCCAACTGGCCGTTTGTCTACAGACCCAGCACCAGAAACATGTGAATAATTGTCTAGATATTTCTGGTATAATTCTATTTGTACATCAGACAATCTTACTAAAATAACATATTCCAGTTTAGGCGGCAGAAAGTCTGTTAAGACACTGTAATCTCTCCTCTGAAATACAAAACAAAAAAAAAATGATGATGGCAAAGTGATTAGAAAAACATTTCAATGTCATTTATTTTCAATAAAGCATTAGAGTTAATAATTTCTTCCACTGATACAAAACGAGCTACATTTAACCCTTTCATGACCAAATAGTAGCCTCAGGTTCAGTAGGGTCTTCTGAGAGAAAATAGATAGACAGAAACTGTGCAGAAGCCCACCAGAAGGATTTTTTTTTTTCATTCATCATTTAACATCCATTTTCTGTACTGGCATGAGATAGACAGTTTGACAGGAGCTGGCAAGCCAGAAGGTGGCACCAGGTACCAGTCGTCTGTTTTAACATGGTTTCTATAGTCAGTGGAATACTCAGTCACCTGTATTTTAATTTAACCCTTTAGCATCCAGATTACAGTCAAATGTAATGCATTTTTGTCCACATGTTTTAAATTATTCATGCATTATCTTGTAGCTTTGAAAGTTCAATAATGTGATTGTTTCATTTTTAGAATGACATTGTAGGGTAGGTGTGAAAGATCAGATCTGGCTGGTTTGAACATAAAACAGTTAAAATTATTTGGGCCAGATACGACCAGTTTAAATGCAGAGTTAATGAATATGTAGTTTAGCTGATCAATTAACTGAATATTCATCGCAAAAACCAACAGATAAGCTATCACTAGTAGCACACTGCAATACTATGAAGAAAATTACAACCTAATACAAAATAAGATTCCACCTGAGTTTACCTAAATTTAGAATAGTTTTGAGCCTAATGCAAGAGCCTTTGTTAAATTTTTTATTCCAAATACCATGTTAAATATACCAATAAACAGGAAAATTACAGTTGACATTAAAGAAGTCTAAATACACAAATATTTTAGAAATTTCTTGGAAATGCATTCCACTTAGAAATATCTGAAAACAGTTAACTCTTTTGAGTTCATCATGGGTAAATGAATTGCATTCTTACCTGTACACAGCCATCCAAGAGATCATGCAATATGTGGGCACGTCTTTTCATAACTTTTACATCATATGAAGTGGAATCGGAACACTGCCCATTTGTTATGGGATTTACAAATCTGTTACAAAATTCTTTACGTGTTCCAAGTAAATTAGGCTTCACAAAACTAACCATACAATGATCTGAAAGTAAAAACAAAACACACTTTAAAAGTTAGTAAAAGGATACCTGGCACTGCCAGGGAAATAAAGAACTTGGTTTGCAGTTAATTTGTATAAGAATCATGGTAAATCTGCACAAAAGCCTTATTTCAAACACCAAAGTTTGTGTTGTAACATATTCTTTGTACTTCTTGGAATTTTACTGTGTGTGTGTGTGTGTGTGTGCATCCCCCCTTTCCAGCTCTACTACAGAAGGTGATGTCATTGTTTGGTCTGCTGCCAATGAAGTATGTTGATATTACTTGCTAATAAATTGTCTGCTATCTTTGCACTTAGAGATTCCTCTGGGTATAAATACATGAAAAACAGGTAAGGGTTGGCAAAAGTCCTGGATCCATGTATTTTCCAAGCACCATTCAAAATCAAGAATTTCACTTCATCCCATGGGACAAAGTGAAATTCATTACTAACCAGAAAAGGCTTTCTATTAGAAAGTTCTACCTTCTTTTTACTGCAAATCATACAATTATGCTAGTTGGTTATTCAAAAGTTACTGATTTGGTTGCAGCGGTGTTGGGTGTATTGGTTTTGGTGGAGGTCATATTGTTCTTGTTAATTGTATTATCCTTACTGTTTAGTCTCAAAACAAATCTTCACTGACCCAAGATCAAAGACATTTTATGCAACTTCCAAAATACAATGAGGTGCTGCATTATCTCGTGTCATTGTCTTAATATTTTAGATGGAATTGCTCATATTATTCATACAATTGTTGTTGGTCATTAAAGAATTGGCAAGTTGGTAATGGCAGCAGTTGTATTGATTTCAATAGGAACAAATGCATATTTTACAACAGTCTACAAGAAAGAGATAGGGACACAATAGAAATAAACACTTACATTCTACTAAATTATTCTGTAATGGAGTTCCAGTGAGAACAATACGACGTTTTGTGTGAATTCTATTCATTGCTTTTGACACTCCTGAAGAATCATTTTTAAGAACATGACCTTCATCACACACCACTAAATCTGGACCTGAAAATAAAAATAAAAGAAAAGATAAAAGAAAGATCCAACAAATGGAAAATTCAATAATGTGAGACAAGAAGACAGTGAGTTTCTGCACTAAAGCTGAATATCAAATCCTTAGTACCTCACTTTTAACAAAACAACCAACAAATATAAATATATCTATGGTCAATTACTTTACGTTCTATCTGGAAGATTTCTAATCATTTATGATAATTTAAAAAGTAAATATTTTAAGAAAAGATTTTATATAGTTATAACCCAAGACAAAGTATTGCTTTTACACATTGACCTTTTAATTAGTACAAATTGTAGGATGGAGATCAACATCATTGCATTAATGACTATTTTTTCACGTTTGCAAGGGTCAAATGAGAGTATGCTGGAGCAGAATTTTCTACAGCCAAATGCCTTTCCTGTCCCCAACCCCAACCTGTGTCTAAGGGAGGATAATAATTTCCCAGTTTATTGAGCAACAAATAGCCTGGACACGCCTATGTGAAAAACTGGAAACAAGCAACTGTGAAATTGCACACACACACAATGGGTTCCTTTCAGTCTGTGTCAAACAAATCCACTTACAAGGTTTGGCTCAGCCTGGTGCTGAAGTAGAAGACACTTGGACAAATGGAGCAGAGTCAAACTGTTATTTCACATATATGAGTTACACCTGCTTAGTTTTTTTAATGCAACAAACATCTAAAAAGGTTAAAACGGTTAACAAAATTTAACACATAAAAAAAGCTATTGTATACAAGAATTAGTAAGCTGACTTACCAGGATTAACAAGACAATCTTCAAAAATCTTTCTAAGTTTCTTATTTTTCACATGATGACCTTGACTAAGATTTCTGTACATTTCATAACCTATGATCATAATACCGCCATTTTCATGCCAATTCTTCAAAACATCGGTACGATGAGAATTGTTCTTGATATTTGTCATTTCGTATACCTAAAAGATGCCAAAGAAAATACACATCACAGATCAATTTTATGAAATAAAACAAATGGCTTATATATAAAAACTAAGGGATAAGTCAAAGAGAATCAACTTCCATTTAATTCACATTTTCAGTAATACTGTGTAAAAATCTCACTTTAATATTACACCCAACAAATTTTACCATACTGCCAAGAAACAATATTTTATTTAAAGCTATCAAATTTCTATTTCAGTTTTCCTCTTCATTTCTTAGATTTTCATTCATATTTATATTTACTAAATATTAAAATTAATGTTTACTTCTGTCACTAATTCTTTCTACTCTAGGGTGCAAGGCCTCAGATTTTGGGGGAGGGGGCTAGTTAATTACACCCATCCCAATGCTCAACTGGTGCTTATTTTATCAACCCAGAAAGAATGAACGGTAAAGTCAACACCCGTAACATTTGGACATTAACATCTCATCAAAATCTTGAAGCTATGATACAACATATAATTTATTCAAACAGTTTGAATGCTAAAAGGGCAACAGAGGTACTTTTCAATAAGGTGATGTTGAAAAAAGTAAAAAAAAAAAAAAAAACATTTTGATTCACCATTAAATCCTCATTTTCATCCCACTTCTCCCACTCATCTTTCCAATTAAGAACTGTATTCAATGGACAGACGACAAGACAGGTACTCATTTTGGTTTTGTTCCCATTCACCATGAGGGTGTGCACAAATGTAATTAGCTTGAAAGAAAAAAAAAATGAAGAATACAGCAATAAATATTGATTGAATAGTATCCAACAGAGAAAATTAATCTCTCAGTAAATTAAAACAACTTACAGATAAAGTTTTCCCAAGACCCATACAATGAGCCAATATACAACCGCCACCTTCCTCTTTCTTCAGCTGAGACAGGGTTTCAACACAACAATCAAACATAAACTGGACACCTGTAAAAGATGATAACAAGAAATATGATCTCAAGTAAAAAATAGAAATTAAGGATGAATTATTGAAATTATGCTAATAAACAACATTTCTACATTACACTGTAATTAGTGAAGTACAAATATTTTTACCTTCAACTTGGTGGGGTTTCAGTTTTGTAATTAGATTACTGGCAACTTCTAAAATGGGTTTCTCTTCTTTGTCAAAGGCAAGAACCAACCTTTTGGTCACTGGGCATTTAGCTGGAACATTAGTGTCAGCTATCACTCGGTTGAACTAAAGGCAAAAAAGAACAACAGTGTTGAGACTATAGCTCATGTGACAATACAGAGTACAACATGTAACAATAGAGATATCAGCAAATGTAACTACAGAAATGTATTGCCACAGATATAAGAACAGGCAGAACAGTAACAGAACTAATGGGGGAGATCAAGTTAGAAGATCAAAAGCTTACTTTCTTTTGTCGTTCATTGACACGTTTACGTCTTTCCTCTTCTGCTTTAGCTGCAGCTTTTGTACTATCGGTCAACTTCTTATCAGAAATAAGTTTACGAATTTTCTTTCTTTTACTTGGTCCACGGGAATTTTTATCGTCGCCACTCTCTCCCTGCAAATACAACAGTATTGTTAGGAAAACAACTTAATAGTTCAATAAAAACCAAATGCATTAATCACAGGAATTAATTTCAGTTCAGTGTGTGTGTGTATATGTAGAGTAAACTTCTCTACAAGTTCATCAGCCCACTAGAAATAGCAACCAAAATGCCCTCAAATTAAACCCTATCTTCTTTAAAAAAAAAGGAAGACATGGAATACAATGTAAATCACAGAAGAAAAAAAATTACATAGGGATGGTCACTACAGAATCAGATTGACCAGCAGCTAACAACAGAAATACATTGGACATAAGAACAAGCCAAAATGCCTCCACTTACATCAGAATCTGATGAATTCCTTGGTGCTTTAATACGTTTCCGACGTTTTCCCTTCTTCCCTTTCTTGTTATATGACCGAGGTTTGCTGTCAGAATCAGAGTCATTTTTGCCTTTCTTCTTCTTTTTCTTTTTCTTCTTCGACCTCTCATCAGAGTCCTCCTCCTCCTCTTCTTCTGAAGATTCAGAACTAGTAACTGCACTACCACTGCCACTATCTTCTTCCTCTTCCTCGTCTTCATCTATCTCTGCATCTTCATCATCATCATCATCACTGTTTTTATTTTTCTTCCTAAATAATACAGAAATAAACTGATTATCAGATCAACTTAATCCATTACAAAAATCAATAATCTGACTGAAGAGAGAAGATAAATGGTATTTTCTCTCTTAGAATGTCATCTAATTTAAAAAACATATCTATTTGACTGTCACACACAGTTGATTCCAGAAGTTACCACTATTTTCCTCTCTCTCTCTCTCTCTCTCTCTTTCTATGTATCTATAGGTGAATTGAATGGGTTATCCGAGTATCAGATCGAAAGCCTTACAGTAGCCATGTACTCAACTCTACCTTTAGGATAAATAAAGTACCACTCATTTCTTCTCTATACCTCCCTTCCCCTCAATGCTCTCTGGGAGAAATCAGCTTAGATTAGACCTGGAGAGAGACAGGCTTTGGCAGGTTTAAATGCCCAAGGTACATACTAAGGGTGTTGCAATGCTAGGAGACCCAGGCACACATTAATTAACTATATAAACATGTATGGCTCAGTTATAATAATGTTTACATATAAGAGAAATGATGGTGAAACAATGTCAATATTTCACACACACACACATCATCATCATTTAACATCCCAGTTTCATGCTGATATAAGTTGGACAGTTTGCTAGGATCTGCATAGTGGTCCAGTGTCAGCTTCGGGATGGCTTCTACAAAAGGATGCCCTTTCTAACACCAACACACACAGATAACAATGGTGAAAATAGAGAATGAGCAAAAAAAAAAAAAAGAGCGTCATGCTAATTAAATGACATGTACATTTTAGGTGTAGAAAAGCAATTAACATTATTTTGTGTAGTCAATCTGATTCGTCTCCTGTCTAGTAATTAAACAAAATTAAAACTCTGCTCGCCTTTCTCCACATATTAAGAGCACCATTTGAAAGATTATTTGACAGCTAAAACATCATCATGATAATCAGAACATTCTTTTTTTAATTTTTAAGTGCTAGTGCATCTATCATGCCTTCCAGCTGTCACATTTTAGCTAAATAGACTGGAATGACATGCCTTGCCCAAGGATACAATCTGCTGACGGATCCATGAATCAAGTTTATGACTTTCTCATCATGAGGCCAACATTCTAACCTCAAGGCCACTTATCTTCACATTTTAATTACTAAAAGACCACAAAGGCATTTTAATAAATGCCATCACCAAATGGGCTGAAAATAAGTAAATCCAACTTACCTTTCGGATTCATCTCCAGATTTATCAGATCCAGATTCTGACAGTTTTGCACGTAAAAGACGATTGCTTTTCTGTTTCTTCTTTGGATGGGAATCTGATTCGTCTTTTTTGTTCTTATCTGATCGCTTCCGCTTCTTGTTAGTAATGATTTCTGGTGGGGGAATAAAACAGATTTCAACAGTTACAACCAACTTCATTGTGTGTATCAAGACAAAAAGCAGAGGAAGTAGAGGAAAAAATAAAGCGAAATGAAGAAAAACAATGAGATACCTGAATCACTGCTATCAGTATCGGAGCTATCATCATCGTCTTCCTCCTCTCCTTCTTTATCCATCATATTTAAAGTCATGGCTTTCTCTTCCTCCTCCTTTATTTTCTGATCAACTTCCTGCAGTAATTGAAGTCACACAAATAATGTAGTTATAATTAGCAAATTAGTACACACATACAAAATAAAAAAAACATACTCCAATAAATTTTCTTTTTGTTTTGGTAAAATATCTTTTGTATCCCAGAATTAAGTTTTTACAAAATGAAACTATATCCAGTCGTGAGTTATTTTATGACAAATAAACTTCTTTGTCATAAAATATTTAATGTGAAAGAAACATGTAAAGGAGGCTCAAAATTCCCTGTCAAACCATCCCAGAATGGAAGGCGGATGTTAAATGATGATGAATAATGGTGATATTGCTCAATTCACTCAGGAAATGATTATGGCAGTAAATATGTTTTCTCTTGTCCACCTTACTTTCCTGACGTTGTTCCACCTGAATGCCATCTTTTCAGATTGCTGCAACATTATTTCGAAGGAAAACAGTTTATTAATTGTTAAAAATGATACTGAGTGGTTTTTTTTTTTGCTTCAAAACCTGAAGAATTTAATACTAAAGGGGTCAACAATTTGTTAAATAGAGAAGATTATCAATTATGAGGTGAAATTCTGTTAAAATACAGAAATTTTCTTCCAATTAAATTTTTAAATAATGAGGAATATAGTAAAATAACTTCAATATTAAGTTTATGCTTGAAGCAGAATATAAAATGAAATTTTAACAGAAAGTTTCAACTTAGATCACTTTAAACACTAAAGTCTCTAAATTAAGGGTGGCCTTGGGTGGTTGAGTATCAAAAGGGTAAATATATCAAAAGACAATTGTTTCTTTCCATTTTGAAATCTGACAAGAATTTCTTTCAAAATAATATAATTTTCTAACTATTCTAAAAAGACATTTAAATAAAGTTAATTACTAACTTCTTTGATAGACTTTTCTTCCTCTGAAGATTGCTCAGACTCTTGAGAGGAATCAGAAAATGATACATCTGCATTGTTTTCTCCAGCATTAGCTGCAAAAAAAACAACAAAACAATGAAGTCAATAAAGGAATACAGCACATGCTAACACAACACCCACAATCAATGCACACCACACTACACAAACAAAAGGTTGAACTACATCAATACAAACCTTTCTTTTTACTTTTGTTTCTCTTTGATTTGTCTGTTCCTCTCTTTCTTCTATCTCCTGACTTCTTTATAATAACTTTTTGAGACAATTTATTGATTTCTTTCTCCAGCTCAGAATCATAGTTAGAGGAATCTGAATGCTGTCCTTTCTCTTTCGCTTTGGTATCTTTGTTTGCTGATGCCCCTGATCGACTCCGAGTGACTCGTTTCTTTACTTCATCTCCGTTCTTGTTTTTCTCATTAGTAGACGATTCCCTGGTTTTCTTTTGTCCCTTCACTGGAGATTCTTTTTCTTTTAAAGAGAAAGCAGGAACTAGTTTTTACCACATAAACACCAAACAGAAAGTTGTTGCTACAGAGTCCAATAAGGTTATGAGGCATTAGATAAAATAAGTCAGAGGTAAGACATAAAAAATACACAATACCAGCTTTATCATACCCACACTCAGGACAAATTACACTTGGATCAAATTACTACATAATTACATTGATTGCTCTCCCAGACTTGATCTTACTGCATCTCTGTTTGAATTTTAATCTGCATTTCATTGATATAACAATATTTGGTAAATTTCATAGTGGTTAGCAATAAACACCCACACAGTTAACCAACACACTGACATATATTACAGCCAATCACATTTGATAAAGGCTGTGATAGAAATTGGCAAACCTCAAAGGAACTGTTTCAGCTTTCGCACGAAATTACTAAAGGAATATTCTGTTTCACTGTGAGGTAATATAAGCTTTTGGTTCGATTGTGGTTGCAGACAATTCAGTCTAGTCCATATTATCTAAGATTCTCTCAAATTTCTTTCACTCTTACACATACATTAATCTATGTAACACTGTCATACATAAGCAGTTAAAGGATATATAATTCATATAAATACATATAATTTAGTTGTTCACACAGACACATACCCAGTCATAACATTATGTGATGACAAACTTAGATTTATGCCTATAGCTGTTTGACTATGCTATCTTTAAATTCTCTATTTCATTATACATTTCTCTGGGTACATTCAAATACAGTTAATTATCAGCAATTATAAAAGAATTTTGATGTTGGAGATATCTTTTGTTACATCAACTTGTTTGTATTCATTAGTGATCTGTATCACAATATTTTAAGTTTAATGACTACATCAACAATAAAATTGGTGACCTGACATCTTTTCTCACCAAATATATCAGCACCAAATTCAATAAAGGTAGATTTATGTATGGAACCATTTTTCTTATGGCTCTCTTTCTAAATGATCAACAAGCTGGACAATGTGCCATCATCAATTTGGCTTAGATTGAGAAGCTGACCAAGTTCAGCACTAAATATTGTTGAAAGTTTCGACTTGTTCATCTACAGTTTATTTGTGCCATACCATCGTTATCATTTGATGCCTGATTTACATGCTGGCATGGGTTGGACAGCTTGACAAGAATTAATAGGCTAGAGGCCACACCAGGTTCCATAGCCTGTTTTGGCTTGGTTTCTACATCTGGATGCCTCTCCTAACGTCAACCACTTTACAGAGTGTAGTGGGTGCTTTTTACATCGCACCAGCACAAACACCAATTCTTTTTACATAGAACTTTGGTCTTAGGATATTGTTTACATAGGATACACCAGCCCCACTAAAATCAGTGTTTAAATTAACAGTACAAAAATAAAGATGTTCTTCTGTGTTCTTCAAACTTTTAAGTCTGCCAATATTCTATAAATCAGTGTTGTAAAACTGATATAAAAAAAAAGCCAAACAGTAAAAATCAAAATAGAAAGTTTGTTTGCAATAGTGTCAGTAATAAAAAAACTGCAAAATGACCATGTAGAAACTGACTAACCTTTTTTGATCTTGGTTTTCCTATTTCGGCGTTTTTTGCGAGTGTAAAGATCACTGTCATCGCTGGAATCTGATGAATCACTGTCAGAAGCACTATTTACAGCAGCTAACTGCTTGTCCTCATCAGTAGCTTCCTTACATTTCTCTTTACCTATCTTACTATCGTCTTCATCATTAGACTCATCCATCTCATTTACCTTGACATCTTTTTCTTGTTTGACGGTCTTTTTATCTTTCAGTTTTTTCATTTCTTTTTGCTTCTTCGCTTCCTTCTGTTTCTTAGCTTTAATAGTCAACTTACTGTCGCTGTCATCATCATTGTCGGTCTTCTCCTTTTCTTTCTCAGATTCAGAGCTGTCGTCTTTCTTCTGGTCATTTGGCTGATTCCTGTTACTATCAGACTCATTTCTGTCATCCAAAGGA
Organism: Octopus bimaculoides; assembly: GCF_001194135.2. Classification (NCBI taxonomy): domain Eukaryota; kingdom Metazoa; phylum Mollusca; class Cephalopoda; order Octopoda; family Octopodidae; genus Octopus; species Octopus bimaculoides. The sequence goes on from NC_068993.1 coordinate 54,253,734, forward strand.
TTGTTTTCATCTGACTCGTTATTACGCTCCTTCTCGTTATTCTTGTCTTTCCCATCTGAAGTTTTCTTCCTGTCTGACCGCCTTCGTTTCTTCTCACCTGCAGATTCACAAGGTTCATGGTCAGACTCTGTAGCACCGGTATTACTCTGTTTTTTGGGGGTATTTTTACTTGATGCAGTTTTCTTGGAAACATCAATGCTGTTACCATTTGCAAAACTGGCATTATCACTCTCATGGAATTGGTTCCCATCTGTAGCAGATTTTATGTTTTCGGAATCTACTTTTTGAGCAGCAATAGAACTATCCTCATCATTATCATCTTCTTCGTTGCTATTAGTAAATCCATTATCCTCTTCATCATGATCGTCACCGTCGTTGTTGTTGTTGTCATTGTCATCGGAGTCATTGCCCTGATTCTTTGATATTTCATTTGCCATTTCCATCAAAAGAGACAGTTGTGCAGCAGCATTCTCAGGATCAGGTATCTGTTTGGTGCTGAGGAAACTGTCAGAATGGTTACTGACAGGTTCGGCAGTGTCGTCACTGTCAATGTCCATTTTACCTGCAGTTCTCTCACTTTTAATACTGACACTTGATTTCTTCTCTGCATCACTTTTAACATCTTTACCTGATTTTTTCTTGCGTTCCACTTTCACATCTGGACTTTTCTTCTCTGTTTTCTGGGAGCGCTTAATCAATGGAATATCATCAACAGACAAGTCACTATCGTCATCTTCCTCTTTTTTCACCGATACCCCATCTACTTTATTGTTTGATTTGGAAAATTTCACTTCATTTTTCTCAGATTTCCTTGGTGATTTTTCATTAGCCTTGTCTTTCGAAGAAACTTTCTCTTCATCTCTCTTTCTAACACTTCTTTCTGATTTATCATTCGATTTTTTCTTTGACAATCTTTCTGATTCTTTTTCTTTCTTCTTCCCACTCCGCTCTTCAGTTTTCTCTCTTTTCTTGGGAGTTCTTTCTTCTTCTCTACTGTCCTTCTTCTTCACCTTCTCCTCCTCTTCATCCTCCTCCATTGCTTTCGTTCCATCATCAGATAAATCTTGATCTTCCAAGAACTTCTCGGCAAGATTATTGGAATTCTTTTGAGGCGAGACCTTATTTTCTTGTTTCAAAAGATTCCAATCTTTTTCTGAATTCTGGTCTTCGGATTTTTCTCTTTTAACAGATTTTTCCTTGCTGTCTTTGTCATTATCAGACACATTGCTCAACTTGCTCTCACCAAGATATTCAATATCATCATCATCATCATCGTCGTCATCTTCATCATTCGAGACAGAGATAACTGAGTTGGAAATATTATTTACTTTAGAAGCATTTTTCCCTTTACTTTGAGATGACAAATCTTTGTTTTTCTCAGTTTCGTTTTCTCCTTTCAAGCTCTTGAAATCTTCATCGCTGGAATAAGTTTTACTTTTAGACTGTCTCTTCTCAACCTTTCCCCTTTCTTTGCCACTCAGATTCTTCGTCCCCGATTTCCTATCTGACCCCAGTGAGGTATTGGATTTCTTCTCCACTTTCTCATCCTTCACCTCAGAGGCAAAGAGAGTCTCTTTTAGAGCCAGGAAATATTTCACAAGACCTTTCTTTAGTTTCACCACACCCTGGTCTCTTTCAGTCTGCTTCTCACCAGTGGTGGCAGCAGCAGCAGCAGCAGCAGCAGCAGCAGTAGTGTCTGAGACATTTTCTGCTTCTTTAAGATCACATTTTAATGTGTTTAGCATCAAAGTCATAGAAGTTGTGGCCACCAGTAGCTTTTCAATAACAGTGTCAAGGGTTTTTGCAGTGATGTTCATCCTTTCATCACAAATTGGAATAACAGGTGTAGCAGCAATTTTTTTACTGGAAGATGCCTGCTTCTCTTCAGCTTTGACTTGTTTGATCTGCATTAGGTTATCTCGCTTGCGTTCTTCCTCCAATAATTCATAAACTTCATTACACTGTACAACTAGTGCTTTTATTTTGGGAGGATCACAAACATAACATTTCCACTTTTCAGAACCTGCAACAAAAGAAGAAAAAGCAAATTAATGGTTTACTGCAAAGATATTAACCCTTTAGCATTTAAACTGACCGTATCCGGCCCAAATATTCAATCTGCTTTATATTCAAACCAACCAGATCTGGCCCCTCAAACCAACCCTACCATGTCATTTACAAAATAAAGATTTATATCAGCGAAATGTCAAAGTTACAAGATAATGCACACTTAATTCAAAACAATGTGCACAAATAAATATTACCGCTGATAGAGTAATCTGAATGCTGAAAGGTTAAACATAAAGATAGACAGAGGAACGGCTGTGTGGTTAAGAAACTTACTTTGCAACCACATGATTCTATGGCACCTTGGGGCATGTGTCTTTTACCATAGCTCTGGGCCAAGCCAACCAATGCCTTGTGAGTATATCTGGTAGACAGAAAACATATAGAAGCCCGCTCTTTATATATATATATATATATATATAACATGAGAGAGTTAGGGGTTGGGGGTTCAACCCACTAAGGGACAGTATCTTATCTGTGTGTGTGTGTGTGTGTGTGCATGCGTGTGCGTGTTTGTATCCCACTACCACGTGATAACTGGTGTCAGTTTGCTTATGCCCCAGTATCTTAGTGATTTGGCAAATTAGACCAACAGAATAAGTACCAGATTTCAAAACTAAGTACAGGGTTCAATTCTGTTTCAACAAAACCCTTCAAAGGCCTACAGCTGAAACAAATAAAAGATAAAAATCAGATCCATGCTAATTGTATTGCCGCGAGAATTAAGTTCAACCTTTGATATAAAATATTTCCCCCCTCAATGCAAACTACAAAGAGAAAAAGCATTTGAGTATAATAAGCAAAAAGATAAAAATAATCTTACCCCCATCTGTTATAATGAATAACTCTGACCGCCCTAAATTCCTTAGGATGCAGCCTTTGCAAAATGCATTGTGACAGAAATCACAGCCTAGTAAGCGACCACCTTCACCACACCATCGGCACTGTTCATCTAGACCATCAGCGTCCCGAGAAATTTCACCACTTGTATAATATTTATAACACTTCTGTTGGAGAGAAAACAAGGTAACATCATCACAATTTAATAATTAACAGTAGCAATGTACAAAGAACTAATATGTCTATATGACAAACCAGAAGCTTAATATATTTCAATATTGAAATTAAAATAAAGAATTTCCAAGCTCTCATTTCATCACCACATATTTAAAACTGCTGGAGTTAAAATTTATGGTTTTATTATAAAACAACAAGAACGGGAATAAGGAAGACTATTGCAGTAAAATGTTTCAGTTTTTTTTATAAAGATATTGTGATTTACAAAATGCAAAAAAAATTTTTTTTTTAATAGCACAATAAAATACAACCTGCCAATGCAGTGAAGTGGATGATGATTGGAAGGACATTCAGTTGCAAAACCATGCAGGGAAACAAAAGAAACCAAACACACATACACACTATAACAAAGCTGTTTTTTCTGTGCCAGACGAGATGCTGTCAGAGAGCTAATTTATTGCCAACACAGACAAATCTGAACATAAAGAAAGAAGATTATCCAGAGAAGATAAATAACGTACCTTACAAATCAGCACTTTTAATTTGGGATGCCTTTTCACAGCTCCCTTTTTGGAAGGGTTTAACTGTTTGCCACAAGCTGTACATGTTACAATCGTGCCAATTGATTTTCCTACAACTAAAATATCAAATCAATCAATTAAAGAGTAAATGAAACAGAAGCAATTCTGTATGCCATACAACAGATGCAACTCTGTATGCCATACAACAGATGCAACTCTCTATGCCATACTTTCCGGCATACAAGTCAAATTTTACTGCAAAAAGACA
>NC_068993.1:54257616-54291455 GCF_001194135.2 Octopus bimaculoides
AAAAAAAAAAAAAAAAAAAAAAAAGTCAGCTGATACCCCAAGATGATTTTTGAAATGCAGCAGGATTTGGAAAGATAATGACGATTTTTGAATGTTTATACGAAATTTTTGCACTATATACTGTCAACTTGTATGCTAGAAAACACAGCCTAGTTAAAATATAATAAATTAAGTAGACCCACCCAACCCATTCTAACAGAAAGTGAGAAAAGGGACTTGAGAATAAATTCTCATTTTCACTGTAACAAACTTTTGTCTAAGAATAACACTACTTACAAGATGTTTTCAGATTAGTTCGGCGTTTAGAAGGAATTTCTGAGTTCTTGTTTTCATCAAGTGGATTGGATTTTTCGAGCGAACCTTCAACAAAGCAAAAAAAAATATTATGAAGAAGAAAAGTAATGCAGAACTCAGACAGAAGTGAGTGAAACAAGTGAAATATATTAACATTTGTCTAAGATATACAGATAATCAGCATTGGAAGAACAAAGTGTAATGCGCAATTTAGTCGCATAGTAACTAAGTTTTACCTTCAGGTGAATGTGAACGACAACGTTCATCATCACTATCTCCAGGATTCAACTCTGGCTCTCTGGAAGCTTCTGAATCTTTTGTACTCCCTGCAGCATCTATTTCTGCACTGGAATCTCCTCCAGATTCTTCTGCAGACGATGATGCCTGTGACTTTCTATTAGCCAGTGGTTTCTTATCCAAAGAAGAACAATTACTGAAAATAAACAATATTGTGCCTTTCTATACAAAGTTGTTCAAGAAAAAGAAATAAATATAACATGAAACTATATACATGTAAATTCTAGTTAAGAGTGTATTAACAGCTGCCTTGGTATTAATTACATTGATATTAATTTCAAATTGTAAAATACAAAATGAACAGATTGTCACAAGTGATCACCAACATGTATCTATCAAGCTGACAGAAATTGGATGTAACATGGCTTCTACCCAACCTTCTCCATCTTTAGGAAGTTCTTATAATTTCTTGTGACTACTTTATTTAAAAGTCTCTCTTAATTGTAACTTAGTTGTCAACATTCATTTTCATCACACAACTATAACATAATTTAACAGTTTGATGTTGGTAAATAAATTTAGATTTATATTGTACATAAATTTACATTTATAGTGTACATGCTGCATTATTTGTGTCTCAGGAAGTCATCGATCTAAATAGCATATTTACATGCTAAGCATAAAAGAAATTATATACACAACTTCTAATAAAATAGGCTTCCTGCAGACCAGTACTTGTGCAAAAAATACAGATACATTTAGTCTGACTTACAATATTTATATACAAGTTCATACAGATACTTTACCATAACTACATGTATTTAATCCGTGATATTTAAGCTACAAAAAGGAATAATTTATGTTCACCTTCAGTTTATTCAATTTATGTTCTCAAACATACATACAGCAAGTTCTTGATTTTACAATGGCAATGAGATTTTATGTACGAGTTTCAAAAGACAAGAACTTGAATTTAACATTATGATTTCAAAAACACCAATCAGAGAGAAGCTCTTGTCTAAAGAGCAAACAGTATGATATTCATCTTCTACTACCATTATTCAAGAAACTTCTTCTACTGCCATGATTCAAGAAAACAGAATTTAAAAAATGAGATAGTAGATAAAAAAATAGTTTTTATGTTATTTATTAACTGAGCGAGTAATAGCTTTTTTTTTTTTTTTTTTTTTTTTTTTTTTTAAATCTAATTGTCTTAATTTTCAACCCTATAATAATATTGTGGTAGAGAGGTAATATAAAAAGATACTCTCGGCATATCATTTTGATGTAGCTATACAAGCAACTTAGGATGTGTGATGTCAAATATGTAGATATAACTCACAGGCTAGATAATTTATAAAAATATACTATTCTTGTTAATTATTGATAACAATCATTAATAGAATTTGGATAAGTCTTTTGCCTGAACAATAATAACAATGGGAGATTAGAGGTTTCGGAGGTAAACTGGAAGAAATGCTTCACGAGATAAGGTACACTTAGGTCGTGAACGACAAAGCAAAGGACGGGATTGTGAGAACTGGGAATTAGACATTTAGAGAAGGGAGTAAGAATGAGGAAATCAAATTACCTCCTAGAGGTGCCTTTCCGATCTTTACTCGTACTCTAAAAAAGTAAAAAGGAAACAATATATTAGGATTAGAAGTTCCAAAACAATGAAAAAGACCAAAAGAAGTGAAGAAATAGAAGAACTAAAATATGAAAGAGTAGTTTATTAAAATAGTTAGTAGGTGAGAAAGGGAAAAAATATGAAGAAGAAAACATTAATACTAAAGAAATTATATGTAATAATAGAAGCAAATGGATTGTTTAACCAAAAAATTATTCCAGAAATAAAAATATGCATATTACTCGTTACTAATAAGGGCCCCAAACTATTTTTTTAAAAATATTAATTTATTTTTGTAAAACCATGAATCAATTAGTCCAAGTAGAATCACAGATATTCTAAGAATAAAGAAATAAATAAATTCTAAACCACAGCAAAAAAATATCAGAAAAAAGGAGCAGGAAAAAAACCTGCTGAAGAAATAGAATCAAAGTATTGTTTCTTGGCAAAGTGTTCAAGAGAATTGGTGAAAGAAGAATAAAATTCAACATTTCAAAATATTTCTAAAAGAGACAAGGGGAACAGTGAAAAAGTTTTAATATACTTAGGGATAAGATACAGTTTATAACTACCAAACTCTCAACAGTGAAGTCTACTGATAATCAGAACGCCAGCACAAGTCTCAGTTAATTGCAGACAATCCTATTAGCCGAAAGTTTTTCATAAAATAAGGTATATTGGTATGAGCAAAACGTTTAAGAAATCACTTAGATAAGACTTACTGATCATTAATAAAACTAAGAAAAACTATATTTTGTATTAAAATAGAAACAACCATATGGATATTAAAGATATAGGTAAATTAAAATGTAAAAACATTTGCTCAATGAAACCAGCAAGGATAAAGTTTATTTCTCTCACTACAAAACATTATAGAAAACAATAAAGTTCTCAGACCATGAATCTTATGCTACATCTTAAATAATGTTTATTAAAACAATTACAAACTAAATTGTGGAAGGTATTTCACACTAATAACAGCCCATTGTTTCACTTCAAGTTTGGGATGAGGAATTCAACAGCTAACAGAAGTGTTAAAACAAAAATATAATGCAATGTAAAGACATGTTGAATGAGAAGTGATGAATTTGGTCAACAGTGACTCTAGACAAAATGGCAGGGTTTAGTGTTGTACCAAAACAATATTGCCACATTAGATGTGCATAAAAATTCATCATGAAATTTCTTAATGTGAAATTTATTTGTACTGAAGTGTAATAGAGGAACCATTTTAGAAACCATCCAATATTGTAAAATGTAAAGATAAGTAAAAAGAACCTTCAAAATATTTCCATTAAAATCTCACCACCATCCTCTATTTACCATCACTAGTCACCACAGGTTAATTTTGCTATGCTTTCCTAATTTTAAAAGCCTTTGTTAGTTTTATTGTAGTTATTATCGAGTAGACATGTGACTAAACTTTAGCTAAAAAATACTTTAATGTTCAATCAAAATGCTATCCTAAAAACTAAAATATCATTGTGCTCTAAAGATATGTTTTAGTTCTTATCAAAAGTATTTATATAGAAAAAAAATCATATTGTTAACAGACTAATGAACAAACTTTCAGCATATTGTATCACAAATATATATAAACAGACTTTTTTTTTTTTTACTGATTAATGCTAAAGTTGTTTTCCTGACAACCATACAAAACACCAATATCTAAAGCCTATAAAGTTCTCTCTCTCTGTACAAATTTTCAGTACCATTAAGAAAATTGTTCCAAGTGATTTGGAATAACTGAAGACATATTTATAAAGCCGGAATGGAATTAACAACTCACTGAACTGAAAGTTAGTCATTAACAGATGTTAGTAAGAAAATCTTTGGAAGCACTGGAGACAATGCAAGAGTGTGAGAAACAATTCTAAAAGATACTTACAGCAGTTGACATCTTTAAGTACTAGTTAGAAGTACTTGAAGTTGTTAATGTAAGAATCTATGTTATCCACAGTCCAACCATGGAGACGGATAACACCTGGAGAGAGAAAGGAAAAGAATAGAATAACTATGTGCATGTGTGCTCACTTGCATGTGTGTGCATACATGCATGCATGTCTCTTCATGTGCATGTGTGCTTGCTTTGAGAGATGAAAACATGATTTTTTTAAAATGAAAAACTTAATGGTTTATTGCATTACCTATCAATGAAACTGTTAAATATTAAAAATTTAACAGTTTTAACAATACTTTCATTACATTAATGGGCTTTTTTTAAATTAAGTATTAAGTTGGATTCAGTGAGCAAGCTGTTCGGAGACGGCTAGATTATTTAAACAAATATATATACGTCATATATTATTTTGTGGGGTAAAATATTGAACTACTGCACAGAACAGTTTGGATTAATCATGTAAAATTCAATGTTCAGTAACTAAATATGTGTGTTGTTTCAACAATGATCATTTTAAGAATAAAACCTTGGTGACTGACGATTTAATAGCTGGGAGGAAGGATTAGCATGTAAAGAAATTATATAGAAGTGGGGCAATCTCAATACACACTTAAAATGATCGGATGAAATGGAAGAAATGATAAAATGGTTGTTATAATGTAGCTTAAAATGTAGAGTGAATTTATCCACCAGAGATTAATTTTTTGATTCACACGAGGCACAGGAATAGCTGTGTGCTGAAGGAATTCACTTCCTAACATGTAGTTTCAAGATCAGTAATCTTGTACAGCACTTTGGGTAAGTACTTTCTACTATGTGGGACTGAAGCCAACTAAATCCTTTTGAATGGATTTGGTAGACAAAAACTGAAAGAAGACCACATGTGTATGCATGTGGTTATATGTGCATTTGTGTGTACATGTCTTGACATCACACAACAGTTTGAGCATCATTGCAATACAAGCAGTGTCCTTTGTTTTCTATCTTCTGCAAGAAGATGATTATCTGGCCACAGAAAAATCTGCTTCAATGAATTCTGCCTGAGCCACGCAAGCACAGAAATATGGACATTATGGCAATTACAAACAGCAGTTCGTTTATATCAAATACATGCTAAATGAAGAGGATTTATAGCATCAAAAGCCTTGGGATGAATTTTTACTAAGATATTAAGTAAAACAAATTAGAATTATTACAGATGATGACACTAAAGAAAGCATATCGCTGTATGTCCAGACATCAAAGTAACTATGAAACCCTTTTGACATTATCCTACTTGAAACTGCACCTGGACTATGATACAAAATTGTTCCTTTTGGATTTTATTTTCCAAACACCAGCATTCTTTTCTTTTTTTACAAACTAACCCTCTACAAATACTTGATTTTTTAAAATTAACTGCCATAATATAGTAAAAATTAGTTAATGTGAAAGTATTATTTCAGTGTGTGGATACTTGATAAACTTTTAAATGATACATAATTACTGCATGCTTATAGAATATTTCTATATCTTCAAATTAACATTTATTCCTTTATTACCCTTTTTGATACCAACCCACCTGAAAATGCTCTTAGTTCTGTGATACAAACTTTTTAAAAGTTCAAAAGTTTGTATCACACTTTTTCTTAAACTAATCTACCTTCCATTATTGGTTTCAAACTGTGGCACAAAGCCAGCAAAGTTAGAAGGTGGGTGTCAGTCAATTACTCCAACCTAGTACTCAACTGGTACTCATTTTATCAACCCTGAAAGCATAAAAGGTAGAGTTGACCTCAGCAGAATTTGAACTCAGAACATTAAGACAGATGAAATGCCATTAAATATTTTGCCCAGCATTGATTTTAATTCTAAACTCAGGCTTAATAATGACAAGGTTATTTTACGTACTAACTTTATCATTATTTTCAAATTCATTGAAAGATAATGTATTTCAGCAGAAATATAAGAAAAAGGTTAGTCAAATACTCAGATAAACAAAAGAATACAAAACTGAAGGAAGAAGCAGAATAAATCTATACATTGGCAATGTCTGGCATTCTAAAAACAAGGTAGAAAATTTCCTCAATAATCTTCATTTTATATTTCTGTGTGTTAAACTAAAACTATACAGTATAGATTGTTTGCCAACATAACATGACAGTCCTGGTTTAAGACGAATGTTGCTGTAATTTAGCCCCAGGAGAATTGTTTCTCATACTCTTGCATTTACAAGATTGCTGTTTGACACTCTGAGCTAGATCATCTTTAAGAGATTGGGACAAAGCAGTTCGATCTGCTCCCAGCAGTTTGAATCTACTAAACATTCACTTCTGAACTGTATCGTTTTAGAAAATTACTATTTGTAAATCTCACAACGCGAGATATTCGGCAACAGTATTTTGGAGTAAAGATTGTTTGCCAACATAATATGGTAGTCCTGGTTTAGGACGAATGTTGCTGTAATTTAGCCCGAGGAGACATCGAAATACTGCTAAGCATTTTGCCTGGCAAGCTAACATTTCTGCCAGCTCACCACCTTAATACGAATGATATTGAAAAGATTTGCAGCGGAAACAGTGCAAGTTTTCTATCAATCAATGGTTTTCTCAAGATCTGTATGCATTCATTTCCAAAATTTCTATTTTCATCCACACTCTAAAGCAGTGGTTCTTAACCTTTTCAATATCCAGACCAGATCCAAAACCTGGATGTTTTTAGAGACTATACCCATAAAAAGTAAAACACAAGTCAATTAAGGGAAAAATTTATTATACTGAGACTCGGAGGGGGTGGGATGACAGGGGACCAAGACTCCTGGTGGTTTGCTGCGCTCGAAAAGACATGTCAAACGAAGTAAAAGTGTGGTTGCCCTTGCAACCCTCTCCGGCTGAGCATCTTTAATCTTGCAGACTCGTAAGTGCAGGTGCCAGGTAAAAAGAACCCATGCCAGTGCTGTGTAAAGCAAGGCATCCAGCTGTAGAAACCATGCCAAAACAAGACATGGAGTCTGAACAGCCCTTCAGTGCTTGTCAAACTGTCCAACCCATGCCAGCATGGAAAACAGACATTAAATGGCGATGATAAGAGGGAAGACCATCAAGGGCTGTTGGAAGGATGCTTGAGGGCCACATGTATCCTTGAGAGAAGAACCACTGCTCTAAAGACTAAACAGGACAATATATATATTACACAAGTCAATAAATTTGCCCCTACACATCTCTGGATATAAACTTTGCTAACACCTATTCTTTCTTTTATTTACTGCTAATAAATTTATTAATTCACATCGACCCTTATGCCTATTTATTTTGGCCTAGATTACGAATAGGATCTTTTAGAAATAATTGTCTCTACCCAACCCATAGTCTTATTTATGCTTCAATCCAGCCTGCAATGACAAAGAAATCTGACACCCTTGATGTAGCTGTTATACAAATTAATCATTTATGTGCATGTGCACACTTTATGCATAATTGATGATTTCATCAACAAATATAACTACGTCATCATTTCACATTCATTCTTGCTATGTTTGCATAGGCTGGGCAGATCTTTTGTCATCTGCTTTATGAGGCTTTGCATCTTGATACAGAACGGATATTTTATATTTGACAATGATATTTATATTTTTATCTTTTATAAAACAAAAGCCAGAACATTAGAATTTGAAGAATACAAAATTAGTTAACTGCTGAGATCAGTAAATTGTACAAAGTAAGTTATATTATTATCACCAGCATCAGTTCAAAACTCACATCATCTTGAGAATGCATTACATGAAATTTTCATTCTTTTCAATTCCATGTTCTCCTATATGTAAGGTTTAGTTTTCTCATGTATTATTATTGTTTAAATGCCATGAAGCTTGTGGGTGCTAGAGCCACATAAAAAGTACCAGTGCTGGTTCCATGTAGAGAGCATCACATGAAAAGCACCCATGCCGGTGCCACATGAAAAGCACCGAGTGCACTCTGTAAAGTGACTGGCATTAAGAAATAGAAACCATGCCAAAACAGACAACTGGAGACTGATGCGGCTCTCTGGCTGGCCAGCTCCGGTCAAGCTCCCCAACTCATGCCAACATGGAAAACGAATGTTGGATGATGATGATGATGATGATGATGACTGAGAGATAGTTCTTTAAGCCTTTAGCATTTAAACCTGCTATAATTTGGTCCAAATATTCTCCCTGTTTTATGTTCAAATGGCCAGATCCAGCCTCTCAGGCTTACCCTAAAAATTGTCATTCTAAAAATAAACAATCACATAACTTAGCCCCACTTTCACACTTAACTCCTAATAACAAAAGTACTTATTCACATCTTTTAGTAAATTCAATTGCCTTGAGGAATAGAAAGTTGAATGTCTCAGGTTCTAACCCATTATCAGACAGCAGAAGACCATTTCCTATTAGTGCTGTCCAAGTAAATGATTCTTTTGCAATCTTCTACTCTCTGCTCATGGCACAAGTCTGAAACATTAGACTTTCCACCCCTCACAGCAACTGAATGCATCCAACATTCCACCAACTTTCTTCTTGATATAATATTGCCATCATCATTTTCCTCACAACACTAGATGTTTACCCAATATCTTCAGTACTTAAACCATTAATTACATGTAACATACCCTTCTACCTGCATTTATGCAAAGAGGTCCTTTCTTCACCAATAAAGAAAAATATCTTGCAAAGAACTGTCCTAGTTAATATTCATAACATCTGGCTTGTCAGTAACTTCCAACACTACATGAAATCAACCTGAACACTTTTGATTATGTCTCTAGGTGAAGGCAAAATCACTTGAGCTTCAAAAAGAAACTAAGGACATCTGGAAATGTTTGTAACAACAGATGACTTAACCCTTTCGTTACTGTATTTATTTTGAGGGGTTCTGTGTTTCTTTCAATTACTTTAAATATAACAAAGAATTTAGTAAAAATAACTTAGTTATCATTAAGCTAGTGTTAGGAACATAAATTATAACTAAGGTTTGGTGGAAGGTTTTAATTCAAATCTTATGAAAACAAGACATTTGTGCTCAGAGCCAGAGCCGGTTTCAGCCAAATTGGTAACGAAAGGGTTAAGACACTAGTTACTTTGTAGAAAAGGGAACACAGTAATTTAGAACAAATTAAATATGAAGACGAAATACTGACAATGTAATGAGAAGCAAACCTATAAAACTAATAAGTAATTAAACAATAGGTAGGACAATTAAAAATACACTGCAAACTGTAATTCTTAGAATGAAAGAGGACTGTTTGATAAACAAGCACAAAGAATTTGCCCACCATTAAATTATAACTGACCATCAGTATAAGAGAAAGATATGATTCAAACGATTGTACCATCATAGCCTATAATTCCTTTAATATACCGAAACCAATAAAAGAGACTATGTGGACAATGAGATGCTAAAAATATCAGCTAACCTTAAAATAAGATCTATGGTGTAGTCCCAACTATTGTTGACAATTATATAGTATAAGAGGGAAATAAAAATTCAATAACATATATTCCACAAGCCTATGAACAATTTGCTTCTGTATTTTATATGTAAAAAATGAAAGAAGGCTTTGATGGAATATATAAAAGTTTAAAACATATATCAAATGAGGCTTTCTATAAGTTATCTTAACAAAATTAGAGTAAACAAAAACATTTGTAGCTTATAATGTTACTTTACACAGTAAATTTGCCAGTGTTATTACAAGAACAAGAATTTGATTAATCACAATATAAATACAAAACTGATTACAGTTAATGAGGGAGATTGTTTATAACCATACAACTTGCTAGAAATATCAGTCAATATTTTTAATGTCTTAAAAGGAGGGCATATTGGCTATTGTGATCTATTTATGTTTCAAGAGGAAAAAAAGACAAATTGTAACAGCTGGAATATTTATGATCATAGATCTAGACCAGTAGTTCCCAACCTGGGGTCTGCAAAGGTAGTACTGGGGGTCCATGAACTAAATTCAAAATTTCATATATATAGGCGCAGGAGTGGCCATGTGGTAAGTAGCTTGATTACCAACAACATGGTTCCGGGTTCAGTTCCACTGCGTGGCACCTTGGGCAAGTGTCTTCTACTATATCCTCGGGCCAACCAAAGCCTTGTGAGTGGATTTGGTAGACGGAAACTGAAAAAAGACTGTCATATATATATATATATATATGTGTGTGTGTGGGTGTGTGTATGTTTGTGTGTGTGTTTGTCCCCGCACCATCACTTGACAACCGATGCTGGTGTGTTTATGTCCCCATGACTTAGACGTTCGGCAAAAGAGACCGATAGTATAAGTACTAGGCTTACAAAGAATAAGTCTTGGGGTCATTTTGTTTGACTAACGGCAGTGCTCCAGTATGGCCATGGTCAAATGACTGAAACAAATATAAGAAAAAAAGAATATACACACATAAGGATAAACATATTGAAAGGGGTCCATGGGAAAACTCATTTAAATAAAAGGGGTCCATGGGAAAACTCATTTAAATAAAAGGGGTCCTTGGAAGCAAAAAGGTTGAGAACCACTGATCTAGACAATGAATGATGACCTGGTGCTTCAACAACATTACTGATTAAAGACTGTTCAGAATCCTTCCCATCCAAGCTTTCCTAACATTTCTAGTAATGTTCACCATTTGTTCACAAGCAGATCTTTGCAATTCCTCTACAAATCTGGTTCCCAACCACATGGCTCCAAGTTCAGTCCCACTGTGTGGCACTTTGGGCAAATGTCGTCTACTATAGCCTCGAGCCAACCAAAGCCTCGTGAGTGGATTCGATAGATGGAAACTGAAAGGAAGCCCATGTGTTTATGTCATTATCCCCTACCACCACTTGACAACCAGTTTGGTGTTTATGTCCCCATGACTTCGCGGTTTGGCAAAAGTCACTGATGGAATAAGTACCAGGCTTTAAAAAATTAAGTATTGAGGTTGATTTGTTCAACGAAAAAATTTTTCATGGCATTGACCCAGCATGGCCACAGTCTAATGACTGAAACAAGTAAAGAAGAACATAAGAGACATGCTTTGGATATTCTCTCAAATGTACATAATATCAGACAAGCAGTATTTCAATACAGAAGACTTCCAAGTTACAACATATATATCATGAAAACAATTTGGGGATCTTTCTGATTTGGCGGACACCATTTTTTATTTAGTGTGTTTTCTACCGAAACACTTTAAAACTTCGTATACTTGTATATTTTGTCTTATAGAACAGAGAAAAATTTTCATATTCGAAGTTATTTCATGTTAAAAATTGTCGTATTTCGGTAATTTCAACCAATCACTGATGTCTATTCAGCTGAATACAGTTACTGCTGTTCTTTGTCAACAATAATTTGTGGCGGTGTATATATTGTTAGTCCCTGGTAATCCTTTTGAATTAAGCACCAGTTAGGGCTTCCAAACAGTTGCTTCATTTCCAAGAAATAGCAGCCAAATCTTCCTCAAATCAAACTCTACCATCTTTTAGAAAATGTGCTACTGAGTACACAGTACATAGAAAATTACTGAAAAATTGTTGAACAGATTTTCACCAAATTTGGCAAAAATACTCATTGGGTGAGTGGTTTGAAACGAGATTATCTAAAACCCTAACCCTGACCTTAAAACCAGTACAAACGATGTCATAAATAACAGTACCGCCAATAGTTGTTGACAAAACGGCAGTAATTTTATTCAAGGGAAAAGATCCCATTACACCACCAGAACGTGTTGTTGACAATCCACAGCAGTAATTGTTTTCACCTCAATAGACGTCAGTGATTGGTTGAAATTACTGAAATACGACAACTTTTTAACATGAAATAACTTGGAATATAGAAACTTTTCTTAACAAGGCTAAGAGAAAAAGATGTTTTATATGACACATTCTACCAGTATCCCAAGTTTGAAAGTGTTTCGTTAGAAAACAAATGGTGTCCGCCAAATCAGAAAGATCCCAATTTTGTAACCCACTTACAAGAAACAAGCAGCTGGAACCCTTGAAATCACTACAAATGTCAAACCCAATCATCACTGAACATCTCTCTGTCGTTACACACCTGCATAGTAAAGATTGGCCTCCCTCTTCAGAGTCAGAAAATATTTCAGTCAAAAAAATTACCAACAACATACTCCAATGTCTGATCCACAAACATTCTTCTGTCTCCTCTCTCTTGCTTCTCTACCATTACACTTCTACTAAGAGCTGACTGATTTTAAACAAATTTCACTCAGGCACTCTTGCGTCATCTCTCCTCTTCAACAAATGTTTATTACTTCAGACCCAGCATTAACCATTGTATTCAGTGCTTCCTCAAGAGCCCCAGCTTTCTGGAATTCCTCTCATACTTCTATTTCCTGCAGCCATCAAATGGTGAATATTTAAGAGGAATTGTAACTATATTACCCACAAGTCTGTTGGGAGAAGCTGCACAGGCCACAAAAAATATTTTAAATGTGTGACCTTAAGTTATATACACCTAAAGAAACATCAACCTGCTTGAAATAACAGCCTAATCCTCCCTATCCTTTTAATTGAGAAAAAGACATGCTGGATGGTGTCTGAGACATATGCCTACCATGTAACAGGATGGTCAATCCTGTGAGAATGTATTTCATCATAAAACTATCTGATCTAGGGTGAACTGAAGCTCAACAACAATAACTAGGGGAGCTGGGATTATTAACATAAAATTAAAATTGCTTTTAAAAATCCTACTTTAGGAAACTTTGATGTTTTAATGGGGAGATAAACAGGAAGAGCAACATTTCCAGGAAAGACAAACACTAAGTAGCGGTAATATGGAGATAAATTACTAATCTTCCAACAGAACTTCATTCAGCATATTTGTGAAGACAAATCTATTAGGAACAATAAAATGCAGAACCATTCATTTAATTTTGCCATGTTTATATATTACATATTGGATTAATGATAGCATTACACTATCATAAAAACTGCAGAATCATATGATAACTGTATCTCTATAAATCACTTTACTGTCAAGAACATCAAGTGGAATAATGATGGCATTAATTGAATGAGCCACTCAAATAATAGAAACTTACAATGGTGTACACATATGCAAACTTATCTTCTCACCAAAACTATTCAGAAAGTTTAGAATCATATTTGATTTATTTGCTGAAGGGAGTTTTTAAACTAGAAGAGTGTGTCAATAAAGGAGTCATGCTGGCAGAATTGTTAGAGCATTATTATTTGTTTTGGCTCTTTGCCTTCTGAGTTCAAGTCCCACCAAGTTCAGCTGTTTGTTGCTCATTTCTCCAGGGTTGATAAAATGAAAGACTAGTTAAGAACTCAAGTTAATATGACTGACCAACCCTTCCCCAAAAATTTAAGGCCATGTACCACAATAAGAAACCATTGTTGTTATTATTATTATTATTATTATTATTAGCATTAAAGTAGAAAGGTGGCGAGCTAGCAGAATCATTATCATACAGGGCAAAATGTTTGGCAGGATTTTGTCCTTTATGTTCTGAGTTCAAATTCCACTTAGGTCAACTTTGCCTTTCATCCTTTCAGGGTTGATAAATGAAGCACAAGTCAATCAGTGGGGTTGATGTAATCAACTAGTTCCATCCCGCCAAATTTCAGGCCTTTGTCTATAGAAAGGATTATTATTAAAGCAGATTGTAGGGACAGACACAGCCATGCAGATGAGAAGCTTGCTTCCAAGTAATGTAGCCTTGGGTTCAATCCCGCAGTGCAGCACCTTTGGGAGCCGTAGAAACCATGCCAAAACAAGACTATGAAACTTGGTGCAGCCCCTGGCCTTGCCAGCTCCTGTCAAACCATCCAACCCATGACAGCATGGAAAACAAACACCAAATGTTGATAATATAGCCTCAGGACAATTGAAGACTAGTTAGAGTGGATTTGGTAGACAGAAACTGAAAGAAGCCTACCACGTGCATGTAAGTGTTTGTGTCTATCATGCGATGGTTGTAAATGAGCATCATCATACAAACAATATTTGTTTCATGAAAAACATGTCTGGTCATAGAGAACTATTACTTTGCTTGTAAAAAGGTAAGAGTTAGCAATAGGAAGGGAACAAAGCTGAAGAAAATCTTCCTCAACAAATTCCATATGACCCATGCAAACATGGAACATTACCATTGTCTTAACCTCCATTTTTCCATGTGGGAATGGAGACATTAAATGATGATGATGATGATTGTAAGTGGTTTTAATCTCTGAAATTTACACAGAGAAAGAGAGAGAGAAAGTGTGTGTGTATGTGTGTAACACTTTGAATGTTTGCAACTATGGGCCCATGCTCTAAGGTGGGAGACAATGTCAGTAAAATGGTGGATTAATAAAGGAAAGGAAACCCAAGAGAAGTCAATGCAATCAGCAGCAATTCTCTCTCAAAGACCAATTTCAGATTATGGTAAACACAGGTGTGGCTGGATGATTAAACAGTTTGTGTCTCAACCACATGGTTTCAGATGCACTGCATGTACCTTGCACAAGTGTCTTCTACCATAGCTCCGGGTTGAGCAAAGCCTTGAGAGGATTAGGTAGATGGAAACTGAAAGCCCATCACATGTGTGTGAGTGTATGTTTGTATCTCCCAGTCTTGACATCGTGTTATACTTGTAAATGAGTGTCACTGGCATACAAGTAGTAGGGTTCGTCCCCAATATTCAATATTCTGCAAAAACATGTCTGGCCACGGGGAACAGGTGAGGGTTGACGATAGGAAGGGAATCTGGCTGTGGAAAACATGCTTCAATAAACTCTGTCTGATCCATGCAAGCATGAAAAAGTAGACGTTAAAATGATGAGTATGGAAGATACTCCATCAACAGGTACTGAAAATACTAAATCCAAACAAATGAGATTTTATATGGTTTATCATGGCCAGAACTGCTACAACAAACATATTCAAAACTTTTTATTTAGATATTATCTAACAAATCCTTCCTTTTTCTAAAACAATGGAATGTTATTTGAAGATTTGGCTATTCCTAGTCCATCAGGTGACAATGTAGCGGTTCCACCAGTGGCTCATATAAAGGCCATTTGTGGAAATAGTGCCAGTTATTGATTAGATGACAGGTTTAATTAATATCACTCTGGTCTCGTACCATGCAACATCTCTGTTGGATTCTAGGATATGCACACATATCATACAAAGAGTAACTGATGTATAGCAGCACCCCAGCTACATCTCACACAAAGACATAAACTGAAAAGAAGCCCATTGTATATACATATATATGTGTATGTGTCTTTGTATCCATTTGTCCCCCACCACCACCACCTGACAACTGGTGTTGGTATGTTTGCATTCCCATAACTTAACAGTCCAGCAAAGGATATTGACAAAATAAGTACCAAGTTTAAAAAAAGATACAAGTAATGGGGTCAATTTGTTTGACTGAATTTCTTGAAGGCATTCCCTTCAATTGACTTGTTTTACATTTTTTTTTTTTTTTTTGGTATGTCCCTCTAAAAAATATAAATCTACATTTTGGATCTGGCCTGGATATTAAAAAGATTAAGAACTACTATCCTAAAGAGTTTGTATCTACTGCCAGTACCGCCAGACTGGCCTTCACGTAAAAGCACCCACTACACTCTCGGAGTGGTCGGTGTTAGGAAGGGCATCCAGCTGTACATACTCTGCCAAATCAGATTGGAGCCTGGTGCAGCCATTTGGTTCGCCAGTCCTCACTCAAATCGTCCAACCCATGCTAGCATGGAAGGCAGACGTTAAACGATGATGATGATGATCATCATCATCACTACCACTCGGTTAATAGCTGTCTGAAACATTGAATAATTCACATTAATTAATCTGAGTATGGTGTTATCTAGCAATTATATATTAACACCTGATGTTAGTTCAGTCACACCTGAGGTATATTACTCCAGTTACTTCACAGCTACACCTGCAGTATGTTATAAATTCAATCACACCTGATGTTCCTACCATTCATCGAGTAATTAATGTGTAACATTGAATTTTCATTCCACAATATTAGTTTGCATTGTATAATTTTCTCACAGGCCTGAATTCTGGGACACTATGCATTAAAGGGTTAAGTTCAAGCTAAAAATAAGAAAAATGAATGAAATTTCAGATTTATAAACATTCGCTATAAATCTGTGTACGTGTGTGAGTGTGGGTGCTTTCTATTTAGATAAAAAAAAAGCTATCTGGACAAATTCCAACAAATCTGGCTACAGCTCTAACAGCTGAAAATATATTCTTCTTCCATACACTGTAGAGTATCTTCGCCCAAGTAAATATTTATAATGAGCAGAAATTTAATTATGTCATTAACTACAACAACAACACTAATTACTTAATGATACACAAGATTGTTTACATGTTTACAACTCGCACCAGAATACAAGTTTGGCTGATGGAGTCATCTGTCCACTGTGGTTAAGCTTCTATAAATAATATTTACCACACATATGTGTGTGTGTATATATATATATAACATTGCACATTGGTACGAATCTATAGATCTGATCCAACCATCCGCCTACCTTCCTATTTGTCTATAGAATTTGACACTTAAACCAGCAACAAGTCATCTTTTATCTGTTATATTATTTCCCCCATCTTGTCATTTTGTTGCGTTTTTCGCTCACAGGTAAACCACGTATATCAGCAACGCATTCAAATACAGGTACACATTTATTTCAAAATGAAAAGGATGTACTGAAACTGAGTCTTATGCACATTTATATGACAGCTATCTACTTTTACTGGGTAGATTAGGAAAATAGAAGAAATCACTTCTCAAAACAGGTGTAAAACATGAATTAAACAAAAAGGTCTCCCAGAACAAAACAAATCACGTCTTCCAGATAACAAAACACCGAATTACGTCCCTTATGTGTGTGTGTGTGTGTGGTTACACAGGTGGTTGTCGGACACCACCCTCAGTATCGATGGATGCATAACATCAAATACAAGTCTACACATGCACAACACGTGGCAGTAATAGGATGCACAAACATAATGTGGCTCCAGAATGATGGATTCATTAACATGTAGTCGCAAGATCTAAAGCAAGCAGCTACAATGAGAAGGGCATGTATATGGATGTAGCTCAAACAGAGGACTTTATATAGTTTGCACAACTGGAAAGAAAACTGGTACATTTTACATATGTTGTTTATGTACCACAGTACCACAAAACAACTCTCTAACAAGGTAGTTTGACGAAAACATGTATGTATGCGTCTTCTTTAAGATTCTTCAGAGAATTCAAACGATCACTAACAAAGAGACGGTGATTTTTGTGTGTGTGCGGTTTTGGTTAATAAAGTTCCAGATATTAGTGAATATACGAGGTGTGTGCTTGGTACGCGTGTATAAATACTTTTATGTTGCGTGCGTGTTTTTGACAGCAGTAGGTGACTAACACTGGAAAAACATGGCAATACGAGCAACTCAGTTTAGAAACATGCTCATCTAAGCAATGATAGTAGTAGTAATAGTAGTGGTGGTGGTTGTGGTTGTCAAGTGCTTTTATTTAATAAATGCATGAAGTCATGTATATGAGGGGAAGACAATGGTTGGTGCTCACGCCTTCGCTAAGTAATGAGCGTCAGCTGAAATGTCTATCTAGGACGAGATGCGATGGAGGGAGAATGGAGAAAGAGAGAGAGAGAGACAATAGAAGCGATCATGATACAAAGATTGGTGTAAAGAGACAAGGTACAATACAAGTGATAACAAAAGGAAAAAAGGAAGGGGTCACGGAGTGAAATATGGATGAAATTTAATAAATGAGGTGGTCAGTAGCTTAGAAACATGATGATGATGATGACAGAGACGATATGGTATGGGAAACGTTTCACTGTTATTATATCATCAGATGGACTTCAACTGTATACACACGTGTGTGTGTGTGTGTGTGTGTTTATACACTGACTATCCATGTCCTGTGTCTGTGTGTTCGAATGCGTGTTCGTGTGTAGAGGCGATTCTTTTGTTTGTGTGCTTGTCAGCATATGAATGTACGTTTACAACTTTGTATATTCGTGTGTGTGTGTGATACATAGAGGGGGTGTAAGTATATAGATAAACACACCTAAGATCTCCAAAACGTAAAAAAAAATCACAGGTAAAAGTGATCAATGAGAACAGATTTAGAACATTCTAGATAATAACACTTGGTTGGTGTCAACAAATAGAAGGGGGGAGATTGAAGAGTAACAAGTACGGTAAATATATATATGTATGTATATATATATACGTGGGAAGAAAATATAGACTGGGTTTAAATCAGAAAGAAGACGTACAAAAAACATCTCTGGATACAAGTGAAATGGAAATAAAGTGATGAAAGAAGGAAGTAAGATTGATATATAGCAGTAGAGGCAATTATTCCTCTGAGCACGGAGTGTTTAAACACAACCTAATTTTGCTTTTATATATATATATAAAACCGGTAGGGTTTATTTTTTAAATTTTCAATATCAGATTCAGAATCTGCAAAAACGTTATCTTTTTTTTAATGAGAAACTAATTCCAGTTAGGAGTACATTGTCAAGCGCTTCTTTTAAAGTGAAAAGAAGTTTACGAATATTAAAAGTACTTTTCTGAGTAAGATGCATATATATATATATATATATGTGTGTGTGTGTGTGTTAAAAATT
The DNA here is from genome assembly GCF_001194135.2 of Octopus bimaculoides. Lineage (NCBI taxonomy): Eukaryota > Metazoa > Mollusca > Cephalopoda > Octopoda > Octopodidae > Octopus > Octopus bimaculoides. Next base: position 54,276,320 of record NC_068993.1, read on the forward strand.
TTGCTTTCATTTATAATTGCATTTTTACTTTCATCGTCAATAATTAAGACAGTATTTTTCAATTGTCACACTATGAAACAACTACAATACTTAATGCTTCACTAATCATTTTGTAAACTAATAACTCTTTCAATTTATCCATTGGTATCTGATTTCAGCATTAATGACATCACACCCTCCATTAAAAAGACCACAAAAAGCTGTCCATCGGTTGCACATGGTCAGGTACATAAAAACATTGTGTTTTGTTAAGATTGTGGAGCTTTCACTAGGAAGAAACATGTCGACCGTTTCATGTGGGCCTGTAATATCCGAGTGTTGTCCGTACCTAAATGCCTTTCGATAGTTGTGCTGTTACTGATATAAAAGTGGTAAATATGATCTATTTAGGGGATCTTGTAAAAATACTTCAGTCAGGTTGTTGAGATTGTCGTATTGTTGGCGATGCGATTTTGTAACTGAAAGAATTACTGTCCCGGAAGTTCGTGGAAAACATTTTATTTTCGTTGAATCCAATGCAACTGGCTAGAGTCGGGCAGTTCTTTGAAATTGATGAATCTACTTTCGCTAAACGAAAATATATTGGACACGTGTTAAGAACATGGTGAGTGTTTGGTGGTGCCAGGGCGGTGCTTTCTGATCGAAGTGGATTCCAGACATCGCCAGAGATTGCGAGACTTGTACAGCAACATTATGTCCTGCCAGGGATGAGAGTTATACTCGATCTTTGGGTAGTGTCTGCTCAGCCGTTAGAATATCAACAAACACTTCAATGTCAACTAAACATTAATTTCGTCGATCCTGACACTCCCGCCGAATGCACAATCACACAGAAAGGCAGCCTGGAATTCTGCAAAAGAGATGCAACAAGAAGCAGGCAAGGACAGCAAAAAATTCTACTAGATTCGTACCTGGTGGAGTTTCACGAAGATCTCTTTGACGAATGGCTATTACAAAATATTCAAATATTCCTGTTCTTTATCTATGTAATTAATATAGAAATACATTTATAAAGCAGCGGATTGAAATTCCTTGATCTTTTTTTTCTTTTCTTTTTTTTTTTTCATAAAATACGTTTAATTTTGTTTCAAAAGAAAATTTGCAGATTCTGATTCTCCAATATTCAAAACTTAATTCCAAAGACCTCACGAAAAAAAAAAAAAAAGCATAAGAGAAAAGTTGAAGTGGGGGTAAAAAAAATCCCCGCTTAAATGAATAAATGCCGGAGTAGCAGTGTTCCACGGAGAGATATGCTGAGTTCAGCTTCCTACATCTTCTGATGATGATAGTTGGCAGTGATCAGAAATACTGAAGTCTTGAATGAAGAAGAAGTCACATTTTGCACCTCACATCACAGTCACAGAGAAAATTTATAAACTCAACACTGGCATTGCCACAGAAAGAAGAAAAAAAAACACCACCTCTGCTGATGCAGACTACCATATTTCATAACTAATAACTTGGTCAATCCATCGAAATAACCTTTCGTTGAAACTTATAAAATATCGTTAATATCTAATAAGAGACAATATTAAAAATTGTTTCTTCTTATTAAAAATCTTTCCAATAAACAAAAAAAGAAAGAAAGAATAATGAAACGACAGATTCAGTTACATATACCAGAGTACAAACACATTATGTCTTGGTAAATTTAGTACTAAAATACGTTCTTGGTCATTAATATAACACGACCTGAATATGGTCTCGCTTATGCATTGTCTTCTTTATTCTTTCTTCGCCTTCATGCAAGTAGTAATATATATTTCCCTTTATCCAGTAAATTCCTCTCCTTGCCCACTCAGTCAGGGGTTTCTTATTACATACAAATATCAGAGTCAGAAGCTCCTTCTTTTTTTTTATTAATTTATATAATTGTTTTCTTTAGCCGCAAATCGCAAAAAGGATTCATTGCGATGCTTCCGTTTATTGTCTCCTCTAAATCGCATTCACCGAACTACGAGCAATAATAATCTCCTTTGTGTATAATAGTGATAATAATAATAATCTAGTTCACCAAAGAAAACAGCGATTAAAAAAAAAACAACAAAATATGGCGCGGTGAGAATTTTTCTTTTTCTTTTTTAATAGAACAAAGATTTGGTGATCAATTAACTGAACCGATAAAAAAGGAGGAAGTTATAAAGTTTTTGGTAGTCAATCTAATTAAATAGACTCAATGTTATTTACTAATCACTATATGATTACTGTTGTGTTTTGATGAGCTAAAAGTTCTGTAAAATCTATAATTCTCGGCATGGCTGTCTCATGGCTTCTGGGCAAGGAAGAGAGAGTTTGTCTTACGAAGGCTGTAGAATGGTGGTGGACTGGCTGTAAAATGTCTAGGCTGATTGATTGACCCACTAAAACAAATCTTAATATCTTTAGACTATCGTAATCTTTGTGTTTGTAAGTTCAGAAAAGGCATTTTACCACCAATTAAAGAGAAATAAGCAATGGATAATGTTTCGTGAAAATAATAAGGGATTATTAAAGTTGAAGATTCGTCAGGGACGAACTTGTACTTGATGGTAAAGGAGAGAGAGAATGATGACTGTAAACATTTGAAAATGGTGACAATGATCATCAGTTTAATTTGCAAATAATTGATATCTTAAGTTTTTGTCAAAGAGATTGCGAAGACGAAATATTGATATTGTGATGAACAACAAAGAGGCAGAAGTAAAGAAAATGGTAATTTTCTCGTCTCCTTTTGTCCGAATATACAAGAGATACCTTAAGAATATCCAAGTAATAGGGAAGATAGAAGAATGAATTTGACTATTTAGGGAGAGCAGGATTTATAGAAATACTGAAAAGTTGGTTAACAAGGGATTAAATTTAAACAGGAAATCTAAATTAGAGATGTATTTATATTATACAGGATCGGGGGAAAATACAGGTAAGGTCACTAATGCATGTTGTAACACAAAAAAACAAACAGCAAAAACTCCATCAGACCCAGCAGTAATGCTTTTCTATGGTTCGCTAAATAAACAATTGATATATAATAATGTATAATTAGCACCAGGCAGACAACGTGGTCAGTAAATAAACACTTTTAACAACATTTCTGAAAAGATCAATTGTGAAAACTTTTCTGAATATTCTATCTACTTCATCCCTGTCTCCTCACTAAGTCTCCATCACTGAATGGTTTTAGAATCTGTGGAACAGAAAGCTGAATCCCTATCACTTTTAACATCCTAAATTAGACGGAAAGCAGCAAAATTCATTCATAAGTCAGTGTGGAGTGAGGCTGATGTGGCTAGAGTGTAGAAGATATATATGTAGCAGGAATAAAGCCGACGATTACAATGAATGAATGCTACATGCAGAGGTAGTAGTTATACGGCATGAGAACATACAAACATGATTACCACTGTATTTGGTATCTTTATGTGTCTGTGTGAAGGTTTTTTCGTTCCAGCCAATTTGCATTGTATAGATTGTGTGTATGTGTATGTATATGTATCTCCCTCTCTCTCTCTCTCTAGATATATATATATATTGAAAGAGAGGGGAGGGGATACGTATGTATAACGCAAAGAAATCAAAAGTGCAAGGAAAATGAAATAGCAAGCAATTAAGCAATAGAGCAAGTTGCTGAGAAAAGGCAGCCAGTTGGCATGAGAGGGGGGTAGAGAGACCGGGGAGAAAGAGAGACAGAGACATCGTCAAAAGTGGACCAACTCCAATTGCCAAAAAAATTCATCACTATTTCTCTTTCTGTATTTTTTTTTTTTTTTGTCTCCATAAAATATCCAACACAGAAAAACAACGATCGAATACATCAAACAATACAATACTATACCTGATTTCTGTTTGGGTTTAGATTTCCTCTCTATTTGTTGTTGTTTGCTTCGTGTTACTAAACCGAATTCCTGTTGTTTCTTGTCTGTTCAAGCCAACAAACACTCACACACACAGACACACACACAACTCGTGCACTGCGATGTGTGTGTGTGTGTATATATATGTATAAATGTCGGCGTAAGCTGTTCGATAAATGATTCAGTATTTGTGCCTAAGCACAAGCGCTCTCTCGCATATCATTGTTGTTCCTACCACAATAGTGTACATAGATCTTCTAACTGTTTCCTACCTCACGACTTCGGCCTTTCCCCTTTTTTCTCCACACCGTTTATGATGTGAAATATGGCGTCTTCAACTTTGAAGGTTGTGCGATCACGTGACAGCGACCACTTCCGGGTCTCATTAGCATAATTTATGTATGACGTAAGCTCATTTGCATAAATTTACATATTAGCCCCATAAAAAAATTAAATTACTTTATTTTGTAAGTATCGAATGTATATACCCCCTAACTACACTAAGTCACCAAAAGTTAGTAGGAACTTGTGTTGACCCATACACCGGTTGTAAGCATTTGGGTATCTTCAGAGCGTTTTGAGAATTCAGATTATATTAACTTTTTCTTTCACCATTCATTCAAAGAAAATACATTCTAAACTAATTATGCATCTAGCAAAGATTTCTTTATCCCCATTTTACTTTCTTTGTAAAGTTTTAACAAAGTTACGTCTCTTACTAAAAGCTGAACAACTCGAGTTACGAGTTCCCGCGTTTCTACTGATATTATAGTTTCTCTTCGTAAACTGTTCACAAAAGTTAATTCTCGGCTTAATATTTCATCAATTTATTTATGCACTCACTATGATTGACAAAAACTCTGTACACTGTTCTGTGAGTGTGTAAGAATATATATGTGTGTGTGTGTGTGTACACACACAGAAGCTCACAAGGCAGTGTACGAAATTTTCGTTCATACATACAAATATGAATGTATATAGTTTTGAGGTATTCTGTTTGCTCAGTAAAATGTTTTCTGTTTGTGCTCAATGTTTTTTGGGGTCTTTTGCGACCTGTCAAAGCTACTTATTAAGTAAAATATGAAGTTTTCGCCGTTTATATTTCAGTATGGAAAAAGCGCGCGTTACAATGTTTCTAACCGGTTCTCAGTAAAAACAACTTCCTATTTAAATCACGTTAACTCTCTCAATTCGTATTTATGTGTAAACAAATAAAACATCGTTCATTTTAAGGAAACGTTTTGTTTTACACATAATTTCTTTAAATTAAGTAATGTTTGATTAGTTCATCTTCATTTTTAAGAAGTATATTTTACTAATTAAACTTAACTAAAATATACCTAAAATACCAAACGTCGCATAGAGACAGAAGAAACTTCCTCTCTTCATTGAGTTTTGTCATATTTAAAACTTTTAAGCTTTTTTTTGTTTACCCATCTGTTGCAGCCAGATGAAATTTGCTTGTCCAAATTCTCCACCGCTGATAGTTGGCGGGTGAAATTTTCGTCGGTCCGGCATTCTAATTACGACCGTTCTACCTTCTTTTTTAGCATATTAATTCAACCAATTTTAAGACTGTAAGTTAAATTAAGTTAGAGAATTGGCTGCTATTTCTAGCATCCACGGCTACCGAACAAGGAATCCTTCGTTGGCTTGCACAAATTCTACCTTAGATTGATAGAATTCAATCTGTTTTTACCTAGAAATCCATATCTATCATCCTTATTTCAAAAGTAATGTCTTACTACCACATATAGTTTATAGCAGACATGGGTAACCGTTTTTGAGAAACAGGGCGCACTATTAAAAAATTCGAAGTAATTTTACGTTAGACGTGCTGTTCTCTTGGGAGGTTGACCATAATTGGTTCAAGTGACATTTTTTACCCTCTTAGTTTCATCAACAAGACCACATATAAACCCTAGGATTGGAGGAGACAAGCCTGTGTCAACAAAAACCATCTGTCAATTATGTTCCAAATATTTCTCTTAATCCACTCCATTGTTACTCATTATCCGTTTTATTTATTTACTGAACCTCAAGCGGGATGGTGATACTAATTTAATACACTTTACTGCTCTATGAGTGGGTACCAGGTACCCGGTAATTCGCCTGTAAAATGTCCTGCCCTAGTTGGAGCAAATATTGCACTTGAATACCTTAAAGATGAACAGGCCTAGAGAAGACTTATTTCAGGTGCACGACTGAAACTGTAAGATACACTTGTGATGTTAATTTTTTATTAGAAAAGACATTGACATCGAACTAAAGGCACGACGTCCAAGGTTGTAGAGAAAATATACAATCAAGAAATTTGGAAAAAACCAACATCGAACCATTGACTCAAAATGTAAGGAGATAAAAATATGAAGCTTTGAGTCCAGTATTCACAATTTACATTTCTCATAAAATGGATCCCTGTCGGTTTCTACAATGAATATTTGGTTGTTCGATTAACTGAACTACCCGTTCATTGAATAGACTTGGAAGTGACTGATTATTCCGGAAACACGTCTTGCCTTCAGCATAATTCCCAGTTGCAAACAGCGTTACACCATACAAATACACAGGACCAACTCTACAGTTCCTGGTGTCGCAGGCAAACTGAAATTCGGTGTTTAACAATTTTTTTTAATACTTTTAATTTCACGAAGGATAAAAGAAAAAAGCTACATATGACGGAGCAATAAAGTCAAAATTGTCTTCGTAGCCTTATAGGGCCCCGAGAAACTCAATGCACTAGGTTTTAGAGGGTAACACTCTGTTACCCAATTACTATCACGAAGCTTGAATTGACCCCCATGGAAAAATATTTGCCCTAGCTACCACGAAGAGAAATCGATCCTGTATTTCGCGATTCGAAGCACAATCTTCCAGCTAGATTGGAAGTTAATGGAATTAGTGGAAGAATATTGCATAATTACTCACTGAAAAGACGGCGAGCTGGCAGAAACGTTAGCACGCCAGGCGAAATGTTTAGCAGTATTTCGTCTGCCGCTACGTTCTGAGTTCAAATCCCGCCGAGGTCGACTTTGCCTTTCATCCTTTCGGGGTCGATAAATTAAGTACCAGTTACGCACGGGGGTCGATGTAATCGACTTAATCCCTCTGTCTGTCCTTGTTTGTCTCCTCTATGTTTAGCCCCTTATGGGCAATAAAGAAATAAGAAACGTTAGCACGCCAGGCGAAATACTTAGCGGTATTTCGTCTGTCCTTACGTTCTGAGTTCAAATTCTGCTGAGATCGACTTTGCCTTTCATTCTTTCAGGGGCGATAAATTAAGTATCAGTTGCGCACTGGGGTCGATCTAATCGACTGGCCCCCTCCCCGAAAATTTCGAGCCTTGTGCCTAGTGTAGAAAAGAATAACGAAAACTATCATCCTAAAATGGACAAACATTATTCCACCTTTAAATACTGGATTGTTAAATTGCTTTTAATAAAATGTATGAGTTTTCTAGAATTCAGTAACCGAAGGAACTAATTTCAGTGAAAAATGATTCGCTTTAATTCCAAATCATGATTTGCTTATTGGATATGAAAGAAACATCATTTAGATCAACATCTTGAATTCTACCATCTTATTCACAATGGGAATGAACCAATTCACTTTAGCATATAGTTAGCATAATGTTCGTGTTGATATTAATGGAAATGGAACTAGATAAAGGTGTTATCGCCTGCACCATTTTATTTAAAAAGCAAACTTAATTTTATCCAAGTACACAAATGTTGGATCTGTATGCAAGAGTCTAAATAAGATGTAGATAAACGGAAAACTTTGTCGCCTTAAGTCTTTTCTTATCTATCATTTAATTTATTTCATTAACATTTTGATAAATTGTAGCTTACTCTATGCAATCGTTAATTAAAAGAGCTAGCAAAATACCCAGACAAAATATTTTTCACACTGCTTCAACTTACTATGAATATTTCAATCATTCTTTTTTACTGGAATCGGCAAAAATATACCTGCTTCGAATTAACGAATATTTTAATATTCAAATAACAAAAATGAATTCTCGTATACAGTACTATGAATTATTTAGGTATACACCAAACTCAAAGTTTTTGGCTGATGTGCTCTTTAGATGTTATAGTGTGTGTGTTTGGCGATGCAATCAGGAAAAATAGCTTGATAAGTGCTAATATACGGAACTCTCAGCACTTGAGTCACTCTGTTGCTTCTGCTACACACACATATATATATATATATATATATATATATATATATCAGTAGAAAGGCAAATAAGCACGAGCAGGTTTAATCGCATGTATTTATATGGAATACAAAATACAGAGTACGGAAAAAAATAAATAAACGAAAGGAGTTATGTAATTATCTTATCTTGACAAAGAAAATACGAGAAAAAATTTTCAGCGATTGTATTTAACTCCATGGCGCCAGTGCAAACCATCAGTTCGTAAACAAGCGCAGAATGAATATAATAATAGCTTTTGAGTAGAAGATCATAAATTTGGGGTATGATGTAGTCATTTCAATCCTATGAATTGTAAATTTAACCTGGATGGGATTACAACTGAAAAAATAAAGGATATAGAATACAAGAAGATGCCACTCCAAGGCATTTTGTCTGGCACTTTACTATTTCTGTCACTCCAAAATGATTCATTATTAATTGGTAGAAAGCAAAAAAAGAAACAGTTAAGCATTATTAAGAAAAAATTCCTTTGACCCCATTATTGTCTCTTTCATTACTTTCTAGCTAAAATCTTAAGCAGACAATAAATGAAAATAAGCATGCGATTGCAGAAATAAAGAATTACGCATCAATAACTAATGTGAACAAAGCAATTTTATTGTTTTCGAATTCCTAATACAATTTCTTCAACGGTCTTCCCACCTGTAAAGAACTCCGTATGTGATGTGTAGCAATGTTCTACAGTTAGCAGCGAGCACACAAAAAAGGCACTGTGACACATACTAAACAATTTTAAACTCATTTCTTTTATATTATGCGAAATATTTCATTAGTTATAATATACGTAATTGTATTCTACGTTCATTAATTCCATGTTTCAGTAATATTGTCATGTGTGAAACTTACAACTACTGACATAGGTGTGACGTGAAAAAGATGAAACTCCAAGGGATCGTCCAAGCAGCCTCCAACACGTGACAGGAGATTGAGAAGACGGTTAAAAAACACATGGGGTTAGTCAAATAAAGCAATGACCCCAGAAAGTTCTTCCAAAGCCGTGCAACTGAAAACAAAAAAAGAGATTCGACTTTTATCGCAAAAGTGAACTAAAGATTTTTTTTTTAATTGTTGAAAAGGCGCCAATTTTGAAAAATGTGCTCCAGGAGGGCGGTGGTCACTCACTGTCCTTATTCCTCTATTAGCTAGGTCACTGCTCTTTATGCCATCCTCATCCAAACTTAGATGTCCTCTGACTCTATTCGACCACTGACATATTGGTTTCGGTTTTGACTTGACTGATTTTGTATATTGGTTTCAAATTTTGGCACAAGATCAGAAAGTTCGGGAGGGGAGGCAAGTCGATTACAGCGACCCCAGTGAAAACGGACGAAATGCTAACGATTCTGCTAGCTCGCCTCGAGTGCCGCCAAGCTCTCACCGCCTTCAGCTAGGCGGGCAATGCGATCGGTAGTAGTTCCATTCTCGCGTTCTATAGAGAGTGAGTGGAGGAAAAGTACGACGACGTTCTCGGGGAAACTCTAGGCGTCGACGATAATCAGCTAAACAGTCTGTTCGGAAGAACTTTCGGGCCGGGGCCCATGGATAACTTCCAAAGGTCCCTCGCCTGGCAGTGCTACCGAGGGGCGCTGCCTGTTCGAGATAAACTCTACCGGCACGGAAGTGTCGTCAGCCGGGCCTACCCGAGGTGCGCTCAGGACGACGAAACCGTTCTGCACGCACTCGTCCAGTGCCCGAGTATTGCTGACCTGCGGGTTTATGTCGAACGTCTACTGTCACGTGTAGAACGGATCCGGCTATCAGCTGAATCCATAGTAAAGATTGACTCGCCGACCTTCTTTAACCGGGAGGGCAAGGCAATTTTCCTTTGTCTAGTAGCTGTAACGAAAGAGGTGGTATGGTGGACCCGTTTGAAAGGACTAAAGTCAGACACTTTCCTCTTTGGCTAAGGCCTCATCAACTTTTTCAAGTTCCATTTGAAAAGGAAGGTGAGAGTAGAGAGGGAAGTGCTGTCTCGTAGTAAATCTGTTGAAAGGTGGGTGACTGTTGGAAAAATGGCAAGTATGAACGGACCAATTCTGAGGTTACACCTATAAAAAAAAGGTAATATAGAAGGAGAAGGGGATCTCTACCCCTCCTGACCAGGCTCCCGTGGCTTTTATGGGTTTTTCCACGTGTAACCTTTCAAAGGGCCTCCCCCTATTGGGAGTTTTTATTTGTTATATTTTCGCCGTTATTATTGTTTACACGAACGTTTTCTTTTTGGACAAAACTCTTTGTACCCTTCGTCTTGTCTTTGTCCTTACATGTTTTTGTTTTATATTAGCCCTTAATAAAACAAGAATTAATTAATTAATTATTATTATTATTATTATTACTGCATTATTTATTTCAGGTGTTGACTTAACGCTTGCTCTAAAATTGCTAGCCTTGTGCTAAAATTTGAAACCATCATCACTGCATTATTTTATTAGAAAAACTGAAAGAGTTCTGTTTTCTCTTGGTATGTACAAAAATTACATTTTCTAACCTGTGGCTTTTGAGATGTTCAAGGAAGATGGACCGCTTACAAGGAAGGTTGTTTTTTAACTTCGTTAGCGCACCATTTCACTGAAGTATTAGTTGATACTCGGAAAGTTCCTCGGTAATTACAGTGCCTCAGCCTCACAATCATCCACGATAATGATGGTGTGGTCTCAACAATTTTTAGAGGGTAACACCAGTGTCCTCTGGCATGATCTATAAATAAAGGAGTGTACACGCCTTTTTATTTTAGTTATTTACTGGTTAAGTGGAGGCGCAATGACCCAGTGGTTAGGGCAGCGGACTCGCGGTTTCGATTCCCAGGCTGGGCGTTGTGAGTGTTTATTGAGCGAAAACACCTAAAGCTCCACGAGGCTCCGGCAGGGGATGGTGGCGAACCCTGCTGTACTCTTTCACCACAACTTTCTCTCACTCTTACTTCCTGTTTCTGTTGTGCCTGTATTTCAAAGGGCCAGCCTTGTCACACTGTGTCACGCTGAATATCCCCGAGAACTACGTTAAGGGTACACGTGTCTGTGGAGTGCTCAGCCACTTGCACGCTAATTTCATGTGCAGGCTGTTCTGTTGATCAGATCGACAGGAACCCTCGACGTCGTAAGCGACGGAGTGCCAACAATTTACTGGTTAATTTCGTTGCTTCCTCACCCCATCTTCTTACTGTAAATTGTGAATCGGAGTGGCTACTCCAGCTCATCTCCCTTGCCATCCTCCGATTCAACACCTTTTCTAATTTGTCGGTTCAAGCCATGAGGGGGACTGACAAGCCTTTTTAGAGATATCTTTGCTGCGAGTGGGGAGGAAAGATGATTTAGGCAGAGTCCTTTATCAACTTTAGAAAACTATTTCGTTAAGCATTATGAGACAAATGCAAAAAAAATAAACACGACTCGTGTCAAATGATTTAGAAAGTATAAACTTGCATCCCATAGCTATAAATATTTTGTGAAATCTGAAAGGAAATAATTGTAATCTGTTGCCGTTAATCTCCTACACTCCTTTAAATAACTCACACAGATAGTTTGCTTTATCGTAGTTGTTTTCAACATTTTCTTTGCACGACTCCAAATGAAAACGCGTCAGACGCTGGCCATCTTAATATACTCTATACCATACAGCACAAAACAAGACAAGTTAACAACAATGTTCTTGGGAATAACACTGTTCTTTACAGAATATTCCACAAAATCATATTCCGATATGAAAATAACCAGAAAGCTGCGAGCTGGCAGTCATTAGTACGCTGGCATTTCATCCATTTTGACGTTCTGAGTTTAAATTCCGCCGAGGTCGACTTTGCCTTTCATCCTTTCGCGGTCGATAAAAATATCAGCTACGTCCTGTATCAATGCAATCGACCAGTTCGTTTCCCCAACAAATTCCAGGCTTTGTGCCTGTATTAGAAAAGATATGAAAACAGAGGTGTGGCTGGTTAAGAAGTTCGCTTCGCAGCCACATGGTTGAGGCCCAATCCCACTGCGCGGCCCCCTAGACAAGTGTCTTCTACTAAAGCTCTGAGGCGATCAGGGCTTGGTGGATGAACTTGGTAGGCGGAAACTCTATTGAAGCACACGTAGTATTTGTTACCCATCTTTCTGCGCGACAACCACCGAGATGTAACGTTTCAGAAGTCTGTTAATCCTAACAAACACAAGAGGTTGACAAACCTGAATGTAGCCATTTCATTGGTTGATCGTAATCACAATTCAAAGTTGCATCGATACACCAAACTTGAAAGCAATCTGAGCAAAATTAAGTGGGGTGGGCTCATTTTGCGAATGAGAAAGACTAGATCCAGTTTCTCTAACATCATTATTGGACTTAAGAAAACCGTGCATGGAATGCAGTCTTAATTTCGGCGCAGTTTCATAACCTCTATCTGTACTTTTGTATTCCCTCTGTTGACATCACGACAATGGTTTGATAACTAGCTCTACTATTTCGGCAGATAAAAATAATTTAATGTTTTATTATACCTTATTTTACAACAATGTCGTATTATAGAGTTTAAACATGAAAAAATGTCCAGGAAAAGCTCTGCATTAAACACATTAAAACAAGCGATTGACTTTAACATAGAAAAATGAAGCAGGTAGGTTCCGAGGTTTTGTTCTGTTTTTTGCTTTTTCTCCATAATTCCTCTCACTGTCTGCAAGATTTTCTACTATACTTTTAAAAAAATCAATATTTGAAACGGGGAAACCACCTGAAAATCAGTGAGAAATGAATTATAAAACAAATAAAAAGTTAATATAGTGGGAGGGATGGAGAGAGAAGAAAAATGAGAGGTTGGAAGATCATTTAGCTTTTCCAATAATTAAAAATATTTATACTATCACTTGACTGCAGTGATGACTTCTATAAAAAACAGTGGGATAAAATAGTACATCTTCCTTTAGAAAATTGGTTTAAAGTAGTTTATCGACGTTGGCATGTGAAAATGTTTTCTATTGTACAATAATTATAGTTAATGCATTGCTTCACACTGAGCAGAATTCTTCTTTATCAAATTTATGTATCATTAAACAATTCGTACTGTCTTCTTTTATAATTCAGTTATTGAAAGAGAAAAATGGCATATTTTAATCACTAAACATGTAATTTAATCTAAACTTTATAAATATTATATTATCATAAATACATTTTTGATTGAGTTGATGTCGGTCTACCGTTTCGTTTAACTATAAACAATTAATTTTAAAACAACTTGGATGTAATTAATATTTCAGAGACGATATTACTGTTCTGTCTAAATGTTGTAGACAACCTTTTTTTTATGTCGTTAAGACAACATTGTTAAACCGTTTATTGCATAACATATTTCGTTGTATACAAATCTTAATTTTGCCGCCAGTGTGCAGCTTATACAGAAGTAACTGGCCTACCAATTTTTAAAAAAAAGGCTACATTCTATAATGTAATCCTAGATATCCCTAAAATGTTACTGTAACTATGACAACACCTTTCGATCATAGGTCGGTTTGATCAGGTTTGGCCTGGGGCTAAATAACTTGTAATGTGCGAGGTTTTCTAAATGACACGTCTTAACGAAAAGATTACCTTGACTTTTTTTTAGTACTGTCCACTTGATGATAAATCATGTCGCATGCTTCTTAAATCGTGTTTCTAGAAAACAGTTGGCCATTCCTGATTTATATGAATTAATGTTTTAACAACCAATAATCTTTGGACCTAAATATCTTCCATAAGTGATGTCAAACGAAAAATGCTATTAATGGAAATCGCTAATTAAATACATGAGATGAATTCTAAAACCTCGATCAAAACAACAATGAAAATAGTATTTAGCTACAAGTTAGCTATAAACTGTATTTTAAGTTACAAACTGCAGAGGACGAGACCAAGACTAAGAGCTATATGACTTAATGATAATCATAAACTAACAAAATCTCCATCTTCTTGAAAATTAATCCCCAGTTCACCAGCAACGCATCAAAATCAGGTCTGTGTAGAGCGGCAATAGGCCAGATGTCTAATGTGAAATGTGGGCTTCATTTCAAATTGCTCATAGTAATCAGTGCTAAATACTAATGATTTATGAAGGGGTTACGGGTATGTACACGTACATGCAGTGTTACATGATGTACCTACAAGTAATAGAATAAGATAAAGAAGTAGAATGAGTTATAATGAAAAGGGAGTGGGATAATTATTTACTAGGGTCATCTCTTTACCTCTAAGGGGAAAAGGGAGGGCTATTTGGTAGGCCAAATGACTATTTAACCACCTCAGCTGTTTGGGCCACTATATTAAGGGTTTCTGTAATAGGGACAAGGACTGAAATTTCGTGGGAGGGTACTAATCAATTACATTGAGCCCAGAACCCAACTGGTATTTATTTTATCGACCCCGAAAGGATGAAAGGCAAAGTCAACCTCAGCAGAATTTGAACTCAGAATGTAAAAACCACAAGCAGAATTTCGTCTGTTTTTACGTTCTGAGTTCAAATTCCGCCAAGGTCGACTTTACCTTTCATCCTTTCGGGGTCGATAAAATAAGCACCAGTTGAGCACTGGGGTCGATGTAATCGACTGGCTCCCATCCCTGAAATTGCTGGACTTGTGTAAAAATTTGAAACCATCATTATTAATATAATCAGCCGACTCACTTCAAAAGCGAACTTTATAGAACTGAACTTATTTCTGTGTATATTTGATTGATTATAAAAGATGTCTGTAAAGAGATCCGTCTTCGATAACATTAGATTAAATATTTTCAATGAATGTTTTGATTTCCTGAATGTAATAATTGTAAAATTTTATGGCCCGACACAATTTTAACTTAAGCCGGGCAATTGATCGGAAATAGAAACTTGACTAATTATATGAAGTAATGCAAGGCGAGAAAAAACACGAGAAATAATTAAATACTGAAATAAAGGCGATAGCATTTTAATTGGAGACTAGCATTATTTGTAAATAATGTAAAATATATCCAGGCACGCAGACAAATTATAACTACACATATTTTCTCTCTTTTTTTGCTATGTGCACTTTTATTTTTTATGTTCCTACTCTTTTACACACTACACACTGTGATGTATATATATATATATATATATATA
>NC_068993.1:54292436-54301879 GCF_001194135.2 Octopus bimaculoides
TATATATATATATATATATATATATATATATATATATATATATGTATATATATATATATGTATATATATATGTATATATATATATATATATATATATATACATATGTACAGTGGTGGACTGGCCAGGTTGTCAGCTTGCCCGATGGCAAGAAGGCCCCTGCGCCATTAGAATCCATATATAGGGACCTATGTTAGTATCTGTTGGTCCATGGGCTGCAAGACAGGGGTGGTTTTGCATGAAAGGTACATAACTTTTATAAATCCAAATTCATCCAAGATATCATCTTCGAGGTTAGGATGGTGAATAGGAGAATGAGGAGGGCCTAGGGAGGAAGATTGTCCTCCAGAAGATACTTTTTCACTGCTGGTCCGAAGACAAGGTTGTCCCACTCGGTGGATAATTGCCTAATGATCCAGGCTTTAACCTCCACATGACCTGCAGCTTCTTCTTCGGGATTTTGTGCGACTTGAACGCTCGTGGGTTTTGGGAATGGTAGACAAGGAGCAGCTTAATCTTCGAGTCCCCATTGGCAGTGGCACAAAGGGTGAGAGTTAGCCTGTCTTTCATAGGCTTGTGGTCTGGCATTTTCTTCTCCTCTACAGTTATGTAGATTCTTCTGGGTATTTTTCTCCAACAAAGACCAGTTTCCTCATAGTTGAATATCTGTTGTGCGATGTACCCCTCGACTGTGATGAGCTACCGGAATTCACACAAAATCTTCAGCTGCCTTAATGTCAGATCTCGCTCCTGAGCGTGCGGAGATTGCGCTTGTTGGTCGCTTGTATGAAACTCGCTCGTACTGCGGATTTCCGCTCGTACTTCAAAACAAAAATTCGTACGAGCCTCGGCTCGTACAGCAAATTATTCGTTCAATGGTGCACTCGTACTGCGAGATTCTACTGTATATAAGTAAGAACGTATGGCCTAGTGATTAGGGTGTTGCTCTCACGATCGTGAGTTCGATTTCCGGACCGGGCAGAGCGTTGTGTTCTTGAGCAAAACACTTCATCTCGCGTTACTCTGCTATCATTTCGACATCTGACGAGTGGCACACCGCGCATCTGTATGGATAATGTCAATTTGATAGAAAGAATGAGTTAATGAGCAACACGAACATTTGATCTCTATAAAACAAATCATTTGCACAGGTTGTTCAACAAGAAATTGCAGAACCGTCTTTCTTGAATTCAAGAGACTACCAGACCTCCATAAAGTCTATTTCACTTCCCTTGCTTTCTTTGTTTTTTTCTATGCTGTAGGAATGTCACATACATTTATAGTCATACGCACATACTTGCACTCACACAAACACACACAAGACCTTGTAATAAGGTCTATCGTAATCAGCTTTTTATTCTTCTCAGCACTGTCCTTTGCACTAACCTTCTTAGGACCCATGGTTAACACAACTAGTTATTATAAGATAATAGCAATAAATGCACAAAAATAAACAAAACACTGGGTAAAACACAACAGGGATGAGCTACAATGAGATAAACACGTGAACTGAGCGAGTGGAGACTGCTCTCGTTGGTCACTTATATGAAACTCATTTATACTGTAATAAGGTCCAGTGATAAAGTGAAACTGACAATCTTCAGTTACAGTATTCTATTTAGTAGTTATGTTAACAAAGATTGTCAACTGGTTACTGCTTCAATTTTAATTATCAGGGATACATGTAAATATATATTTAGATGGATGGATAGGTAGTGGGTGAAGAGTAATTAGGTAAAAGAGTTTACCTTACTAACTGATGATATCTGGGTTCAGTCCCACTGTGTGGCACCTTGGGCAAGTGTCTTCTAACATAGCTTCAAGCTGACCAAATCCTTGTGAGTGAATTTCATAGACGGAAACTAAAAGAAGCCCATTATATGTATGTATGTATCATCATCATCATCGTCGTTTAACGTCCGCTTTGTGTATATATGTATATATGTGTGCGCGCGCGCACTTGTGTCTTTGTGTTTGTCCCCAACCACCACTTGACAACCGGTGTTGATGTGTTACATCCTTGTAACCTAGCGGTTCACCCAAAGAGACTGATAGAATAAGTATCAAGCATTAAAAAAAAAATACTGGGGTTGATTCATTCAACTAAAAATTCTTGAAGGTGATGCCCCAGCATGGCCATTGTCTAATGACTGGAACAAATAAAAGATAAAAGATATCTTACTAAAATTCCACCATCATCATCATCATCATCATCATCACCTTTGTCATTACTGTTAAAACTATCACAATCACCTCTACTGCAGTGCCACTACTACAATCCTACTGTCACTACTACTACAGCTGTCATCATTACTATGACTGCTGCCATCGTCATTGAAGTCACCATTATCATTGCAGTTACTGCAATCACCACTACTTGAAGTACAACATGCACAGTTATGCAGTATTGTTCTATCTCCAACAACCTCTATCCTTCTTAGAATTACTTCTAACATACACAAGGCTACACGTTTTATGGGAAGAGGTGTTGTCAGTTAAATGAACACAGTATTTCACTGGTTACCAATTCATTAATTTCAAAAGGTTAAAAAGCAACATCAGTTCTGGTGAGATTTGAAATACGAATGTATTTTTAGACTGTTTTTTAATGTTATCTGGAGAAAGGTGTCAGTGCCCATGACCTTTACAGGTCCCTCTGAAATTATTGTGGTTGATGTTTTTAAACAACTGCAAATTGATGACAGCAGGTAAAACATGGACAATGAGAGGAATCCAGTGGACTAATGTTCTCCAGAATGTCAACCCTGGAAAGTAAGAAATGAGCTTAGTGGTTGATGCAGGGATAATGTGTGAAAACTATGGGTAATGAGAGTGGAAGAAATGAATGAGCTTGATGGTCCTGGGTGGAATTAGCATGGATAAACTAGCCAGCTCCAAGAAGTTACTGTAATAGCAGTAAAAATGCAGAAAGTCTGAGGTTAGTGACTAGAATGTGTTAGTGGGTGATACTAAAGTTGTTGGTTTATTTTGGAAAGAATCAACAACTGTTGTGAGTTGAAATATTTTCTGATGCTGAAGATAAAGATCAGTCCTTGTGATGCAACCTTTACTATTTTGAGAATGTGAGAGCAGCAGGAGAGATCCTTGCACTGTAACTCTCTAGGATGGTTATGGTACCTTGTGTGTTCAGTCAAATATGTCAGTTGACTGAGGCGTAAGATTATACAAAAGACCAGAAGACCAGATTATACAAAAGACCAGCAATTCTATTAATCTACCCACCCTCCACTACTGGACTCATACTTTACTTTATCACCCCCCCCCCACCACCAAAAAAAGGATAAAAAGCAAAATTAATCTCATCAGAATTTAAACTTAAAGAAGGGTGAACTGGAATGAATACCACAAGGTATTTGATGTCACACTTTAATACCTCTGCCAATTTGCCACTCTTTAACCCTGAATTAATCATGCATTATCTCATTAATTCAAGATTTTGATGATGTAGTTTATCTTGAGAGTAACATTGTAGGGTAGGTGTGAGAGACCAGATCTGGCTGGTTTGAACATAAAACAGGTAGATTTGGGCTAGATATGGCTGGTTTAAATGCTAATGGTTAAACTATTGTAGCGTTCTTCCTGTATTATTCTTTTATCCTAAATTATTTTATCAATCATTTTATTTAGTTAATCAGAGTGCAGGGCATAAGAAATGGCCCAAAAAAAAAATCAATAGAATCTAACAAGGTCAAGATGAAGGTAAAACCAGCACTTGTTCTCATAGTAAACATTAAAACTGATGCCAAACCATATTATATCATCACCATCATCATCATCATCATCCTCTGCTCATTATTTTGTTGTTGAGATTTTTTTTTCTCTTTTGTGAAACACATGAGTCTGGATCTATTTTAAGAAATCCATATTTATCTTTTATATGTCTTAGCTACTGAGGAGTGAGTGAGAATTTCAGAATATCAATGAAACTTGCATCATTGGTGGAAGACCAATAGTGAAGTGGGTTATATAGATAGCTATGAAATTAATTACATTTGATTTATATATATATAAATATACACACACACACACACACACACACAGATTTATATATACAGACCTACATTTATATGCACATGCACACACTCACATCACACACGTTCAATTACATAAACAGCCACATGTAAACATATTCAACAGAAGATCCGTTATACAAACCATAAATGTGTCGTACAAAAGATAACACACCATGCAATATAAAGTACAGTGGTAGCATGAAAAAAAGATGGATATTATTGATTTAAGTATATAATGAAGTAATAAAAAATGCACAATAACAAAAATAGTAGCAAAAACACAACATACAATATAATACATAATAACATTCAATGCAACATAGCAATTTTCAATGTAATACAATATAATGATAGCTGTGTAAACATGTTTATCCTAGTTTATTATTTTTTGGATGATGTCTGCCAATATTTTTCTCTGTAACTATGTAAATGTTTTATTTTGAAGCATCAAGGCTACCATTGAATTACATTTTAGTTATATATGAGCTCCAGATTGGCAGTGAATTTAAGTGACTTTATATTGTGAAAAAGTTGTTTGTTTTGACTCATTAATTTTATTAATGTACTTAAAAAAAAAACAAATGGTTTCAAAAGTGAGAATAATGTACAAGAGAGATTTTAGATGGTAATTTGACTTGCTGTAAATAACAGTCAAATTTTCTTTCTTTAAGTCATAGGCTTCTCAAAGGAATAAGACACAGAACTATAGCCTTTATATGTATGCTATATCTTGGGGAAAAAAGTGAGACAAGAATATTTTTGATCATAAGACTATTCTGGGATTAAACAACAACTAGAAATATATCAGCCATCTGTTATTCTCAATATTAAACACAAAGTATACTCTCTCTTTGTCTCTCTCTCTCTCCCCCTCTCTGTCTCTCTCACACACACACACATATGCATGCACTCATTCAAACACATACATACACTAGATACACAATCCAGTAAAGGAACTTCTGTGGATGCTTGACCCACTAGAAATATCAGAAAAACTTTTGTGAGTCATACTGTTTTTTTTTTAAACAAAGCATACATTTGATAACACATCTAAGAATATAGTTCTAACTACACAATAATTAAAAAAAAGAAGAGGAATGGTCATGGCTGGAATGCCTTTGATCACTTGATCATAGATCTGCTGGTTCATGAATGAAACCTTTGATAATTGTGTAGGCAATCATGAATGGTCTGATTCATATCACTTATGAGACATGAATCATATCATTGCACTGTTACTTCTGATAAATTATATGACTAAAGTAATATGACTAAAATGATAAATGATGCTGAGACATGCTAATGCTTCTGAACTTACACTGATTGCTTTTCTTCGTAGACATACCTAGAGAGAGAGAGACAGACAGACAGAGGACAAACCAGAAAAGAGTAAAACTTTGGTTGATCGTTGATAACAGTTGCAGCACTGGTGCTGGTGCCACAGGAAAAGCTCTGGTATTGGCACCATGTAAAAAGCTCTGGTGATGGTGTCACCCAGCACACTCTGTAAAGGGTTTGGCATTAGGAAGGGCATCCAGCTTTAGAAACAATACAGAACTTGGTGTGGCTCCTGGCATTGCCAGCTCCTATCAAACCATCCAATCTAGACATTAAATGATGATGATGATGCCCAGTTAACATTTATGATGGGCTTAGTTTTGAACCTTAGCTCTTGTGTATAATGGTATCTGTGCTCACCAGTTTATATTGATTTCCAAGGAATGTCCTTTTCCTTACCATACATCCAAAGATGAGAATTTTCCCATTAGAAGATATTATCCCTTGACTTCTCATCTGTTAGACTGATAGCTTATCAATTTAGCTATAAAGACGCTCAGTTGAACCCCTTCCTCAGCCTATACTAAATACAGACAGTAACAGTTCACCTAACACCTTGATCTTTGATCTTTTCCTTTCATAATCCTATTTACAACAGAGGTAGTAACCTCATCTAGTTTCTTTTCTAAGATAATCAGAAACAAAACAAATATGGCTTCTCACTCCCTCTCCTTTCTCTCTCTGTCTTTCTTTCCCCTCCCTCCCCCTCTCCTCAATACAATTGGAACTACACTCTGATGGATCTGTGATATTTGCACAGCTATAATAACCAGGCATGAATGATCTTGTAGTAGTCAGCTTGAACAGCTGAGACCTTGCCAGAATAAAAGCATGGGCCTATCAATGGCTGGAAGCTGACATTTGAAGCAACAAAGTACAAATAAGTGATTGTATCAAGGGAAAGAAGTTTATCTGGTCTTGATTTTTTTTCATTTTTCGAATATAAGCTGGTTTTGAGGAAAGACATAAGTAATCTGCTTGATATCAGCAATCACTCGTAGGTGTGAGAGAACTGTAACAGCTTTATAAAGATTAGGAGTACAACATGCAATTAGAAATAACTTAGATATACATCTAAGAGCTTTTATTTATGAAAAAGGCCAAAACATTGCAGTGTACATCTTTCTATTAATGTATGTAGCTAAGTCAACTCAATCAAAAAAGGAAAGCTTTCAGAACATAAAGACATGAAATGCCTTTAAGCATAGCTTCCCAGTTCTAAGGTTACTTGATATCTACTCCAAAACTTTTTGAGTGTTGTGTAAAGTTATTACTCTCTGAGAGTGAATACTATGAAATTACAAGTAAACTCTTATGTGAATCTGGTCACCATTTTCATTCCTTAATTATATTTTCTATTGATTACCAGTTTGATCGTCCTTTGTTTCTTAATTGTATCTTCCATTACATTGCTATCCTTGAGAAATTCCTTAAAATGTCATTTACACATAAGCTTGGGAACAGCAGGTGCAAGCGCACCCCATAAAATTTTTGGTAGGGCAACTGAAAACACTTTGAGCATCCTCCTGAAAAACTTCGTCACCAAAACGAACGAGCTTACAAAAATTTTGAACTGATTTGATTGATGTACGAACACGATAATAGTTATTACTACTACTACTACTATACCTGTGTTTGTTTTGATATTAAGATAGAAAGAATCAACTTGGTTTGTAAAACATTTTGGACCTGGTTTGTACCCCCTGAGCAAGTTTCGTTCCTGCACTTTAAGCATTTACCCTTTTCTCTAAATCTGAGATATTTTACCAAATCAGACTCCATCATTATTAGGCCACTAGTTAAACTGATGACTCTCTTTTCCATTTTCCTTGATATTTCTTTTTGAATCTTTTCCTTCTTCTTCCAAAGAAGAGCCATAAATAGTCAAATATATTATTATATGGCATCGATTTTCTTTTTAATTGCTCTAAAACACGGCCAAATACAATACAATTTGTTTGTTAGCAAAGCATTTTTTCTTCTTCCCTCGCTTTTCTTTTATTAAAGCTAAAACAAAACTTAACCAAAATTGAAGGCAATTTCTTGTAAAGGAAGGAAATGCCGTAATTTTCTAAAATAATTAATCCATAATTGTAAAAAAATAACAACGTGGTTAGATCATTTTTACACGACATAGTGACTAATGGCTCTCTGAATAATATCAGAACTTTAATTAATCGATTATAGTCTTTATCCTGTTTTCCCATGCACTCTTACTCTAATTAAAATTAATCGAGTGCTGGTTTGATGGACACAGCAATTTTAAACGAAAATTCATCGTTTTAAGTAATTCGATTATTATTATTAACATGTGAGAATGGCGTAGAAACTTCCAGATATGCGAGCTGATTCCATGCCAAGTTTCAAATTCCCAAATGGAGATATCCCTTTAGAAAGGGATAAACCTCACTTAATCTCATATCCCTCATGAAACTGAGTACGCGTGCTTTATTTAGGAAGAGATAAACCTCACATAATCTCTTATTCTCCTTGCATTATAAATCTGAGTATGCGTGCTTACGTAAGGAATTATTGATAGAAAGGAGTAGTGCGGATAATCTAGTAGATAGGTAGATAGAGTAAAACCGCCGTAGAGAAGTGGAAACGAAGGAAAAGAGAGGAAGTATTATGAAGAAATTTGCAATAGCAGGCATCGCTTATTGAAAGTAAAATATTGCGATGGAGGAAGGTGGATTAAATATTAACAGAGAAAAGCAAATATCTGAGTAGTTAAATACAGTGTGGGAAGGAATAGTAAAGATGAGAAACGGAAGGTGGGAGATATAAGAGTGAGGAGATCAGGAAAGTGAGAGGAGAGTAAGATAAATCGGAGTGAGAAGAAAAGACACTGGGAAATGTGAGAGATGGAACGAAAAATGAAAGCCGCTGAGTAAAAGAGAGGAAGAAGGAATTTGGGGAAGTCGAAAAGTAACAATTAAAGAGTTAGTGTGAGAGGTGGGAGGAGGAGGTGATAGAACTATAGAGGGAGACAAGAGAGATCAGTGAGAGAGGGAGGAAAGAGAGATAGGTGAGAGAGGGAGGAAGCGTAAGAGAGATCAGAGTTGGAGAGAAGTGGAAATAGTTTAAAGCGAAGAAAATATGGTAAAACCGTAATAATAAATGGCAACACTATCAAATAATTAGAAGTGAAGGGGAAATTTATGAGGCCAGATCTATTATCTACCTGGATTGAAAGAAGTTAATAAAAACAGATAAGAGAGACCGAGAAATATTGAATGACAATGCGGTGGTGGCGATGATGATGTTGTATAAATCAAGGAGGCAATAAGAATTTTGCTCACTTTGGTCTGTTTCCGAACAGAAAAACTTTACACATCCTTTGGCTAAACTACCCTGACCCAATATAACGTTTATTTCGGCGTAATGTCAACATTAATAATTCTTTCACAACAGGAAACTAATTCTAAAGAAATGGTTATTTTTTTACGAAACTCTGCAGCAAAGTAGAATTGTCATAATTATAACAGCCTGCACTTCACTTCGATGTTTTCTCTCTGTTTCACACACGCGCGCGCACCTATTTACTAGTGCGGTCATAACGCACTTAGGAAAGGTAGTTGTCCTGGAACGCCTTATCCACAATGTCAGGAAAAGGCCCCAGTGTTTCCCTCCCCCGACCTCTCTGCAGTCATGACTCGATCTCCAAGTAAGCGACAACACCTCTTTATACACGTGTGACATCTAGCAGCTAGCAGGCGAGACTACCGGTTTGTCAGGGGCAGATAACAAAAGCCCTGTCAGTCCATACTCAAATCAGATACATTTTATAGCTTTATTCAGCTAATGATAAATAATATATTTACTGTACTTCATACATTTAGTTAATTAGCTGTCATTGAAATAATGTAACAATAAACAAAGGAATTGCTGACACAACTAATGTAAAGTATAATAGGGTATTATATGCGGCGGTACAAAAGGGTAAGGTGATGGTATGCTCTATATATATATATAGGTAATTTTATGTAGGAGAATAAATAAAAGCATATAAAGCAATTGCATAATATTGGTAGTAAGAAATAGAAAATTATCAAGCGTGTGTGTATGTGTGG
>NC_068993.1:54301928-54307027 GCF_001194135.2 Octopus bimaculoides
ATATATATATATATATATATATATATATATAATGATATTAATTTCATATCTACTTTCCATGCTGACATGGATTGAAGGAATCAACAGATAAGAGAACCAGTCTTTGCTCCAGTGTGTATGCATGTATGTACACACACACATATCCGTATAATACTTGGTGATTATATTAGTCAATCACCTTACATACTATTGTTTATTCTATCTTAAATATCAATTCTCTATACGCTGTCACTTCTTGTATTGTAACCATCACCTATACATTTTAATACTGACACACACGCACAATATGAACGTGGTGGGAAATTATGTTCTTATTCTGTGAAAAGAAAAATAATATTTGAGGCAACATATTTCTGATGAGTGAAACAATTATTTCTCTTCTTGTGTGTGTGTGTGTTGAATACACGGACTGTATTCTTTTCCCTCTTTGTTTCGAACTTAATTGCATATCAATCTTAAGTCTTCACTCTCAGAATCTTCATGAATCAATATTTGATTAGCAAGTTGATTACTGAGATCAGTGTCAATTAACTCAGTTAAGACAAGTCAACACTTAATTATCAAGGTTGAATCAAGCTATTATATATATAAGATAGACTTGAATAGATTTATTAACATTTTGTCAAGGGGATAAAAATTTCCATTGGTAAAAACTCTTGCGTTAATGAGCTACTTACAGATAGACACAAATATACAGAAACAAGCATAAAACAGCGTCAATTATTTTCTACATCAAACTGAAACAAGATAAAACCTGTGGTCACCTTATTTCTGAAATGCTGTTTCCATTGTCTGTTACACACAACTAGTAAGCTGACAATTGCTAAGATGCAGGCATGGCTGTGTGGTAAGAAGTTTGTTTCCCAACCACACGGTCCCAGATTCAGTCCCATCTTGGGCAACTGTCTTCTATGATAGCTTTGGGCTGACGAAAGCCTTGTGAGCGGATTTGGTAGGCAGAAACTAAAAGAAGTCTGTCATATATATATATATATATATATATATAATTATTGATGTTAGTGTTTAATCCTTCCTAGAATTAAGATTGAATGAATGTGGTGATATCTAAGGTATGTTTGTTCCCAAACAACATTTATTTTACTGTTGTTGATACCACCAGATTGAATGGTACTGCCCAGGTGTTCAAACCATAATGATATCTGTTGGGCAGCTGATGTTGGAGGTATGTGGGTTTTTTGTATGGCTGTTATTGTAACAGTTTTATAAGACACCCTTTCGATATATATAAATGCAGACATAAACATATATGAATGTGTATGTATAAATGCACAAATACAAACAGGGTGATCCTCTCATGTACAGCTGAGGGACCATCATCTAGGTGGTTCCACATTAAATTAGAGCACCCCACAACTCCAATCACCTTTCGCTCCTGATACTGAAATCTGCTGTTCCCTAAGATATCAGTGAACATCTTCAGAGTTTGGTGGTATGAAAGTTCTCTCATGTTTCCTTGATAGTTTCTAGCATTGGTATATAAATTGTTAATGTGCTTTTCTCCAACAGTCTACTATCCAAATATCCCCACAAAATCGGAGCACTTTTCTGTTCTGCACTATTAATATGATTGTTTTCCTTTCTGTCTCAGCAATGGGGTACAGCTCTAGTATAGTTTTGTAGTCATTGGGGCTCACCAAACCTTACATATCCTAGAAAACACCAATGAATCATACTGATGTTGCATGTTACCTCTAATGCTCATCACTTACTCGTACAATACCACAAATGTAATGACCATCTAACGATTGAATCTTGTACTAATATCTTCTGGTCATGACTCTTGTCTTTTATCTCTCCATATACTACAACATCAGCCTATCAACAGATATGTGGAGTCCAAGCACCACCTGTTTTCTTGACTTGTTTTTTCTTTTGGATGACTTCCTCAGGCAACACAGAGACAGAACAATATCTTTGGTGATATACTTGTGTTATGTTATGGTTTTTCTGAGAGTTGATCCTGTCCAGTGTTTCTTACCAGCTATTATTGTGGTTTTTGTCATAAAATTTTTCTTGGCTTTATTTGTAGTATAAACACCCATTTTACAAATGTATATGATTGTCCAAGTGTCAAGTCTTTTTTTCCTGTTTTATTTATGCTTTTAAATCTGTTAAATTTAAGGGTGAGAAACATATATATTTCTCCTACTTTAGAGAAAGCCTCTACTTCCAGCCATAGAAAATTTGCCTCAACAAACTCCACCCAAATCATACAAGGATAGAAAAGTGATGTTGATGATGATGATTTAATGGCAAATTAAGACGGTTGAGATATGCAGCAATGCTATTAGAATTAGAATAGAATACACTCTAACACTGTTTCACCTTTTACATTTACTGTTCCATCATAAATATACATCTGATACTCAGTGTAAATTTACACTAAATTTCACTTATTGTTCTCTAAAAGAAGATAGCTTCTAGTTAATTTCTAACACAAAACATTTAGCATCATCTTATTACAAGTTTGAATATCATCTTAAATGTTTTACATTTTATTGAGGAGATTAACATTGTAGCTACACAACCCAATTCATATCTGATCAGTTTTATGACGCGTTCAGTACTATTGTCGACCTTCTATTCATTCATCTTCATATTTGATGAACTCATTGTGAAGCTTGCTTTTCTTCAGCTCTCAATTTTGTCTCCATAATTTTTCATTCTTTAAAAATTCTTCAATCCTTTTCTGTTTAATAGATTTCTATCAACCACTGTATCATATTTATTTCCCAAGTGTCCTTTTTTCTTTCTTCATCAAATATTTTACATTTGTGTATTGTGTAATTATGTGTCTTCTACAAAGAAGACTATACTAGTCTCTCTCTTTCTCTTTCTCTCTCTCTCTCACTTTGTCTCTCTCATTCTTTCTTTTGAATGCACCATATTCCTCATCCATTCTGCTGCTATTGTGGTTCATTCTTCTCACCTTGCCCTCCCCTCCTCTTTCATCTTACTTCACAGTAAAATCTCAACAGAAAAATTTTGTACACATTATGAAATGTTTTTTGCAACTGAAAAATATTTAACAACAAAACATCATCATCAATAAACAAACAAACAAATCTAGATACTGACAAAATATTTACATAAATATTAAGTTTTTTAGCTTCAGTTTCTATAAATATACCTCAGTTAATCTAGAAGTATTTTCCCTGGTACTGACACAAATGTTTATATTTATTTTATTTATTTACTTATTATTATTATTATTTTATTTTTTTTCAATAATCACCATGTTGTATTTGTACTGTAGCAATATTTTTAGTTGATTATTTCCTGCACGAGAACTGCATTAGATCTAAGCATAGTGCAATGGTTTCCCTGCAGTCAGTTGTTTGCTGCTAAATAAAAGATGCTTCTCGATAGCATCATCATCATCATCATCATCATCATCATCACCACTATGACCATCATCATCATCATCATCATCTATGAATGCTACTGTTATGCAAGCACTAAGTGACAAATCACCCAGTCTCAATTGACAGACAATGAATCCAAAATTACCATTTCCATCCCACTGCTGTAGTTTGCCATGAGGAATGCATCATAAGGAATCCATTGCATAATGTAAAAAAGATGAAAGAACAGACTGTAAAACAGTGCTTCTTAACCTTTTAAAGCTCATGCCATCTTTATGAAGTGCATTGCCATTCTATATAATACCATACTTCATTTTCTTATTTCTTATTTTTAAAGAAATACCATACCATACATATAATAATAGTAGTGGTGGTGGTGGTGGTGGTGGTGGCAGCAGCAGTGGTGGTGGTTTTAGTAGTAGTGGTAGTGGTGGCAGTGGTGGTGGTGGTGATGGCAGCAGCAGCAGTATAAAGGTACTGGTAGTAGTAGTAGGTGGTGGTGGTGGTGGTGGTAGTAGTAGTAATAGTAGTAGTAGTGGAGAGCTAATGGTAGTCTTGGTGAATTTTTCTTTTTAAATATGTTTTGTTTCTTATTTTATCAATCAATGCAAAACCACATACACACACACACACACACACACAAGCATATGCCCAAGAGTGGCATGCTATTGTTCTTAACCCTTTCCTATAACATTTTGTCAGCATGTTTGATGAATACTAGCTTTCCATTTGTCAAGGCAACATTGATAAACAAAACACTAGAAAATAAGCCGTTGAACCTTGTCTGTGTTTTTGCATTATGAAATTCATCATCTTCATCATTATTATTATTATTATTATTATTAATATCCTACATATTTTTAAGTCAGCAAGCTGGCAGAATTATTAGTACGCTGGGCAAATTTGCTTAGTGGCATTTCGATCATCTTTACATTGAGTCTGGATTCTGCTGAGATTTACTTTGTATAACACTCAGCAAGCTCATAGAACACTGTGCTCTTCTTCATCTCAGTGACATGCACTCCTTTGAGTTTATTTTGTAACATTCACCTCTTCTGTGTGTATTGTATTTTTGATGTGGAAATTGAAACCTTGTGTCATATTTACCATTTATAATGGTTTGTATAGCTTATCACAACTTCAATGATTTATTGACCAATATAGAATATAAATATTCTGGTTATTCTGCAGTTTTGTTTATCATTTATTGAATTTTCAATTCTCTTCACTTTGTGAAAATTGTAATTTAATTATCAGAAGTTTAATTATCAATTAAGTACATTGTTCAACAAAATGTTCCTTTTTCTATATAAGTGGCAGATAATACAATATAAGATGTATGATATTGTATTGTAGTGAAGATAGAGGACTATGTCTAGTATTGTCGTTTAGTTCTGACTAAGCAAAGCCTATGATGAAAATCATCATCATCATCATCATCATCGTTTAATGTCTGCTTTCCATGCTAGCATGGGTTGGACGATTTGACTGAGGACTGGTGAAACCAGATGGCAACACCAGGCTCCAATCTAATTTGGCAGAGTTTCTACAGCTGGATGCCCTTCCTGACGCCAACCACTCAGAGAGTGGAGTGGGTGCTTTTACGTGTCACCCGCACGAAAACGGCCACGCTCGAAATGGTGTCTTTTATGTGCCACCCGCACAAGCCAGTCCAGGGGCACTGGCAACGATCTCACTCGAAAATCCTACGGG
>NC_068993.1:54307946-54316307 GCF_001194135.2 Octopus bimaculoides
GTTACTACCTACTCCTTTTCTACATACTGAGCAGGGCCATCTACCTGAAGGGGTTTGTGTTTTATCTACCTTCCTACTTATTAGGATTTTGGTTTTAGCTGGGTTGACTCTAAGGCCCTTCAATTCTAGACCTTGCTTCCACACCTGAAACTTCTCTAGTTCTGATAGTGACTCCGCAATTAGGGCAAGGTCATCAGCATAGAGGAGCTCCCAGGGGCAACCTGTCTTGAACTCCTCTGTGATTGCCTGGAGGACTATGATAAATAAGAGGGGGCTGAGGACGGAACCTTGGTGGACCCCTACCTCTACCCGGAATTCATTGTTGTACTCAAGCCATATTCACTGTCTTTTTCTCAGACATTACATATCAAGGACTATTTTATCCAACATGTCCCCTCTCTTTACAAGATGGCAGGGTGTCATTTGAGGGAGATTTGACTGATATTTCCAGCAGGTTGATGAAAGACCCACACACAGGCTATTTCATTAATAATAGGTCGAAGAAAGATGTATGTTATTGTATAACAGTGAGTATGGAACTATCTTCCTCAAAGTTTAGTCTTTGTTGTGGCTTGAGGTGCCTCAGTGACTCTGAGAGATAAGACACCAGAACGTAAGCTCCTGGCAGAGCCTTTCATGCTGGATTGGTCAAAGGGTAGAGGCCAGACTAATATGGACCAGAGGTAAAAATGGGTTTGTGTAGGGCCAACAGCCCTACCTAGAAGGAAAAAAATCAAAGTTACAGAAGCATTGATGACAATTCAAAACCAACAAGACTTGGGAGAGGAAAAAAATTATTGAGCGGAGAAAAATTATTGATGTCCTATGCTCCATATGGAGCATAGGGGTTGGGGCTGCATTAGGCATAAAGCAAACTAAGCATGTGTGAAGCATGTATTTAGGGAGGCACCAGAGAAATGGTAAATGACTTATGGCACAAAAGAAATCACTTTAAACTTGCTAAAATGATATTCCAAATGGTTTATATGGGTGGGAATATAATTTTGAAGTGTTCATGGTGTCATAGATCTGATCAAAGACTTTGCAATTAAAAAAGTAGAAAACTTTTCAAATATAAATAAAATGGAAGAATACAAAAGTAAACATTAATTTTCATCTTAATGTTGGTTTTATTTCATTTTGAAAAATTAAAATTTATCTTATAGTTTATTACTGCTTATATTTTGAATTACATATATATGGTGGCACCAAAATCTTTGAAGTGCTCAGGGCCTCTATTGGTCTTAATCTGGCCCTGATAGGGATCAAGTAAGTAAGAATCTGTAAGGATAAGGGCTAATAAAGTATTAAGTTGGAAAAGGGTTGAATACAAGTGATTTCACAAAGTAAACTGTTAGCAAAAGCACAAAAGCATATTGTGACTGATGTATACAGAGGAGATAAATAGAATGTGATGTGAATGGATTATTTGTAGTGGGTGAAAAAGCACTGAGTTGGTAAAGGAAGGTTGAGGTAGAACATAGAAGAAGGCTTGGGACAATTTAGGTCAGGCCAGAAAATATTGAGTGTTACAGATGAGATGTCATAGGAGTGAGTGACATCCAGATATTCTGTATCAAAGACATATTCAACTTATGATATCAGGATGGAAATAGTCATTAAAATGATTTTGATGATGGTGATAATGATGTTGGTGGTGATTGTCACAAACCATTTTAACATGTTAAAGCTAGGAGTATATTTATCAATCTGTTTATAACACTGGGATTTTTAACATCATTATATCACTACTCAATGTTTTTATTGGTTTTTTTTTCCTTCTTCACACAATAAAGACTGAAAGAGGTGTGAAAGGGGTGGTGGTAGGAAGATATAGGTAGGCAAGTTAGATATGTGGAAAAAGGAAAGCAAGCTACACATTGCACTTAAGTCTTACAATGAAACTATTAACTGCTATATTGCCACTGGTGGCCTTGTTACACACACACACATACACACGCACATGCACACACACATTCATACACATACATGTACACACATTGGTCTCCATTTACTCCTGTCTTACTTTCTGACAGCAGTAACTGTTATAATACACACATATCCAGCCAAAAATCTATAAAGGGTGGTGGATAGTAAGAAGATAGTGAGAGGTGATATAGTGGTGAAATACCAGATTGCACTAGCTTGTATGCACAGCTAACAGCTTTATAATAGGGCTAATACAGTCGGAACCATCTAGAATCAAATGATACAATTCTTCTATTAACCAATACAACTTCGCTGAAAACCCATCAAGGAGTAAAATACAAAATATTTAATTAATAAATGGAATATCACACAACGAAGTAAATGACTCTCAATTTATACTTTCAAACTAAATTTATTTTTCTGTTTCTTAATCATTTTTTGTTCACACATTCACTTAAATTTTTTTTTTCAGTGCTACGCACTGCACATCTTTTAACAGTGTGTAATAGTATGCAAGTATGGAGAGGGCGAGAAAAGACAGTGGATGTTGGAATATGGAAGTGTGTGTGTGTACATGTGTGTGAGTGTGTGTATTTGCAGCCATGTTTCTATGCGCGCGCGTGTGTGTGTGTGTGTATACATGTGTGAGTGTGTGTGTGTGCATGCATGTTTGTGTGTGTGTAGAGAGAGAGAGAGAGGAGGAGAGATAGGAAGGGAGGATGTAGCATATGAAAGTATATGTGAGTATATAAGAGAGAGAGAGAGTAGCTGTGTGTGTGTGGAAACAGTGTATCTATGGATGAGAGTTTGTGTTGTCAGATGAAACCAAATAGCTTCTTGCTACTGCTAACCATGTATTCTTTACTCTCAGCCCTTAAGTCCATCCATCATTAAAACAGGCTAGCTGAAGAAGACAGCAAGAATATAAATAAAACCTAGATAATAAAATGGATGAACTCGCTGCGGGTCATCTAATTGAACTTGCTTTGGTCAGTAACTAGTGGCATGAGTGCATCAGTTGCTGTATTTGCTACCTTACAGGTAATAAAAGATAAAATCAGAAACTGACATGGTGAGTGGAAAATGTCTGGCAGAGTGAGAATGAATGGGTGGCCTATAACTTCCGTAGCTGTGAGGGGACGTTAATTATCCTAGAACCTGTCTTTGACATCATACTCTGTCCATCCGCAAAGTATGTGAAATTGGTGTGGATGTGTGTTCATCAATTTTGCTATTTTGAATAATTGACAGTGTGCAGATTTTTGCTATTGATTGATTGATACACTCTTGTTCTTTCCAATACCATTAATTAATTTGAATGGAGACAGGCCTACATGCTGAATACACACAAAATCAGCTTAAAGGTATTTATGACAATCAACTCAACTGTTGGAACTTGAGTATCAGCAACATTTGTCTTACTCATGTATGACTGAACACACACCTTTTGTTTCATCTCATTTTATTATTATTATTATTATTATTAATCAGTACTATCACCTCAATTGAAAAATATAGGGAAAATAACCTAAACATTACCAGACATTACCAAGAGGTTGCTGAACCTAATGAAACATTCTAATAGCAGTTAAACATTCCTGAAAATATTCAAGATGGAATGTGAGGACAGACATCAACTGAAATCTAGACTAAAGACAAGAACCCAGTAGAATCACTTGGAGAACTACATCTCTTAAAATCATGGCTTATTCAATGATCTTTCAATAAGGTTATATCTTTTCTGTCAGGCTTATACTCTGCCACCACAGAATATCTGCATGATGCAGACATTAGAGCAGAAATGCTGGTCTGCTACACATGTCTGTATACACCTGTTCTAGAAGAAATAGATCATTAGCATTTATCAATTGGAATATGCATTTGCTTCAGGTAAAATCAGACAAATATCCTCTTTTATCATCAGTGTTTGAAATTCATCAGCAGTTCTGGTATCACCTTCCTCCAGAAGGTCTTTTAACCATGATTTTGGAAAGCCTACGGTTCATCCTTCCATGGGTGAGTTCCTAGTTAATGACTTGGCCCCTGGGCAAATTTGTGTGTTACAAGTAGTGACTGGCAAATCGCTGCCATCTTCTTTCTGTTGTTAGTCAACTAGGAGAGGCTCCCATGGAATTGCACATTGATTAAATTTTGTATTCAGCTGATGTTGAAAATCATCAATAGTGTCTGAGTGCAGCAGGTATTGAAGCACCTAACCATGGGCCTAGTGAGGATCCAAAATATACAGAGGTTGGACAAAATAATGGAAACACCTAGCATCATAGCATCATAATTTGAATGCAATAGTGAATGAAGTCCTCTGAAATCTAAATTAAAATTGTATAAAGAATGGAGTTACTGATGATAGGAATGTAAATAGTTTAAAGCCATTGAGTTTCCATACTGAGATCAAACATAGTCACCAATGCTTGAGCTGTGTATACTTATCATCTGATGTCTGGTCATGAGAAAAACTGCACTACACACTAAATGAGCACGGTCACTCTAAGAGTGAGAATTAAATTAGTTCCTTGTCAATGGCTACGTGATTCTTATGCAGGAGTTTTATGGGTTTTTAGCCATATCTAATTTACCACTTTACAGATCAAGTAAATATAAAAATTCACAGATCAGTTCTACTGAATAGAACATGGAAATTATATTAAGTACGACTCTTTCATCTTTGTGATATGTCCTTTTAACCGCCATTTATTCTCTTGTGTTCACCATAATTACCTTATAACAGTGTAATGGTTGGCTTTTTGTATAGACACATTCTATTTTTGTCACCTGGAGCAGCTCTTGAATGTCTTGAAAGTGAACGGATAGGTCCATGTATCACATTCTGAGATCATGCAAAGAACTCCCAACGGGCATATTGAATAGAATCCTGTCATCATCAACAGAGATAGTTTGTTCATGTCGTTATAAACAAGCATCTGCTACAGCTGTGATGACTAAGTCATGTCGTTAACCAAACATATACCACAACTGTGATGGTTTGCTCAGACAGCGTAACTTCACCGCTAAAGATACACAATACTTTATATCTATCAGGCAGATAGAAGTAACAGACAGGCGAAAATCCTTATTAAAGAACCAACTCCACTCTCATTGCAGTTGCCGTGATGGTTTGTTAGAACAGGGAGTGGGGTAATGATGCTAGTCTTTTTCTTGCTGTAAAGAACGATTGCTATGGTACAAGTAAATGACGGAACTAGGTGAGAATGGAAAACTACATATTCCAGTTAAAATCGGAAATTTTATTGTTTGAATATGAAAGTATTACAGCAGCCAAGGCTAGCAAATTAGAGATATAATCCTTTTTGTTCAATGTAATATCTGAGTTTTCGCTTAATTGAATTCTGCTTAGAGAAGAGATATTGGAGAACTGGAGGTAATGTTTAGTTATTTCTCCATTCCATTATACATCTTGGATTTATCAATTATTAAAATGGTTTTCGCCATCTTGATCAAAACCAATAAGTCACAGAAATTTAACTACAAAATAAAAAGCTTGAAAAAGATAATTGTATCTTCTGTAGAATTCAATTATTTCCAAGCTATACGAGGCGAAAATACAATTAAAAAAAAATATATATATATCCCCATGTAGTAAGTTGTTTCGAGAAAAATAAATCATTCCTAGTTAATTTGTGCCACCCATGTCTTCCCGAGCACACGAAGTGCGTGCCATTAGCAAGGGAGCTAACTTAGCTGTATCTACTTAACATGTCTTGATTTAAAATATAATCAAACTAACACAGACATAGTTGTGTGTTTGCTTATGTAAAAAGTAACTCATTTTGATATATTTTTGTTCGATAAATATAAAGAGATTGCAAAGGAAATCAGAAACATCCATTATGTGAAGTCAGCAGTGTTGTTAGTAAGGGAAAAGAAAGTAGGAAGTGCTATGTAATAAGAGCTGCTTGCTGGCTGATGTAATGATGAGACACTTAGCGGGACTGGGAAATATACACATACGTACACAGACTCTCTCACACACACAGCAAGACACTAGCAGGAAGATCGCAACAGCTTCTGTGAGTGCACAGAAAGTGTGCGTGTGTGCATGTACTTTTATTTCTGAGGAAAATTACTATGTGTGTATATATATATATATATATATATATATATATATATGTGTGTGTGTGTGTACATATATATATATACATAGAGAGCACGAGAGACTGTATCTATAGATAAGTCGCGCGCTTAGAAGCATGAGCTACGAGTGTGTATTATACACACACACATATATATATATATATTGTTTTAAGAATGGTTGTAACAGAATTAAGTTACTGATAGCAGGAATGCAAATAGCCAGAAATTATCACACATACATGCACACTCGCGCGCGCGCACACACACACACACACACAGTATTACTGATTTCCATTCGTAGATCAAGCACACATAAGTTACTGATATAGACCGACACATATGCATACATGAATACAAACAATGATATTTTATGTGTGAGTGAGAGACGTACAAAGCGTATGGATGGGAACCGCACAGTGATTTATGAGAAAGGTGAGATGTCAGCCAGGAAACGGCGACAGGCTCGGAATATTTGAAGTTCTAAACAGCTGAATTTGTGAACCCTTCTAAAATGGAAATTAGGTCGATGGAAAGGGTGAGGTGTGATTATTTCAGGGGTCAATGTTGGCAAACTACCAGAAGCGGCTTCTAACAATATTTTCGCAGATATATGATGTCTGTGCACGAACATTTGCCGGCAAGTGTTAGCTAGCGACAAATGTAAATTAATTGCATTAGAAAGTGAATGAAAATGTAGAGTGAGTTGGGAGAGAGGTGAGTGTATGGTTGTATGTCAGTTTGCGTTGTTCACATAATGGAAACTAGTCTTGCAATCAGCACGAGAGTATTAAATAGGAGTGAAATCATTTCTCTGAAGGTTCACTGAATATATTTAGCTAAACACAATTAACGATGTTATCTTTCCTCGTGCTATTTATAATTTAGACAATATACTCTAGCAATAGTCATTTGAATATATCGGCCGAGTTTTTTTCATTTTAACAAGTAATGCTTGATCGATGTCAAATGATATAAGGATATATATATATATATATATATATATATATATATATATATATATATATATATATATATATATATATATATATATAAGCAATGTTAATTCTCTAAATGAAGTATTAACAGTAACTGCACGATAAAGTGTAGTATATTGCCACTTAAGTGTGGCTGACCCCTAGGGGTGGATGTTACTGTTGCTTTTAGCCCCAGGAGGACATCTCCTATCCTGCACACACACACACACACACTTCATGGAAGTAAAATAGACATGCCAGTAAGACAGAACATGTCTTGTTTCAAACATGGGACTGCGGCAATGCTGGGGCACTGCTCTGAAAGGTTCAGTCGAACAAATCGACCCCAGCGCTTACTTTTAGCCTAGTACTCATTCTGTCGGCCTCTTTGCCGAACCGCTAAGTTGCGGGTACGTAAACAAAGCAACACCTTTGTCAAGCAGTGATGGGAGACAAACAGAAACGCGCGCACACACACACACACACACAGGGCCTATTTCAGTTTTCGTTTATCCAATCCGAATTTAGGTAAAAATGGCACAAATGAAAAAATAGGTAAAAATGTCGCAATAAGCTTGATTTTCCCCAGAACTTTGGAACGTACATTGGGACAGCTTGATGAACTTTGGAACGTACATGAAGCTGTCCCAATGACTCCTAATATAATAAATGCGAACACTAATTTCTGTGTGTCAGTGTGTCACACTTGGATCTCCTCTCTCACTATTCAATTACACTTCTACTATTCCTTGTGCTGGAGTGAGAGTAATAGTAGGCATAGAGACGGGCGGTGGGGGCAGTAGCGAAGACACAGCGAGAGAGAGAGAGAAAGAGAGACAAAGAAATTTAGGGAGAGTTGATGTTTTATTAAAAGTGGTAGTGTTGATGGTGGCAGTGGGAGTAATAATAAGCGAGAGAAAGAATGGGTATATGAGAGAAAGAGGGAGATGATGTACAACTTGCTTAACCATGTCTCTTTGACAGAAATTCCTGTGGCCAACATACTGAACACTCATGTTTTGCTTCCTTTAATACATACATACACACACACACACACATATATATACATACACACATAAAATACACTTTAATTGAAATAAAGTTTCCCCAAAATTAAACATATCTAATATAATAAATGTGAATGTCAGTGTGTCACACTTTTTCAACTTTAATAAATCCTTTCTACTGGAAGCACAAAGCCTCAAATTTGGTGGGAATGGATTAAGTCGATTACATTGACCCCATTAAGTATGAAAGGCAAAGTCGACCTCGGTGGAATTCGAACTCAAAACCTAATGGCAGACGAAATACTGCTAGTGGGAAAATTATAAAATAACGGAAGGAAAGA
>NC_068993.1:54316317-54319492 GCF_001194135.2 Octopus bimaculoides
CGTTTCGGATTTTCTCTTATCATTGATTTTAAAGAATTCCTGGTTAGGCTTCTATTTCAGTCGAGGCTAATAAAGATTGATTGTACCTAATTAATGTCATATTGTTAAGCTTTCTTTCATACGTTCTTCTTTTGAAAAAGTGTGAAATTCAATGAGTCCAACTGAAAGAAACTGGTAAATAGCCAGTTGTGAATCACTATAAATCACAAAGGCACCCAATTGTTCTTTTAATGTTTACATCTGATAAAACTAATTATTTCAAGTTTAAAACAACCACTTTATGCTAAACCATTTGGATGTCTAATCATTGTTCCGCATCTTTGTTGACAGCTTTTGAAAATATTTATCTTACAAATATATAAACATTTAGAGTTCTTATTCAGTTAACTTCATACGTATTATTATATTGCTTGATATTTCGACATATTCAACCAGTACGAAGAAAAAATCGCGCCTATAGAACGGCGTTACATACATACATATATATATATATATATATATAAGAGGAAAAAGAAAGAAGTTTAGTATCTTTAACCGCCTTCTTTTCTATACCATTCAGTCGGTGTTATGTGTGTTATTAATAGTGACAAGCGAGGAGAACGGACCAATATAACCATGGCTAACTAACGCTTAGATTTGCTTCTGGATGATTTTTACAAATTGCCTGCTGCATTGACACAGCACTAGCTATTAAGTTTCATATATGTATTACGTCTCATAACAGGTGTTGCAATGTGCCTGCTATTAACTATTTCAAGCCTATAAATTATAGCTTAAAGAAATTCAATAGCTATGGCGTTGATTCATTTTATAACCAGTTTCAAAGATAATCCAATCATTTATTCGACTTAGTCGTTAATTTATTCGAGAATAGTTCAATTTTTAATGTTTCTTTACAAAAACAATAGGATGATGCAAAACGTTTTTTTTTTTTATAGAAACATACGTGGTTTTGGTTATATCAGGTTGATATACTAAGTATCATGTTAAGCTGCGTGTTGTAACACAATAAAACCAAGTTAAACATTGTTAACATTTATTTATTTATTTACAGTAGTATGTTACGATATTTACATCTTTACATAGTTTCTTGCTAGTAGTGTTAGAACTGAATGTAGTTTATGGTTACATTGGTTTCACATTTTGGTACAAGGTCAGTAATTTCGGGGGAGGGGGTAAGTCGATTACACCGATCCCAAAGATCAACTGGTACT
Organism: Octopus bimaculoides; assembly: GCF_001194135.2. Classification (NCBI taxonomy): domain Eukaryota; kingdom Metazoa; phylum Mollusca; class Cephalopoda; order Octopoda; family Octopodidae; genus Octopus; species Octopus bimaculoides. The sequence continues at coordinate 54,317,532 of NC_068993.1, forward strand.
TATTTTATCGACCTCGAAAGGACGGAAGGCAAAGTTTTCACGTGCATTTTCTAGTCGTCGATCAATCGGCTTGCAGGAGATCGCGCCACAAAGTTAGAACAAAAACTGCATGTCCTTGAGATTCCCGCGCCTTTCTCTTGTGATAAGCAGTTCCCACGAATATTTAAGCAGAAAGGTTCGAGATCTTAACAGAGAAAACATCTTACCTCTCGTCCTAAGCCAGACCAGGGCAGAGTGTCAGCAAGATTTGGCGGACTCGCATCTCTTTCGCCCCAAGATAACTAATTCCTGAGTAAACACGGTAAAAGATATTTTATATTACTTTTCACCATGTGGTACGGTTCGGATAAACTCACACCTCGATTTTCATTTAAGACCTGTCGCTTGAGTAAGCCATTAATGTCTGTGGAATTTAGACAGTATGAAAGTTGATCTCTATATCTTAAGTCTCTCTACAGTTAGTATTTGAAAATCTTCATATGTGTATATATATATATATATATATATATATATATATATATATATATATCTTCAGCCTCCCCTTAAATGAATTATGTATATTGCTAGCGGAGGAATTGCTGCTGTCTCTAGTTTTCGGATACCTACCATTGACAAGGCCAAGGAAGGCCGAAATTATGTGATCTGATAGTCCCAGTGGCGAAAGCGGATGATTATATCCCGCTCATGATATAACCACGAATCCTTATATGCACCACAAGTCCATATGAGTTTCTCTCATGGTAACAATCGTCGTATTCTGTTCTAACACAGCATCCCCTTTTAAGTGGGAATAAATATTACCTTTTGACATTAACACCGCTTCTATCGCTACTAAATATTAATTACAAATTATAAATTGTTCGCGAATTTTGTTCCTGTTTACAACTCGCGCAGGCTAGTTTAATCTGTAATGATTTCACACCACGATGAGGCTTAACCTTCGACAAGCTTTTCCTTCATAAATCCAAAGTTGTTCTGGTGGTTGAAAAATACAAATTGAGAATGTGTGTCATATATGATGCATGGACGCGTGATATACAGGACAGACAAAGGGTTAACAGGAACGAGTCGAACTGGCAATCAAAACTAATTAGAGACGGTAATTTTTAACAGCTCTAAAAATTTTAAATCGATATGAAATGGTTATAAACTGTTTAAGCTGGAGAGATCGTCATATTAGAATGCAAAGCTAGAAAATAACCGAATTTAGTTCTAACGCTCCAGGTCAGTTGTGATCAGAAGTATTCCAACCTAAACTGAAGAACAAGAATCAAAGACTATACGATATCCTTCTTTTTAGGACGGTAGGGAATTGTGGCTGTTATTTAAACTTTTAGCACTTAAACTATCCATATCCAGCCTAAATATTCTACCTTAGTCTTATGTTCTAACCGGTCAAATCTCTCACACCACATCGTCGAAATCTCGAGGCTACGAGATAATGTGTGATTAATGATAATTAATGTGAATAACTATTACCATTTGACAAAATAATGAAAAAGCTAAAGGTTTAAAGCTTGTCGAATTACATTAACTCCTCTCGAGACTAACATTTTGATAGTTGTCTATCTATCTGTAGTTGCTAAATCTCCCTCAAATCATATCCTACCGTTTTAAAATAAAGAACGACATATTGAAAAATCTAGATCTAGATACCCCTAAAATAATGTAGCCGCATGACCTTTGGTCATAGGTCTGTTCGATAAGTATTGCTTTGAAGCTAAATAACTGTAAGAATATTCACCTGTTGCAATGGAGGACTTTATCTGAAGTGTAAATCTCAGGCGCGCGCGAAAGTGCAAGAGAAAGAGAGAGAGGGGGGGGGAGAAACGATTTTGAAACACTTCTACAAATTCAGATATCCAGTTTCTAATAAATAAATATATACTCTACATTATTATTGCATTGAATCTTTTTTTGTTTAGACTTTTCTTCATGTATGTATGAATGTATACTCTCTC
>NC_068993.1:54319688-54327697 GCF_001194135.2 Octopus bimaculoides
ATATATATATATATATATATATATATACAGACAGATAGATAGATATGTTTATGTTTTGTTTAATGTTTCTTGGTTGCCTTCTTTTGATTAGTCATTGTAAACCATTACTGACTTTCCATTCCAGAATGATGTAAAGCATTCACTTTTCTCGCAACCATATAATAATAATACCTATGTAAATGGTTACTTCCTTTGCTGCTTTCGCTCTTTACCTCGACCACGGCCATATTTGTACATCACGGCTGAAAGAAACTAGGTTTATTCATGATGCAATGTCGTTTATACTCTATAACAGTGCATGGAGACGACAGAATCAAATAATACTTTTATTCAGATGATAAATTTGTTTATTTATGCGTTTTAGCTGATCTTCGTTAAGACGTCACCACTATTAACAATACTAATAAAATGGTTGGGGAATAACTACAAAGTAGCTAGGACAATGTTGTAAAAAGCATCGCGTAAGCAGTCTTGTCTCTAACAGATGACTAATTCTGTAACTACTAAGGAACTCCTTCATCACTACCATTGCATAGCACCTTTATCGTCATCAGCTTCTCTCCCCAATTACCATCACACAAGCTACGATTTCCAAGTCCCTCATCAACCCATCGTCTCTACTACCACCGCCATCTGCACATGTCAATGTGCAAAATCGGTCACAAGAGATAAGTGGGATGGTGGTGGCGGTGCAGCGAGAAAGACAGAGAGAGAATGTAACCATGGAGATCTCACAGATTTAATGCAAATAATATTGCATAGCAATTAAAGAATGCAGTGTCGAACTCTCTCTCTCTCTCTATCTATCTTCGTCTCTCACCCTTTTCACTTTACTACTTCGGTCATATTTCATCTCTCTCTCTCTCTCTCTCAGCCGCATCTGCCTTACTTCCTCTCTTTTTCTGCCTCGCCTCTGTCTTTCTTTCTCTCTGTCTCTTTCTCCAGTCGATTACTTTTCTTCACTGATATTTCTTTTTTTTTTTAGTCTCAATTACCTTTAGGATAAAGCTTTTCACGATTTCTCTCTCTCTCTCTTCACTACCTCTTCCCCTACATCTGTTACTATTCCTCTCTTATTTTTTTCACTTTCAGTCGTAGCATTTTCCACCCCACTTTATTTCCCCGTCACTGTTTCTAAACACTTCCCTTTCCTGCTAAAAGTAGCAGCCAAATTCCCCGTAATTCCCACTCTGCCATCTTTAACAGGCTAATATCTAAGACCACACTGGATTACGTAGTATTAAATACATGATACCTGAACAAAAGATACGATGGTCATAGCTGGAGTGCTTTTGATTTATATTTACTTAACCAGTTCTGACCTCTAGACAACCCTCTCTCCTCCAAGTCATTCTCCATCACTCTTTGACACCCCCCTCCATTTCCTCTTCTGTCTATCTCTGTATACTTTTCCATCCTTCTCTCTCTCCTCTCGTGCTATTTCTTTCTCCCTTTCTTCAACAATAACTAGTATAAATAAAGAGAAAACGAATGTTTTATATACGTACAGTAAGAGGGGGAAAAGAGAGCGAAAGAGAGAGAGAGAGAGGTCATTTTCGGAAGCGGGGCGGTATGATGTAGGAAGAGGAGGGGAGAAGTAAAATATGGTGTTGGTGAAGATTTCATGGCAACCTTATAATTTATAAAGATAGAAAGGCAATTAATAATATGACGAATTTATAAAGTAGAGATAACAGTTGGGATATGTACGTGTATGTACGCAGAGCGTATATCACACACATATATATATATATGTGTGTGTGTGTGTGTGTTTCTAGTGGATAAGAGTCTGTGATTGGTTTCAATTCTTTGTTTCAGTTACTTCACTTCACTAACATACTTTAAACAAAGAAAGAAATCTCACAGCACCCCACCCATCCATTGCCAACTTTCCCGAGAATATTAAATTTCATTTAAGCTGGAGAAAGAGACTGGAAACATTCCAAGGGACTCCCTCGAACACATATAATTGTGAGGTTCTCAAAAGCTACAACTAGAAACAGTTTGCTTTTTAACAGAAAAAAAAAGTATATAATGCAAGAACTAGGCATTGTTTCCTCCATAAAAGGTTTCCAGAAAGCATCTCTTAACTTCAGCATTTGTCTTGGACAAAATGCCGCAGAACATTAAAGCATTATATCAAAACTACCGTTTATTTAATTATTTTCATTTCATTGCATTTCAATTTCATGATAAAGCCTAAAATGTTACAAATGACTTGAATCTGTAAGAATTTATGTTGTCTCGCCTTGTTAGAGTGATCATTCATTACTTATTAATTTCACTCTTCTTCAGTACACTGCTTAAATGTCAATATTTACTTGAATGTCTCTTTAATATGCCATTCTTTGATGCCAACAATAGGAAAATGGGAGCAAAGAAGGAAGGCAGTAAACGAAAGTTACTTTTTTTTCTTCTTCTTTGTTCTTTTTATTCTTGTATCATATCTGTAGTTAAAGTGCTTCAGCCAAGTGTGCATATCAGCACTAGATGCTGGCAGTTTTGTAATAGCTGATAATAGCAAAGCTGGTGAAATATTATGGACTGGCTATCGATTTTTCTGGCTCGCAACCAAACCTGGGTCGTGTCTTGAAAATTAATGAAAGATTTGCAGTTTTATGGTCTGCAATAAATGAATGGAGTTCATTGCACTATCCCTTGTAAAACCATCTTCTTAAATGGCCTGGAGATATAAAAGCTTAAAGCTTTATTAGCTTCTAACGACATCACCTTAATGAAAATACTTAATTAATCATTATATGTCGTTTTTGTAGACAATATCATTATTAAATTTTGGTAATGGGAAGATAAAAGATTAACACCCTACTTATTACAACTAGTCACACATAAGTAACATTATACACACATACCTATCGACCCACATACTTATATACATGTGTGTGTGTGTAATATTTTTATAGCTGCTACTGTTTTAACATCTGGTTATTTCATTTTATCACTTGCATGGGTTGGACAGTTGTGCAAATAACATTTTCCATACCATTCTTACTTCGTTTCATCTTTGACCCTGAACTTTCTCAAGTTAAACCCGACTAATTTTCTTAAATGGTGAACTAAGTGCTAACTTAATAGGGCGAGCATGACACTTTTAATAATCATAAACACACCGTTATGATAGATGTTGAAGAATACTTAATGAAATCAAACAAAACTAAGGGTAAGAACTCAAAACAGACATAAAATAATAATTATTGAAATTCGTTATTCGCAATTTGTAATTCGTGCCGATAAAATCAATGTCGTGTGTTCAGGTCCCAAACTGGCCAGTTGCTTAGTTTTTATAGGGGCTGGCGTGGCTGTGTGATAAGAAGTTTACATCTCAATCACATGGTTCCAGGTTCAGTCTCACTGCGTGGAGGCTTTGTAGGTGGATTTGGTTGACGGAAACTGAAAGAAACCTCTTGTATACATACATGGGGGGGGGGGGGTAATGCGCGTGTCTTTGTGTATGTGTTTTCCCCCACTGGCCCTTGACAACTGGTGTTGATGTGTTTACGTCAGCCGTAACTTAGCGATTCGGCAAAACAGACTGATAGAATAAACACCAGGCTTTAAAAAATAAGCACTGGGGTCGATTCATGCGATCAAAAGTACTTCAAGGCGGTGTTCCAGCATGGCCGCAGTCAAATGATTGAAACAAGAGATAAAAGATAAACTTCAATAGAGTACTAATTGGTTAAAACTGGAAATACATAATGTAGCGAGGAGAAGCATTGTCTGATCTTTAGCAGAACATAGTGACAACTTTCGACGTTTCGGTCTTATCAGACCTCTCCAGCAATGCATAGTCATAAGTTTCTCTCACTACCAACTTGCTATCTTAATCTCGGATATCCTTACTACTTCAGGCCTTTTGAGGCCTTTTTTTTTACAATGCATTTAAAAATGGAATCTTGGCCATCTGCATCTAAAAGATGTTATGATAGCAAGTCATGGAAGACTCAGGTGTTAGAGGTTGAAAGGTGTTAATTCTAGAACGAAAGAGACTAGATTTAATCACCTAGTGCTTACAGATATCCTTCTCATACTCTGTTCATTCTCGTCCTACATTTTAGCTGCAAAGAATTTCAACAGCTGTCTCAATGGAGACAGGTGAGGTTGTTAATGTTGCCTTTTAGTCCTTAGCTTGCTTTGATCGAGCAAACCTCTGATCAAATGGTTTCCAGCTGTGACTGTGACTGACTTTTTGTATATCTAATAGTGTGGCAGTTGTTTCTCTAAACTTTATAATTAGGTGCAAGGGTATCCCGTTACAAGATATTAATGTTGCTATTTGTGTGCATGTGGTTGTTGTTTGTCTGCACAGACTGGGCGGAATAGTGTTCTTAGGAAGGTGTTATGGATGTTTCTGTGATGTTGGGGGTGATGGGTGATTGTATACGTAAATTTGTTGGAGTTTACTGAAGAAACAAAGTGACCTTCTTATATGTAGATGGTGTGTTTCATTTTGAGTATTTTTGTTTTATTATGTAAGTTCAGTTCTCTGAATACTTCAGAATGTTGTAATTGAGTTTCCATCACCCTGCGGAATAATATAGTCTATAAATTGTGTTTAAACCTAATCACACCATAATTTGTGTCTGTAGACAGAATGTTGTATTTGATGACAAAAAAATGTCTCAAACATCAACTCAGGTCCTATAAGCGAAGTTGCTTAAAATATTACATTCTTTAATGTGCAGTAAAAAAAACTTTTTTCACTGAATATGCGCAGCTGAAATTAGAGAGCAACTAAATATGCCCGTATATGTCTTTTTATGCCATCAAAATTCGGTTTATTTCCCATAAAAACCTTATGCCACACCCATTGATATTTCTACTCCTCTTATAATTAAATTCTGTCAGTCACGAACGTTATGTTGATGTCGTTTATCTTTCCTAACATCACATTCAACATTAGATCACCGTCAGGTTCACCTGACCTCGTAACATCTGTCTTTATCCTATATTCAAATCAGATCAGTCAGCGATCTACATTCGACATTCAACATTAGATCGCCATGTAATTAAATGTCTCCGTGTAGATTATTGGGAAAATTATTTGTTTGAAATTAATAAAAATAAGAGAATTATTAATAATTATAAATACTTCCTGAAAATTTTCCAGTTTGTTTCAGGAATGCGTATTTTCTCTCTTTTTCTACACTAAATATCTCTCTTTAAAAAACCCATTAATATCGTGAGATGCCATCATAAGTTGTGTTGTCAGGAACTCTACAAGTTTCCAGATGGCTGTGTTTATTAAATTTCTGACAGTGATAATAAACTCAATACAAATACTTGAAAAAAGATTTCTTTCGCAAGCCAGTTTGTTTTACGTTTTCTCTAATGTTCCTCTCTTTCTCTCTCTCTCTCTTTCTCTCTCTCTCTCTCTCTCTCTCTCTCTCTCTCTCTCTCTCTCTCTCTCTCTCTCTCTCACTCTCTCTCTCCCTTTCACCCTGGTGCTATTATGACATTAAGATAAAAATAAAACGCTTCAAGCATGACATATTGGAAACATATCCAGTCAGTCGTACACTAAATAGGTCAACAAAGGGAAATTGTACTCTAAACACAGTGGAATCTAACAAGGGGTGCTGCAGACATAAATAGCCTTCCCAACCTCCTGCTCTTGATAATTTCTGTCTACATTCTTCTTTCTCTCTCATTGACTCATGGCTTAGACTGGTATTCTTTCCCCATAGTCGTATGTCTAATCTTTTAAAAATAAAATAGAGAAAGGATATCCCTTTCTTTACAAGAGGGTGACTAGTTTATCTAGAGAGATTTATTGAAAATGTGTGTTTCGGTAAGAGTAATATGATACAAATGACATGCGCTAAACCTGTTATATATAAAGGACAGCTCGTAATATAACATTTTAACTTTCTATATTTGGAATGGAGGAGAGCTCTTATGGTCTGATATATTAAGTACATACTTTGAAAATGAAGGAAATAAATGAATGGTATTGATTTTTTGATATACTTCTCAAAGACTGAAATAAAACCAGTTAAGTAGGAGGAGGTGAATTCTATGAGAGAAATATAGGAGAACAACCATGGAAAACAAATACAAACAAGATATACCATTTTGTGAAGTTGTAATGTCAGATTGTAAATATAAACAGAATCACATTCTTTTTTGCTGGGTCATTTTAGCTCATTATAATTACATTAGAGAATGGTATAGCATGGTGTTAAAAGAAACACTTGAATTGGTTCTATCTTGTTGATTCGAGGTGAGGAGAGTTATTAAGATTACTCCAGAGAGTTAAACATGGTATAACAATACAGGAAAATAATTAGCAACTTGTTTAATAAGTGAGGCATGTGTTCGTCAGTGTAGTGAGTCTTATTCCATTTACCATTAGTAATTTGAAATACTCTTAAGAGTAAGAACTGTGGAAATTGGTGTCTACGGAGGAATGGTTAATAATTGCACGTGGCAAGCCGGCAGAATCATTAACACGCTGGACAAAATGCTTTGCAGAATTTAATTTTGGTTTAACATTCTGAGTTCAAGTTGTGATGGGAGCGACTTTGCCTTTCATCTTTTCAGGGTCAATAAAATAAATACCAGTTGAGCACTGGAGTCAATATAATCAACAATTGCAGAATCTACTTATTTGAAAATAGAAACAAGTTCGTGATGAAGAATGAATGGACACCCGAGTAAATTAGATAATAATTTGATGTCTCAGTAGTAACGTATGGTTCTAGATGCCATGTTGGAACATTCATCTACGCATACGCAAGGATTAGAGCCTTCTGAAGACCTGACAGAAGCCCCTTATGCGCATCCGCAATCATCATGAGCAGCTAGGGTTCACCACCATTCACTCTTTTCGATCACGGCTTCTGACCTGGCAGGACACAACTTAGAGCAGCTCCTTGGAGAATGGGACCTTTAATGGCGAGCGACACTGTGGGTCTGTAATAATGCCTTATTACCTTGTGTCTAACTACCAACCCTGCTGCTTCTTCACCTAGGCGTTTACGGCTACCGCTAACCAGAGATGGAATGTTTATTCAGGCAAAATAAATTATTATTGTTATTTATTCAGAGAGATCTTGTTCGCGTCTTTTCCTTACATGAACTATGTGTGGAATTGTGAAGCACCCAGCAAGTGCTAATCACTTCTACATCTCATGCAGTAATTTAACCATGCATAAATATATATATATGTGTGTGTGTGTGTGTAATTGTTCAGTTTAGTTAAATAAAAAAAAGGTAAACAAAAATAAAGGGGAGATAAGTAGTAAAAGAAGCAAAGGGACATAGCGTATTCGGTGGCATAGAGTCTCAAGAAAGTGATACCTAACCGTAACCCTAAACCGTAACCCTAACCCTAAAACCCTATCCTTGACCCTAAAACCCTAACACCGTAGTGAAGATCGTGCGGGTGTTAATCTGAAAAATTTTCTTATTTCCATTTTATAGTGAGTATGCGAGACAAAAAGTGTGATGAAATTCTTTTATTAGTGAGAGAGAGGGGTTATGTATGTATGTACACTTTTTACGGAAAAGGCCGATGTGATGTAAATAAACACTAGTGGGTGCTTTGGTACTGGTATCGTAAGATCGCCGAAACTTTAACTGAACTAATACAAAGGTAGATTTTGCCTGGGTCTCACACAGTTAGCGATGGATGGCGAGCATATAACATCGGTATCCTCAATGCTGGTGCCCACACGCACGAGATGATTATACACTAACATTTTGTTGATCCTCATGATCAAGACGTCCCACACACACAAAATGTAGAAAATATGTGGATGCGGTTGAAACGGAAGTTGAGACAACAATTACCGTATATATGTACATACATACATACATACATACACACATATATATATATATATATATATATATATATATATAACTCGACTCCGTCGGTCACAAATGTCCATGGTTGCACCTAAGAAATTCTCCTCCGGGGTACAAATCCGGGGAGAAAGTTGCTTCACCGGCGAACACACAACCTAGGGTTGTTTTTATGGAAGACC
>NC_068993.1:54328579-54332548 GCF_001194135.2 Octopus bimaculoides
TTATTTCGATAATTTCAACCAATCACTGACAAGTATTCAGCTGTTTACACTTACTCCTTTGGCAGTTTAAGCGGTGTAAAGCGTATTTAATCTCCATTTATAATTTCGTTAACATCTGCCTGAACTGTATGTGTACAACATTGGCTTTTTTCATTTTCTTTCACGCGTGTTTATTTCGTTAACATCTGCCTGAACTGTATGAAAGGTTTATTTGCTACTGCCTAACCCTACTGCCAATATGCTTCAGCCATTTTTTGACAAGGAAATAATAATTTTATCACCGCCAGAATCGTTTGAGAATCGTTTGTTTACGTAGTCAACATTTAATGTATTCGACTGAATGGACATCAGTCATTGGTTGAAATTACAGAAATACGACAACTTTAACATGAAATAACTTGCGATGTACGTTTTTTTGTTAAGAAGACTAAGAGAAAAAGATGTTTTATATGACACATTCTACCAGTGTCCCAAGTTTCAAAGTGTTTCGTTAAGAAAATACCGGTGCCCCCGTTTTGAACAAGATCCGAAGTTGGAGCCATTCTAAAATTAGGGAGATAGGTGTGAGGATGGTGGAGGAACATAAATACAGTAACTGTGAAATGAAATATGTATAAAGTATTGCTTCAACAGCAGAGAAAATAGATTACATGAACAGTCAATGTTGTTGTTATTGAGTATTCATAAGCGTGGAAATAGGGGGTGCAAACACAACCCCTAAAGATTTTTTTAGTTGGGGGTGCAATGAAAATGCTTTGGACATTTACCACTTCTTTATACAGCTGACATCTTCTATTTCTGGCATTCCATTGGTTATGACAACTAGGGTTCCAGTTGATCCGATCAATGGAACAGCCTGCTCATGGAATTAACATGCAAGTGGCTGAGCACTCCACAGACACACATACCCTTAATGTAGTTCTCAAGGAGATTCAGTGTGATACAAAATGTGAAAAGGCTGGCCCCTTTGAATTACAGGTACAACTCATTTTTTCCAGTTGGAGCAACATGAAACAAAGTGTCTTGCTCAAGAACAAAATATGCTGCAAGGAATCAAACTCCTGTCCTTATGACCACGAGTCAAATATGTTGACAACTAAACCATGTGCCTTCATCTTCTATACACATCATATGGCCATACTGCTTCCAATTCTTCTTGTGTCTAGATTTCTTTCAGCTCATTTGCCCTCCATCATTCATATACACCAACATACATTACACATGCTCACCTCATCTCTTTCCAGCCTTTAAACATTCTCCATATTCCAAGACCCATGTTTTACTACAATGTGGCATTGCACTTTGTATAATCAAAAGAGGTCAATAACAACCGGAACTTTTCTCTCACACTGGAAACTATGTTTTCAGAACATCTTCTGCTGATATCAACAGATACCAGTTACTTCAAGGGAGCCTTCGAAGCATTTAACCCTTTAGCATTCGGATTACTGTCAAATGTAATACTTACTTATTTACATTGTTTTGAATTAATCATGCAATATCTCCATAGCCTGGTGAATTTGATGATGTGATTGTTTAGTTTTAGAATAACATTGGCTGGTCTGAACACAAAACATGTAGAATATTTTGGCCAAATATGGCTATTTTAAATGCTAAATGGCTAAAGAAATTTATTTCATATCAATTCTTACTAATAATTACATTCATACCTCTGCCACATATGAAATCTACCTTCCTTGTCAGTCTGCCCTTGATCTCACTACACCTCTTATCTATCCATAATTTTCAGTACATATATTGTATGGAATCCAGCCTATTCCTTTTCTGCGTATCAAGTTTGGCCGCTTTGTTGAACACAGTATTATCCTAAATTTACTGCTAGCCAAATCTTTAATCTTTGCTTTGTTTTCTTTGAGGTTTCTTGATTCTAGGATTTGCTTCTAAGTTGTCTCACTAGAAAGAAGACATCAGAAAAGTGGTCCTGGCATAAATTTAAACTGCATTTTGTTGAGGCTAATTCTCTTCTTAATCAGTTGTGCTATGTCTCAGTAACTTCCACAGCCTGGTCTATCAACGTAACACATCTATAGTTGTCTTCCTCTAGAACAAGCATAAGCAACCGTTTTTGAGAAGCAGACCACATGGCACATGGCTCATCATTAGGTGAACTGCACTACTAAATATATTCAAGCTAATTTTTCACTAGTATGCATTCAGAAAGTCTCACAGGCCACAAGTTTCCCATGACTGGTCCAGAGCAGTGGTTCCCAAAGTGAGTGGTATTGCCCTCTTGGGGGTTTTGAAGAAAAGTGGGGTGATAATGGGGTAGTGATTCATGTAAAAAGTGGGGTGATAATGGGGTAGTGATTCATGTAAAAAGTGGGGCGATAATGGGGTAGCGATTCATGTAACAACAACAAAGTAATGGGTTTGTTAGGTTAAATTTTATTTGTGAAATACAGTTGCTTTGAATTTGTTTCAGAAAGAGGTCTATGTTTGTGATGGTCAGTTGGGGTGGGAGCACTAGGAATGTGACCTGGATGTCAAGGGGGCACCAGCCAGAAAATGTTTGGGGACCACAGGTCTAGAACAATTCTTTGTTACTTGACGGTATTGCTCCACTAATCATTGATTATAATACCTTCCTGTCTGACTATGTGTGTGATTTACACATGACCGACTTTGCCAGGTATTTTCAGCAGCTCAGGGACTGTTCCTTATGCTTCACTTCACTTCTCTGCCTTCACATCCATAATTGCACATTTGACTGTCCCTTTGTCAACTTCAATGAATTTTCCCTCTCTCTCTCCGTCCGTCCCTGCAATTAACTCTTTATTTCATACCACTTTCTTTTTTAACATTAATGAGGGCAAATGTGTCTCTTTCATTCCATACAGGCTTCTCCTTTACAATACCTCCCTTGTAATACACTATTTTGCCATACAGAACATGTTATATCCCAGGGTGTTGTGTGACTGCTATGTTTTCCTAATGCTATGCAGTTGTGGTGATTGCCAAGATTCATCATACTGTCTGGCATGTAATGTGGCTGCCATGTTTATATTTTTCATTCTCCAGTTTGTTTTATGGCTGTTTGGTTAAGGAAAACTCATTTCACAGCTACAGAGTTCTAGATTGAATCTAGATGACACCTTGAGCTACCACACATTCATGCCAGCACCTTTATAAAATTCTTACTAATTTTGGTGCAAGACCAGCAATTCTGAGAAAAGAGTTAAGCGATTACATTGACCCCAGGGCTCAAACGATACTTTATCAATCCTTAAAGCATGAAAAGCAAATCCGAACTGGGCAGAATTTGAACTCAGGACATAAAGAGACAGAAGAAGAAATAGCATTAAACATTTTGACCCACGTAGTAATGTTTCTGCCAGCTCGCTGCCTTACTGAATTTCATAATATCAAACAAATAATACAGATGAAGTAATGAGATGGATAGCAGATTAGATCTCTGATATTTCTAAGTAAATATGAGGAAAATATGAAATTATAATCTATTAAGGCTGAATATTAAGAAGGTCACATGGTCACAGAATGGATATGTCTTCACCAAGAGATATATTAATGCATATTTTATTTGCAGGGAAATGAAACTCAAGAAATGTGTGTGTGTGTGTTTATCAACTTTCCATATATAAAATCTCTGCCTAAATGAGGATCACACAACACATTCTTTAGGTGAAAGTATGACTGTTTGGTTAAGAAGCTCTCTTTGTAATCACATGGTTTTGGGTTCAGTTCCACTGCGCAGCACCTTGGGTATGTTTTTCTATTGCTCCTGACTGATCAATGCCTTGTGAGTGAATTTGGTAGACAGAAGGTACATACATACATACATATATATAGCCTGGTGTAGCCATCCGGTTGCACCAGTCCTCAGTCAAATCGCCCAACCCATGCTAGCATGGAAAGCGGACGTTAAACGATGATGATGATGATGATGATGATGATGATTATATATATATATATATATATATATATATATAT
>NC_068993.1:54332558-54364815 GCF_001194135.2 Octopus bimaculoides
ACTCCAAGACTTATTCTTTGTAAGCCTAGCACTTATTCTGTTGATCTCTTTTGCTAAGTTACAGGGACGTAAACACACCAACATTGATCGTCAAGCGATGGTGGAGGGACAAACACAGACACACACATATACAACAGGTTTCTTTCAGTTTCCATCTATCAAATCCACTCACAAGGCTTTGGTCAGCCCGAGTTTATAGTAGAAGATATAAGGCAAAGAGCAAAGAAACGAGGAAAGTGTTAAGTCGAGTAGTCTCTTTAATTTTATTTCGCCAAGGACTTGACAAACTTTCTAGTGCTAGTGTCACGAAAAATACGCACACAGTAGACTCTGTAAAAGTGATTGGTGATAGGAAGGACATGAAGCCGTTGAAACCAAACCAAAATGAGAAACGTACGATTGCTAGTCTATGAAAGCAGCGGATTTTAACGAGAACTGACTAGATTGTTAACCCGCCTAACCCATGTCGGCGTGGAAAGCGAGCGTAAAATGATGTTGATGATAATGATAACAACGTGGTATGTAATAAGGCCAACACTGGAGTATTTTATGTTGTAGCAGTGAACTTTCTGTAGATTTAGCTTCTTTAAAACACATCTGTTCTCCACGTTTTACTTAACGGTTTTCAAGACTAAATTATCAAGTGAACTTTCCTCCGAGTGTTAGAAAGGATCTAACACAGTTGATGTTTCCACATCTGGTTATTACTGTAAGCCATTTCAGCAATCTAATTTACTGTGGTGGTGGTGGTGGTGGTGGTGATACATTAAGAAAATGTCAGTGAAGAAGTGTTTTGTTTGAAGTGGCTGAGTGTATTAATATCTGCAATATTGGCAATGTGTTTGAGAGAGAATGAGAGAGAGAGAGAGAGAGAGATGTGAGGGAGAGTCAGAAAGAATGAAAGCGATCCAATAATACACTGACTGACATATTGCTTTCTATCTAAAACAGAAATTAAAATGGAAGCTTCTGTCAAATTATGTACACACACAAAACCCCATACACTCAGACATACACACGGAGCCACACATTGTTAATAGTAGTGAATAACTAGTTCAACAAAGGACTATCAGGTGTACGCGAAAACAGGAATTAAACTGCTTATTATACAATATTGGTTGTTCAAGACAGTTGGGCAATATTTAACACATAGTGCCATCTTTTATGTTTCTAGAAGTGGACATATTCTATCAGTGGCCAAATATGGCAGCAATATGTTTAGAAGATAAAAGCTGTGAATATGGACTAAATCTGCTCTAAGGTTCGCAAGTTTAATTAACTAGCTAACTTGCAGATAATTAACAATTATCATAAATTATTCAGCTGGCAGAATAATAATCCTTATTGGTGGTATACATTAAATCCTTTGTTTTATTTTGTGTGACATGTCTCTACAACATTTAACGTATGGTCGGTCATTGATGTGTATTACTTCGCCATGTCACATTTTAAATGTGCTTTTATTACAACCTGCTTGTTTAACAGAAGTATAATATGAGCGCTATGTGTGTGTGCGTGCGTGCGTGCGTGTGTGTGTGTGTGTGTGCGCCTGTCTATATATAAGTCACTGTATGCTTCTGTTACTTTTCCAAGTGTGGCATCTGGTGCACAGTATGTACGTATAATTTGTGTGTGTGTCAGTGTGAGTGATTGTTCCGAAGTGAAGATATGCCAGTTCATGTATGCGTGTTAATCTAGCTAAAGCAAAAGAGAGGTATACAGAGAGAGAACAAAGCATAACCTGCATACTTGGCTCTTTCTCCTTACCCTGACTCCCAACTAACCAGTCTACTCTCTCTCTCTCTCTCCCCTCCAACACGTCTTCTCACTATATAATTCAAACATACATACTTACAGGTTCACACAACCACCAGCATTTGCTGTTCTTTCATTCACACAAATCTTAACGATTGCTTTTCGTAATCTGAACATTTCAGATTTATAGGGTTGGGTAGTCAGTCAGAACAGGCAGATTTGGGCATTGATGCTTCTCCTAGAGGTCTTTATCCTACCTTTGTAAAAGGAGCTAAGCATTTGCTATGAGGACTATGTTGATCTATCTGCCCAGAAGAATATTTGATCGAAACTACTAACAGAATGGCAGGTATATAGGGAGGAATAACAAGAACGGCAATGACGATGTTTCTAATATTGAGCTGGTTAATTGCAAGAAGCAAGTGTTTCTGGACAGCTGTAGCAATCAAGGATTATGAGCTGTAAATAAAGAGAGAAAAAGGTAAAAAAACATAGAAAGCAGGCATCGAGTGCTTGTGTAGAGAAGATTGTAAACTGGGCTAAAGTCTGCAATGGCAGAGGTGGGTGGTGAAACATCTATCAGCAAGAGGAGGAGGAGCAAATGGATTGAATTATTATCTTTTGAAAGCTAAATGAAATACAGGATAGTTAATAAAATGTTGTCTATTTTGCTTCAGTTGGACAGTCAGCAAGGGTGGGCGATGTGGAAGAGATGAAGGAATGGGAGGGACAAATGTAGAGAAAGAGAGAGAGAGAGAGAGAGAGAGAATGAGTGAGGCGGAGATAAAAATTAGAGTGAGCGAAGAAAAGAAAAAAGATAATGAAAATGAATGGAAGGAAAAAGGTGGAAGAAGCAAGTAGAAACAATCTGGAATAGTAAGAGGGTAAATGGGGGGGGGGAGAAAGTGTGAGACTTAGTACAAAGTAATATATGTGTGTAATTGAGAAAGAGGAGATTGTTTAGAAAAGAGAACTAAATAAATAACATCTTGGTGCTTAAATCTTATTGATTTTTTTACCTTATTCTATTTAACCATTGACTTTATTTCTAAATCTTTCTCCCGTCATTTCTCCCTCCCCCCATCTCTCTCCTTTACTCTTGTGTATCCATGTACTCTTTTTTCTTTCTTTCTTGGCTCTATCTTTTTTATTTCTTACTGTCTCTCTAGTATTTCTATCTCCGGTATCTTCAGTCTCCCAAGGTCCATTTTCACTGGTATTCCCTTAAAAAAAAAAAATATTGGTTTGGTTTGTAGGAAGGAACTAATCGCAGGCTCTCTAAGGAAGATAAGACTGACGCACGGATAAGTCGATAGCTGCAGGGAAATTGTGTAGGTTAGAGTTGTGGCCGGCTAACGTTCTGGGGACGAAGGATCGTGAACGTTATGTGGGGCCTAGGGTGGCGGACATAATGTAGGTGATGGGCAGAGGCAAGAGGAATTAGTAAGGTGGGCCTGGGTTAATCTGATACAAGGCCAGTCACCTCAGAGGACCAGAGGCCCCTCTAATTACTGTAGAAAATACAGACAGGAGACAAGCCGGTCTGTGTACCAAAGGTTGGAGTTCGTTGCTGAGCGATTGCTTGGTAATCAGTCGTTGAATCTAAGCATCATTTATAGCACCGTGTCTCTCTAGTACCTTGTTTCAACCTCCTCTTTAATCTACCGTTTTCCGTAACATCCTACATCTCGCTCTCATCTGACTCCCTGCCTTTCTATTTTCACTCTCTCATAACCTTCTGCTCCTCTTTCTCCTAATTCCTTGCTTTTCTACTCTCTCTCTCTCTCTCTCTTTTCTCGCCCGTTGTTCCTACCTGGCTACATCCTACTCTACCTCTTGCAATGCGTCTCCGCCTTTCTCGTTGCCCAAAACTCTCTACCTAAATCCCTACCTCTCTCTCTCTCAGCTCCCTACCTGCTTTTCCCTCCATTTTCTTACCTTTCCTATTCCTGTCTCTTTAGTTTTCTCCCTCTCTGTTCCTCTTACTCTCCTTTCCTCAATTTTCTCTTTCACACGCCTGCAACCTCATCCTCCTTTACCTTCACTACATCTCTTTAACCTTTCTTTTTTCTTTCACTTCCCTTTTTCTCGTTAATTTTTCACATTCCTCCCTCTTTCTTACTCCTCCCTCACTACCTCACATTCCTCCCTCTCACTTTATCACTCTCTCTCTCTCTCTTCGTGTTTTCTACCTACTCTCCGCCTTCTCGTTTACCAAACTAGTTCTTCCTCTTCTCTCACATTATTCCACTCATTCATTCATTTATTTCTCTTTTCAATATGTCACATAACTCACGCTACCTCTCTTCCACTCCTCTCACTCCATCAATTCTTTCTGCATCTTTCATACTCTTCTGATACTCCGCCACCATTTACATCGTCGTCATCTTAACGAAAGAAGCTTGTAGTTCTATAAAGATGGTCGAATGTAGTTGAGAAGTGAAAGCAATCGCCATGCTTTTACGGAAAGAGTTTAAACTAAAATGTTCAAGACATGATATCGTGGCGGCGGCGGCAGAGTGGTGGTGGTGGTGATGGTAATGGAAGTGAACAGATGTAATAGTCGTGTTAGCAGTCGGATGGTGGTGGTTGATGGTAGTAACTATGGTGATAGTAGCGGTGATGACGTGAGTGGGCTGGTTAGGAGTTGTTTAGCCCAAGGTAGTACTGACTGAGCGCACTATGATCAAAGGTATTCCATCAATCCATGAATAACCCCTCATTTTCACGAGCACAGGGAATCCAGGACTACGTTGTACATGCCATTCTTTTTTTTTAAGACGATAGAGAGTGATTTAAGGGA
The DNA here is from genome assembly GCF_001194135.2 of Octopus bimaculoides. Classification (NCBI taxonomy): domain Eukaryota; kingdom Metazoa; phylum Mollusca; class Cephalopoda; order Octopoda; family Octopodidae; genus Octopus; species Octopus bimaculoides. The sequence continues at coordinate 54,337,117 of NC_068993.1, forward strand.
GTTTCGGTTACTATTTCTACCCTTTCGAGCAGCCACGTACAGGCTCTCTCGTTGGCTTGTGATGATAGTGGAGACTGTTGGCGATAACTAGTAGATGGTGGTAACGGTGACTATGGTGAAGATAGTGACAGTAGAAGCATAATGGTGGTAGTAATGGTAATGATAGTGGAGGTAGTTAGAGGGGACAATTGGGGGTGGGGGTAATGAGGACTGACCGGGAGAGACTACTCCCCTCTTTCTCTGTCAAGAAATAACGAGATATTGACAAGAAAGACAGTAATAGAGGAATCTTCTGGAAACAAAAACAGCAGGTTTCATTGATTTTCTTTTCCTTTCCTTTTTCAGCTTTAAAGGATAAATAAGTGATAAATTTATCAGGAAAACTCTGCTGTGCAGAAAGTCGTTTAAGGGTCAGAATGTAGTGCTGCTTAGGTAAGAGGGATTTAGTCAAGGCTGTAGGGAGGGAAAAACATACATAATGCCATAATACTTCTAAAAGCCTCTTTCTCTCTCTCTCTCTCTCTCTCCTCCTTCGAGCTAAGGAACACTTGAGAATATTCCGTTTCAATAAAATCTTATCCAAGAGAGATATAAATACTGTTCTTTCACCCGCCCTTTGGTCTCTCTTCTAGCCCCTTTTTAGATACACTTTGTGTAAACACACACACACAAAACACAAACATATCCATCTGTATGAATATAAATAATCGAACACATGCACCAGTATATCAAATAATATGTGAGTTAGTGTGAATACCAGGAAATAAAACGACTGAAACAACAGTCTTGTTTTTAAGTTGGAATTCGTTATCTACTCCATTTACACGCGCGCGCAAGCACCCACACTCACGTGCACATACATGAACATGGGGCAAACGATGGCATTGAAGTTAAATAGATTGCGGTGTATATTAATCGGAAGTGACCTTTTAGCTAGCTGGTCAGCAGTTGAGGACCTTATATATATCGATAGTACTGTCGTTATCTTTCGCTGGCTCTCACACAAACAAAATGAGCTAAGAGAAATAACTCGGAGTGGCCAGTGACCTGTATATGAACAACATCGCCAGATACAGGAAAATCAAATGCCATGCAACATAAATTCTCGATTAATTAAAAATATCTCCACCTTTAGCGAATTTATCATAATTACCAAATCATAATAAGAACAACCTCTTATGAGAAGGGGAGATAATTTTAAAACTGAAGATTTCTCCTAAGTTGACATGTTATTTGGGAACGGACAAATTTATTGTCTGGAGACAAGAGGACAGTTGTGTGCATGAGTTTCTGCCTCAACAGGTGTCCCCAGCTCTACAATTGACTTACAGTTCTTGCTTCTTGAGATTATCTCCCTTTCTCAGCTTCAGCTGTTCTCAGTTACCATTTGATAATTGGGACACATCTTCTAGAGGTGGAGATAGTTTTAATAAATCAAGAATGTATGTTGTAAGGCAAGTGATATTCCTGTATTTCCTTCTCTCTCTCTGGTACCACAAAGACCCTGTCAGCACTGGTGCCATGCAAAAAAAAAAAAACACCCAGTACACTCGGTGTTATTATGTATGTGTGTGTATGTGTGTATGTATTTGTGCATTCACGTGTGTGTGTGTGTGTTATAATCATCAGCATTTAGCATCCATTTTCCATGCTGGCATCGGTTGGATGGTTTGACAGGAACTGGTAAGGCCAGGAGCCACACCAAGCTCCATTGTCTGTTCTGGCATGGTTTTTACAGTTTGATGCCCTTCCTGATGCCAACAGAGTGTACTGGGTGCTTTTTGCATGGCACCAGTGCTGACAGGGTCTATGTGGTACCAGAGAGAGAGAGAGAAGGCAATGACTGGTGACCAAGACCTATGGCAATGTGCTGTGCTTGAGAGGACCTGTCAAGCCAAGTGCACTCATGCTGGTGGTATATAAAGAACACATTTCAAGCTTTGGGCCTCATGGAGGCAAAGTTGCTGAGTTCCTTTTGAGTGTTGGGCCTCACAGAGGCAATGACTCAGTCTACTTTTCCATGCTTGCATGGAAAAGTAGACGTTAAAGTAGTGATGTATATAGTAAGTAAAATAAAAAAACCTTGATGAATCAAGTTAGGAGAGGGGGAGATTCCCAGCGGAAGTTTTCAAAATCTAAAAACAATAATCGTGAGAGATATCACGTGATTGTGATCGACTAGTACAGAGTTTCTCACTCTTTTTGGGCCACCGACCGCCTCATGGCCACATAATACCCTCAGCGCCCCCACCCCTATTTTACTAATTTATATATACTACGAATCATTTATAATTATATAAATGACTATATAATTAGTATACAATACTATATTAATATAATAAATTCCTAGCATCCCCCAATTCACTGCCTTCCTCCCAATGCCTCCTTTTTCTCTACCCCCCACTCCTGTCCGCCTGGACCGTCTCAACGGCCACGGGGGGGGGGGGCAGTAGGGCCCACTTTGGGAACCTATCGACTAGGTATATTGTTACACTATGCACTTTGCATCGTTTTAGCGAGCAGGCCAACATTTACCCTGATCGGAAGGGCACTTCTGTTGCAGCGTTACCTATTAACACTTGAACGGACTCGAGCATCGTGAAATGAAGTGTTTTGCCCAAGAACACAATGCGCCGCGCGCTCCGAAAATCGAACCCACGATCTAGCGATCGTGAGAGCAACATTCTTAACCACTAGGCCACATGCCTTCACCTGAGAAATATAACACCAATAAAATCGATTAACTGAAATATTTAGAATATCAGGCATCACTGATTGGAGTCGCTTGTAATGTGAAAGCAAAGGCCATGTTTTGGTATCATTAAATTTCAGGGGAGATGTTAAATTCTGCATGTCTATAGGCAAACTGCGGCCCGTAGAACTTTCTGAATAGTGCGTCTAATGAAAAATTACCTTGAAAATTTTTTTAGTGTTGCGGTTTACCTTTGTTGAGTCATGTCTCATTTGGCCCACTTATTGTAAAAAAGGTTGTTCATGCATGATCTATATTATAATAAAGGAAGTATGCGGAACAGAAGAATTGCAGTGACACTGAATATGAATATCAACAACCTTTATAGGCCTAGCATAACATTCAACATACTCATATACATACCTTTGCGCTCACACACTCACCCACAAACACGAACACACACACACACGCACGCACGTACACAGATTGTCATCTTTTCCATGGCTTCCAGTGTAGTGGGAAGAGGGGAAAAAAATAAGCAGCCATGAAGAACAATAAAGCATAAAGTCATTCTGACTTAACTGTGTCAGCTGGTTGTCAGGTTAGTTAGACATAGCTTCCCTTTACTCTTAAAGTGCTTTTCTCACAGAGAAATATACACTATACTGCTTCCGCTTCCCCCACTATCGCCATTGTGTCAAACACACACACACATTCCTTGTTTCTAGTTACTATTTCTCTTCATTTATATATATATATCTTCTGCCTTTTGTTTCACTCATTGGATTGTGTCCATGCAGGAGCACCACCTGCAAGGGCTTTTGTCAAACAAATCGACCCCCAACCATTACATTTATTTTTTCAAGATTGGTACTGATTCTATCGGTTTTTGTTTTTTTGCTAAACTGCTAAATTACTAGGAACGTAAACAAATCAACGCCAGTCGTCAAGCGGTCGATGGAGAACAAACATAACACACACACACACCTTGATAGTTCATCAATTTGTACAGGAAAGTATATCACAAAATGACTAGCTAGTAGCAACATCGTCAACTGTTACAAGGGTAAATGAAATGCCTTAGAGAAGTAATTACAGAAGTATCGAATTGCTAGACCAGGTCATAAGAATTATGGAATGAGTTATAGCTAAATTAATTAGGAAGAAAATTAGCCTGAATCAGATACAGTTTGGTTTTGTGCTGGAGAGAAGTACAAGAGATTCTCTCTTACCAGTAAGGCAACTTCAAAAGTATTTAGCTAAAATGAAACCGCTGCACTTGGCATTTGTCAATTTGAAGAAAGCCTTCGCTAGGGTCTCTTATTCTCATCAAGTGGTTCCAGTGGAAGGTAGAGGTAGGCAAATGGCTTGTGAGAGTTAGCAACAAGTATAGAAATGAATGCAGTGTGCAGGTAGAAGTTCACCAAGGCTTGGTTCTTGGTCGCATCCATAATAACCCCCTCCCCTAAGTTATAACAGAGGAGTTTAAGATCGATTCTCTGTTGAAACTTCTTCATGCTGATGACTTCATTCTTATCGCTGAATCTGCTGTAGAATTAGAAAAGAAATTCCATGGGCAGAAGCAAAACCTGGAATCAAAGGGCCTTAAAGTTAATTAAGCAAAAGACCAGAAAACTGACGCGACTTTATTCCGTTCAGGAAAATGACTTTGTTTTGTATGTAGGAAAGGTATTGGTTGGAATTTCACACAAATGTTGTAGTGGAACCCTAAAGCATAAAAATTCACATACTACACAATACTGTTAATATGGATTTTATTAAACTTATTGATCTAGATACTTGTAGATACAACTGTGTTTTTACTGGCTCTCTAGTTAGGTCGTACATTTGACGACATTTGACATTAGAATTCGTGAGGCATTGTAAAGTTTCTTTATCTGACTTCCTCAGATAAACAAACGCGTTACTTTTTTTATTGCTTCATCGTTCTGAATAGCAAAGTCCTATAAAGTTAGTTTCTAAGCACGTACTTTCTTTTAGTGATCGCAAATCGTTATGGAATGGATCAAAGTCGTCAGATTTTTGACTGCAAGAAATCAAGAAAGAAAGAAAGCAGACACCCATTGAGAGAGAGAGAGAGAGAGAGAGAGAGAGAGAGAGAGAGAGAGAGAGAGAGAGAGAGAGTGGCAGTCAGCTTCCATCGATAGAGATGAGAGAGGTGAAGAAAAATCGTCCTCTGACAACCAAGTTATATCTAAACGACACTGTAGTTATTTTTGCTATCAGCGATGTCTGATGTTAGTCCAGGTAGAATTTACCTGGATCTCATTGTAAATATCATACTATTTTTGTGAGTGTGTATTAAACAATAATATTGTTTAAACATGGAATATTTCCTAATGTGAAGCTGGATGCATGGCGCCATTCTCTCCACAGAGAGATGAACCACAACTTCCGGTGTAACCTGCTCAATACACCATCACATGACCTCTTACACAATTATAGCGCTCTTTCCCTCCTTCATCTTTCTCATTCTTTCTCCTCTATCTTTCGCTTCTCTTCCTCCCCTCCATGTCTCTCTCACTCTTTCGCTTCTCTTTGTCTCCTCTTCGTTTCACTTCTCTTTGTCATTTCCTTCTCTCCGTCTCTTATCCCTCCTCCCTCTTCTCTCTTTCTATTCCGCCAATATTTACCGTAAATCTCTTGTAGCTAAGCTTTCAGATTGTCGATGTTTGACACACGCACACACTCGTATACATACACACACACACACACACACACGTGCGCGCGTGCACTCGTACTCAGCATACATTCATATCATCCTAGAACATTCTCGAATATTTTAATTTATATCCATACATATATCCGCAAGCATATCTATGTATAAAAACATGTATATTATAGACATTACTTGGATACACATACAGTAGAACTTCAGCTGTCAAACACTCATACATGCTGTAAATGTGTGTATATATATATATATGTATGCACATAAAAACACAGTTACTAACACACACATTATATGTGTGTACATATGAATGTACATGTATTGTGTGTATGCGGGCATGCACGCATAATAGTATGTACATATATAAGTAGACCCTTATACCATTTCCAATTAGAAAATGCAGAAGTGATCATTTAAACTAAAAACAAAAATGCATGTATAAAATACAACTTCCGTTCTATTAAGCATGATCATCAATTAGTTCTTTTTCCCCCCTGGAAGTTGCCTGTAAAAGACGTCAAAATGGCACATCGTGTACTAGAAACCTGTCTTTCAAGCTAATATGTGAATTGGCAGCTGTAGACAGAAACTGGTTCACAGATCGACAGTATTATATAATACCAGCAGCACTGCAGTTTGATTGAATGGAGGAGGAAGAGGAGAATGTGAAAGTCATATTTTACGTTAAGAGATATCTGTGTTTGATTATTTAGATGTGTGGGTGTCATACCTGTGAACATAGACATTAATATTAAAATGCTTTGATCATTCTTGTGTAATGAGAACAGATGGATGTAGCATTAAATTACACTTAGATTAACACTGCAGAACAGTTGTATTATAGCATTAGTTAACATTGGTTAACACTATAAAATATTTGGACGTGTTATTAGGCAAACCTAGGGTAACACAAAAGAACAGGTATGGGCAACCTTTTTTTGTAAAGCAGGTTGCATCATTAGCATGGTTTATCATTAGTCAAACTTCACTAAATTCAGAGTAAATTTTCGTTCGGCAGGCCATTTAGAAAGTCCCACATACCGCAGATTGCTATTGACTACTATAGAACAATTTGAGATGTCATAAGAGAACCTAGGTTGACACTATAGTGTAGCTGGACATATTTGTTGACTTAGAATAAATACTATAGAAAATTTGTTACTTTTACAAGTGAACTCGGACACTTGTTCCTCCTGTAAGTACAAGTGACCTCTTGTACTTAGCAGAAGGCAGATTTCCCAACTTTATCCTTGTATTTTGTACCAGATGGTTGATGTACATAAAGTGAAGCCTTTCACTTGATATTTCGCTGTGAATAGGCTTTCATAGCAACGAATGGTGTACTACCTAGTTTTTGCTTTTTTTTTTCTCGCTTTTCTAATAGTGATTTGGAAACTTTAACCTTTGTTGTTGTAGTGTGGTTGTTATTGGAAGTAGACTGTCATAGAGTTCGGCATTGGTTTTATGCTTCTTCTATATTGTGTTGAGTGTTCGTAGTAATCTTGTATAAATAGTGTTCAATTGATTTTGTAGGGCTTTTGTTTGTGGCCTTCTCTCTGAGAGGAAATTGTAACTGCCATCCAATATTCCCAATAAGGACACAAAGACCTTACCATCATCTAGGACTTTAGACATAACTTATTTTGTCCAGCAGGTAGCTCCACTGTCTGTCAGCTCTTTGCTTAGTATTACAACTACCTACCAAACTGTTACGACAGAGTGTCTCCAAAAAGCGTTAGCTATACTACCTATATCAGTGTGCTGCGAAGTTTGGTTATATCTCTTGTCTCTTATATTTTTCTTTCTGCATATTTACTTATTGTTATTTCTAAACACAAATATTCCAGTGTAGAAAATATACGGCCACATTTGTGGTTACACGTCATACCAAACTCTCTGCTTCCACGATCAGAGAGACCTCAAAAACATATTCTGCAATTGAAACATAACAATTTAGACTCCCATCAACAGCATCAGAATATTCTCATCCCACATACATCAAGGAAACTTCATTTCACCTGGACCTTCACCACGCATCAACTACTCTCAAAGCCTTTATAGATGCTGGGTCTCATTGCTCATATTTGTGACAACTCTCACATGTAGAATAACACTGCCAAAACTTCATCAGAAAGGCTAGGAAATTCAAGGTCAGAAAAGAATTCGACATTAATCAGTTGCTAACACTTTAAAATGCACAAATATTATATAACTTGTGATGGTGTCACTAGAAACATCAGAGATCCAAAAAGGACAAAGGACATTCAATTAATTCCTTCTTCAAGACATAGCAGCCATTAGCACCCAAATATTGTTACTTCTACTTGTGAAAGCACATGGCTTAGCAGTTAGGGTATTTGGCTCAGGATTGTAAGATCATGAGTTCGATTCTTGGTGGCATATTATATCCTTGAGCAAGACACTTTATTTTATGTTACTTCAGTCCACTCAGCTGGCAAAAATGAATAGTACTCGTATTTCAAAGGGCCAGCCTTGTCCCATTTTGTGCACGCTGAATCTCCCTAAGAACTATGTTAAGGGTACACAAGTCTGTGGAGTATTCTGCCACTGTCACATTAATTTCACAAGCAGGCTGTTCCATTGATTGGATCAACTGGAACCCTCATCGTCGTAACCAATGGAGTGTCAGTTACTTTCTGCTCCTTTAAACTACTAAGGAGTATTACCCTATCTATCAAGGCTCAAGTGATTCATCTGTTTTCCCTCCACTTTATTATCCCTATTCTATCTCATTCTTCCAACCCTTCACAAAACACTTTACCCAGTCATTCTTCTCCACTGCTACAAACCTTTGGAATCCATCCCTTTCCAAAGCTTTTCTAATGAGTGTTGACTTACAAAAGTTCAAATTGAACATCATCTGCGGAAATCTCACCAACCAGGGATGACTGACAAAGGTCATGAATGGTGCTGCCTCTCTTATTTCTGTGCATACCATATAAAGGTTCTTAATTATTTATCTACCCTACTTATGTATCAAATCTAGATGAGATTACCGTTGTCTTGTATTACTTCTTATACAGCCTTGAGAAAATCTCCATTCTACAATCATACACATTTTAATCATCTTTTCATTTCCTTCTCCTCCACTTAGGCCAATCTGCTGAATGCTTAGATTCCTTTATGAATATTTCCTTGTGTCTATCAGTTTTTGTAAACTCAGTTCTTTTCACTTTCTCTCTCTCTGACTATATTATGTCATTGGTTGAGAGAGAGAGAGAGAGAATGCAGTGTTGCAGCAAACATAACTGTGTAAATGTAATGGCCAGCAAATAGAGCAGTTTGATAGGAAATGACAAGGATTGTAGCTGCTGTGGATGTGGGAGACAAATACACTGTCAATTGGTGAGTGAAAGAAAGGGGGTATAAGTGGGTGAAGAGGAAGATAAAGGTAGAAAGAAGGAGAGAGTCTATAATTGGGGCGAAGGTGAAGATGAAGATAGAAAGCCATGTAGGGTTGAGAAATAGAAATGGATGCTGAAAACGAAAAGTAGGGTGTAGAAATTGAAGATGGAACAAATGAAACAAATAACAAAGAGAGAAATGGGAAATGATGATAGGGAGAAAGAGAGAAAGGCATATTTTAGTGATTTTTTTAACTAAAAATCTCGACTTGGTATAATATTCAGAAGGAAAGAAAAGGTTTTAGATATTATAATTTTCATTCTTTGGGGTAATATTTGAAAAGGGATGATTTGTGTTGAAATTTTCTCCTGAATTTTTGCCAAATTCACAGAACTAAGAGAGAGAAATATGTAAGACAAGGGAAATAACTCCTTAACCACACTACCATGCCTCTGCCTACAGAAAACGAAAAATTTTCTTTTTAATTAGACACAAGAATGAATTACAGTGTCTCATTTGGTGTATTAACTCCAGTACCTTAGTGGTACTTTAATTTTATGACCTTCGAATTCACCATAGCTGGATTTGAACCCACAAATTTGAGGTACCAATGTAAATACCAAATCTAGTCTGACTTACTAACAGAAAAGTTTACCTTTTCTCTCACCCCAGGTTCCCTGGGTAAAAGAGCCCAAAAAAATGATTTTCCATATAATATTGTTTCAGTGTCACTACAATGCATTTTCTGTCTCTCATATTGAAATAAAATGCTAAACAGAGGGCAACATTGTCCTTACTATTTGTTTTTCTCTTTGCTTTATTGTCCTTATTACTTGTTTTTCTTTTTGCTTTATCGCCAATACTGGTGCTTGTGGTGCCAGCTGAACCAGCAGTTACTATCTGGTTTTCCAATGCAGAAAATACTGGCCAATAAAGTGACTGCTGGGCTAGTTGTAGCTGTGGCTGGTGGCCGAAATAGCAGCCGCTGGAGTTCTGAGCGTTATATTAATAATGACAATAACAATGAAATGTAGTTAAATTCAATTGGAATCATTTATTTATATTTCCTATGTTTTACATTACCCTTTCCCAATTTTAATTAGAAGTTGAAAATAATCAACTTCTGATAGTTCTTTTCCTAATTGCTGTTGCTTTAGCAACAATCTCCAGTTAAAGAGTTCCACAGGAATTATAAAATACTGTGAATATTATTTGAACTGTGTGATATCACTGGATACATCTATAGCATTTCGTGATCTTCAATATCAGTAACACCCGAACCGGATCGTCTTTTTGCGTTTGTATTTTGTACAGATCTTGATTTAGAATCTTGGACAAATTGGATAAAACTAGATTGTTCAGAATGGGATTGTGGTTGCAAGTCTTGCATGGATATCATTGTAGGGACAGCATTAGGATCTGTAGAGTCTGTATACTCAGCTATCTTCATCACCACAGGACGGTTACATACAAGGTCAGATGATACTTCTTTAGAATGGGGTAGTTTTAAACCTGATTCACCAAAAGTATGGGTGTTTAACTGTCCAAGAGAACGACTGGTGGGGATCAATGTGACAGAAGCAAAAATGTCGTCACTTGAGGCTTGCTGTAGAAGAGGAGCCGAGTCTGTTTGATCAAGAGATTCATCAGTATCTTCTAAGTAGAAACTGCTTGTCACAGCCAGAGAGTCGGTCTTCAAGTCATCCAGTTCTGTATCGATATCAAGAGCACAGTGTGACAATGGATACTTTGAATCTTGCTGAGTATGGATGGACACCTCAGATGAAACATCCATTTCATTTTTACTATCATCCATTACAGTCTCTGTAAAATCTTCAATCACTTCCCTTAACATACCACATTCCATGTCCATCTGGGCATAAAGACTATTTACACGTTTCGGTTGGATTGGAGACAGGAGACTGCTCGAAGTTTCCTCCTCATATTGCTCTTCTAACGGACATTCTAAAATAGAATCTGAATCTTGGTTACGTGACAAGAGAGGGTCACTGGGTTTGGATTTCATTTGTGAAAAATGATTGTTCCGGCTTGAAGAAGGAGTTTCTGCAGTGTTTGATCGATAATTAGGGCTCAAAAGTTGAGCAACTTCCTGATCTCGTAATTCCTGAACCATAGCTCGAAACAATTGCCAGTCTCCGAATCGCATACACATGACACATTTGAGTTCATCAAAATCACAGCAGAGAAGGACAAGGCCACTAATGTTGTTAGTTTCTACCAATTTGGAGTAAGCGATGAGGTTTTCTTCTTTAATACCTTGAATTTTGGAGAGAAGGTTGCAAACATCCTGCACACTGTAACTGCTGATCCTCTTCTGTGACTGACAAAGAGAAATACAAAACATTTATTAGGACACAGACTTACATAAAAAAGATCAACAGTTGTCTATTCAACTTTCTTTTCATTGTAAAATATGATAAATAGGTGTTTTATTATTTGTCATAAGTGGGACATTTCTGGGGCAAACACACACACACACACACACACACACACACACACACTTTCTGGGGCAAACACACACACACATGATGGGCTTTGTTCAGCTTCCCTCTATTACATCAACTAACATGGCTTTGGTTGGCCTTGAGCTATAGTAGAAGACATCCAAAGCACTGCACAGTGGAACTGAACCCAAGACCTTATGGTTGGAAAGCAAGCTTCTTACCCACACAGCCACATCTTCCTCTGGGTTGGTCTAAATGAAATTTTAAGATGGTAGGTTTCAATCTTGCAGTAAACAGATGACAAATAACGCTGTCATTGTTACACTTGATTTGGATGGAACTCAGCTTTGTAATTCTATAGAAACACTAATTGACTTCAGTTCATTATTCTTATTAAAAATACTAATTAATAAAATATAAAGGACCACTGCAGTCCTTTCTATTCAAGGATACACTTAAAGCCTCACTGAAGAGCTTTGAGACCAACCTTGGCATCTGGGAAATGCAATCAGAAGACCACCCTGTCAGGTGAGGTTGCACCAACAAAATGTGAGCTATGCAAGTCCAGAGCCATCTCGGTGCCTTCAGTCCCAACAGATCACCACTGCCTGACCTGAGGCAGAGACTTCTGAACACACATTGGATTAATCAGCCATTGCCGGACATATTGCGACCTGTTTTCTTCCATGCAATGTCCTTGGTCATTGTTGACAACGATGGATGTTGTTGGTGTTATTATCATTATTTTTTAAAAATTTTTATTGCCCATAGGGGGCTAAACATAGAGAGGACAAACAAAGGGATTAAGTCGATTACATCGACCCCAGTGCTTACTGGTACTTATTTAATCGACCCCGAAAGGATGAAAGGCAAAGTCATTATTATTATTATTATTCTTTACCAAATACTCATGAGATATTTCTGACTACATCCTGATTTACCTTCTACTATGGAAATAGAGAAATAGTCTGGTTTCACCCTTTGCTCTGTAACTAGGCTGGTACCACCACCCTCTAAAACTAACAAATTCTTTGTTATGAATGAAAAAAAATGTTGTTCTAACCTTTGGCAATATTGGTGGAATCGTCAATTGATGTGGTGGTGGTATTGGGTGCGGACCTACTGGCTGTGATATTAGATATGAACCAGATGAAGTTGTAAACATGGTAGGATGAGATATCGGAACAGGCTGATTACATGGCGCCATGAAACGATTTGATGCTGAGGAAGGTAAGACAGTAGGATATAAACCTCGCAGACCAAGGTCTCCATCTCCCCGAGGACCAATTAATGACGGTGCTGGTGAAGGGCCGGAAGGTATCACAGGATAAATGGAATTATAAGAATATTCAGATCGTTGAAGATCCATATTTTTTTTAGTTTCTGAAATATAAACAAAATATAAAGAGAATAGTGAAGTGATTTAATGCTCTGAATAATTTAAATATTTTTTTGTAAGCTAATTAGCCGCATATTCTATATGTCTGTATGACAAAATAACTACTACAAGGACTACAACAGGTTATATGATAAAGACAGATCAGTACAAACCTCGAATAAGTTTTCTTAAGTAAGGATCTAAATTAATGGTACATGGCAAGAATTTCTTCAGATCCCCAACATTCAAAATTGGTTGGTTTCGATTGGAATTAGCAAGAAAAACCTCCAGTTTCCGGACATCTTTGTCAATTTCAAGGAGAGGATCAATGTCACGGGATGTTGGAATTTTGTTTGCAACTCTGAGGAAAACAGAAAACAATATAAGCTAATAAAAAATATAAGCTACTAATTACAAATATTGATCTGGAAGTAAATGAGAGAAGAGAGGATAATGAGACACAGGAATTGTAAGATTAAGGTACTGGATTACTCACAAGGGAAGCAGTTCAAACTTCTGGTACATGCTGAATATTATTTTAGCAAGTTTAAAGTGATTTCTTTTGTGCTGTAACATTTACCATTTCTGTGATGCGCCCCCCCCCCCCCCACCTCTGCCTTCATGCCCAAAACATGTGCTTATTTTGCTCAATGATTAACCCAGTGCTGGATGATACAGTTAGTAGATCAGGAGGGGGAAAGTAACAGATAGTTAGATATAGGAGCAGAAGTGAAAGTAGTGAGCGGTGGACAAAAGAGGAGCAGTTTGATGGGACATAAACTGGTACTCTGTCAGTTATGATGAGGGTTCCAGTTGATCAGAGCAATGGAACAGCTTGCTCATGAAATTAATGTGCAAGGGGTGAGCACTGCAGACATGTGTACCCTTAATGTACTTCTCAAGGAGATTCAGCGCGACACAGAATGTGACAAGGCTGGCCCCATTGAATTACAGGTACTACTCATTTTTACCAGCTGAGTGGACTGGAGCAATGTGAAATAAAGTGCCTTGCTCAAGGACATAACACATCACTAGGAATTGAACTCCTGACCATATGATGGTAAGCTTAATAACCTCACCACTAAGCTATGTCACTTCACAACGGGAAATGATGCGGCTTAAAATATTTCTTCCTGTCTTGATACTGTTAATACAGAATTATAGCTTACACATCAATCACTTACTTTTTGTAAATAGAAATCAAAGTGGTTGAGTCATCCATGTTTTCTGTATCTTCAAACTCTAGAATTACCCATGAGGCATGATAAGGCCACTGTTCCACCAAATTGATCCATGCGGCAAGGCGGTACCAACTAAATTCTATACCATATGCTCGGAGAAGACGTCCTGTATTGGAAGAGAAGAAAGTTCATTATTTCAGTTCTTTAGGAACAGTTGGAAACCAATAGAAGATGATTGTAGTTAATGTGGTTAAGGTGTAACGGTTATTTATGTGCCATTGTTAATGCATTGCAGATGCCGTTGCCAATGTGTTGTTTAATGTTACTAAGGTGTTGTTAAATGTGTCACCATTGTTTCTGAGACTGTTGCTAGTGTTGTCATGCTTCCTGAAATTCACCAACAATACACCTGATGCCCTTTTCCTTTTAAATGACTGATGCATTACTTACCTCCAGTGCACATTCTACCTATTGTCCATGCTCTTTTGGCTACTTTTTCTAATGAGTGGTAGTGCACCTGAACACTGTACACAATAAGTTTATTATTATTATTTTTATGTTGTTGTTGATTATGTTACTGTCCAGCTGATTGAGCAACTGGAACATTCATATGTAGAAATCGACATAAAGAGTTCATTATATACACATGTCTATGTATGGACACGCATACACACTACGTATTTATCCATCTGTATAAATACATGTATACAGACCTAAGCAAAGCATAGCTGTGCAGTAAGTTTGCTTCCCATCTACATGGTTCTGGGTTCAGTTCCACTGTGTGGTACCTTGGGGAAGTGTCTTCTATATCTTTGTGCTGACCAAAGCCTTGTGAGTGCATTTGGTAGACAGAAATTGAAAGAACCCATTATACACACTGGACTGAGATCCCCTTTGACAGACCCCTGATATTTAAAATAAAGTGTTAACACTTATAATATGCAAATTAGTATCCCCAGTTTTCTGCAGTTACTGTAATTGTTGAGCATATAAACAGATTGGCTGCTTGTTTCTCTGGGATTAGTGAAATTGATGTGGACGACTCTGATGAGAGTTCAATAAGATTCAAAAATCGTTTAAGGTTGTTCATAATTTTTTCCATCTACAGAGAAACAGCTTAATTAGCCCTACTTACAAAAGTACTATATAGGTCACACACACACACACACTAAAGTCACCCGACAGTACATCAAACTTCCATAAATACTATCTGTAATTCTGTATTGACTTGAATGGGAAAATGTGTCGCACAAGGACTTCAGTTTGACCAATTTTCATGATGTTTCATATTTAGATGCTTTTATTAAATTCATTCAGTTGTTAATCATAAATAAATCTTGGAATTAAATGGTTTTGATTTACTGTCAACTGACTTTTGGCCAACCCCATGTGTGTATATATATATATATATATGGGGTGGGGCACTAATGGTTAGAGTGTCGTACTCACAATCATTAGATCGTGGTTTCAATTCCCAGACTGGCAGTGTGATGTGTCCTTGTGCAAGACACTTCATTTCATATTGTTCCAGTCCACTTGACCGTAAATGAGTAACTCCAGAGAATGTTGTGATTTTAGTCACTCAAGCACTATGGAAACCAACCTGAGGAGTCAAGACCTAGGGCTACACAGCTACAGAACTACACAGCTTTCTATTGACCCCTTAGCATTCAGACTATTCTGTCAAATGTAAATTTTTATTTATTCACTTTGTTTTGAATTAATCTTGCATTGTCTTAGAGCTTTCAGATTTTTATGAGGTAACTGTTGATTTTTAGAATGATATTGTAGGGTAGACATGAGGGGCCAGATCTGGCCAGGTTGAATATAAAACAGGTAGAATATTTAAGCTGGATACATATACAAAGTTAAAGCACATTTGTTCTTCCCTTGACGAGTGTCATTCTAGCCACCACAGCACCAGATGCTCACCTGTAACTGCAACAATGTTTAATAAACGTCGCATGCTTCGAGGGTTGATATCACTGAAGTAATCGTTTTTAACCAAAGTGTGTGAAAGATCAAAGGTCGAGGTGGTCGTGTTGGACAGTTGGAGACTGGCTGTACGCCATTGTTTGAGCTTCTTCAGTTTTGATTCTGCTGGTTCCTGATGCTGCACACAAAACAGGAATGATAGAATTTAAATAATGTTGTACAAAGCCAGTGTGAGTATGATTGGTTTATAAATTCAGACATTTATTCATCAATTACTGGAAAAATAGATTTTTTTACTTATTTTACATATTTACGGTTTTCTTATTTACACACACACACATGTATTTTCCCCACTCTTCTTAACATAAAACCAATGGTAGCCTTAATTCACAAATAAACAATACACACACACATACAAGGAAGGGCTGAAAAGTTCCTGGTTTTAAGGGTATCGTGAAAGGCCTGGTTGGAGGCCCAACCTTCTGAGTTCTTTTGCAGGGCTTAGAAAAACTGAACGACTGCTGCAATATGTGTGAATCTGAGAGAGAAATATGTTGAATAAAATCATAATTAACTGATTCTCCTGTTAATGGCACAGATGCTAAAAATTAATTGAAACAAAGGCCATGTATTTCAAAACAAATATGGTAATGAAAGGGTTAATAAATTAACTGAAATAATAAATAATATTGTTCATAACACCATTTCTGTAAAGAGAGTATTGTTAAAGCCACTTTTACCCTCATGCATTGCCTGACCCTTCACACAGCTATTAACTCCTGCTAGTTCCCCACTTAGACACATACACACTCATTCCAACAAAGAAAACCCAAAATTGTGAAACCAGTTGAAGAATTACCTTAAGTTTTCCTGGAGAATCTGTATAATCTGCTGTACTGAATGAGCTGAAAAGTAGTGAGTCCCCTTTCTGGACACGTAATCCCTGACTCTGTAGGAAGAATGGTAAATGTACAATGTTTCTTAGGTAGTCGTAACCATGAACATTGGAGTCCAGAACAGACACTCGAAGATTCTGCTCGATTCCTTTAATGATGATATGAGGATCGACAGCTAGAATGGTGATAAATGGAGAGTTGTCGTCGGAGAACAAAGTCTTGACCGTGTCCAGCACACTCAGTACTTTGCCCTGCTCACAGCTGTCGAGGCCGTCGACGATAACTACAAGTCTGGTTTGAGTTCCAGTGAATGAATCTAAGCAAAGGACCATTTTACTCATAAGATCAACTTCATGTTTCAGCTTCTGCATGAACCCGTCCATCTTTAGCAATTCGAGTTGGTCGGCAGCTCGAACGATCCGTTTCTTCTGTGATACAGTCAGTGATAGCAAAGCACGTCCCCATGTATGGATGTTCATAATGAAAGACAAGACAACTATACTGAACAAAGTGATTGTTGCTGCATTTATTGACGTGTTCTTGGTGCCGTTCTTCACAAGAAGATACAAGGAAATACAGAAACAGACAAACACCAACATCGCTATCACAAAGTAAGGGATACAGCAGGCAGTTTTAAATTTACCTTTGCCTTTTTCTACAAACAAAAAGAAACATTATAAATAGAAAGGAAACAAAACATACAAATAAGAATTTTCATTTAGTTGCATTCCATTTATTGGTCATATTTTATTGAGAAATATAGAAATGTCTAACAATTGATAAGAATAATTCTTTCTAAGGCAGTTAGCTGGTGGAATTGTTATGCTGGGCAAAATACTTTGTGGCATTTCGTCCATCTTCACGTTTTGAGTTCAATTTCCACTGAGGTTGACTTTGCCTTTCATTCTTTTGGGGTCGACAAAAAAGTACCAGTCGAGCACTAGGGTTGCATCATTTAGCAACTGCTTTCCATGCTGGTATGGGTTAGACGGTTCAACTGAAACTGGTAAGCTGGAGAGCTGTACCAGGTTCCAATTTGATTTGGCATGGTTTCTATGGCTGGATGCCTTTCTTAATGCCAACCACTCCAAGAATGTAATTGGTGCCTCTTACATGCCACCAGCATGAGGTGCCAGTTACGTGGCACCAGCATCAGCCATGACTACACTTGGCTTAACAAGTCTTCTGAAGTATGGCATATTGCCAAAGGTGTTGTAGAATGATATTGAGAGACCAGTTCTAGCCAGTTTGAACATAATACAGACAAAATATTTGGGTTGGAGATGGCTGGTTTAAAAGCTAAAGGATTAAAATGGGAAGTTTTTATCTAAGAACCAGGGTCAATCTCAGGCAGTTAGCTATTAAAAAGGTTAAACTTCATATCTGCAAACAACCAAAAGGCAGGTTGTTCAGGCTGACCGATAATCTATAGGAAGACAAAGTGCTCATTGGTGACCTGACAACCAAGACAGTATTAATTCAAATGTACTGCAGTGTAGATGATGTTTGAAGGAGACAAAATATGGTGAGGGTAAGGGTGGGTGGAGATGTGGATACATCAGTTGAGGAGGGGAATAAATGGGTTGATTATACTTACTGTAAGACTGTGTCTTGACTATACGGAATAGTCGAGCTACTACGACCCCATAAGATCGCTCTGCCTCATCACAAAGAGTCCCAATCATGGCAGCTAGGGACTTCTCACCTCCAACACTTGTCAAACGAGTACAGTCAGAGAAGAGAAATCTGAAAGTGAAAAATGTCAGAGTTGTATGACATCAAGATATCAAACTATATAAATGATGGTGAAGATTAGGTCAAAGTTGACTCACAAGACTTTATACTACTACTATACTAGCACTCCGTTGGTTACAATGATGAATGTTCCAGCCTGCTCATGAAATTAATGTGCAAGTGGCTGAGTATTCCACAGACATGTGTACCTTTAATGTAGTTCTCAGGGAGATCCAGTGTGACACAGAATGTGACAAGGCTGGCCCCTTTCAATTACAGGTATAACTCGCTTTTGCCAACTGAGTGAACTGGAGCAACGTGAAATAAAGTGTCTTGCTCAAGGACACAATATTCCATGAGGAATCGAACTCATGACCTTACGATTGTGAGCCAAACACCAAAACCACTAAGCCATACACCTTCACAAGACTTTATATAGATAGGATAGAAGATAGGGTATAAAAGAAGACACAGTTTAGTCATCCTTTGTAAAGTGTTATTAGTGGATGATACTGTGAGCTGGCAGAAGTGTTAGCATGTGTATCAGGACAATTACCCACCATAGGGCAATTCCCCCGACGACAATTATCCCACTTGGTTAATTACCCCCTTTCCAAGATATTAAGAAGTTACAAATCATCATCTGTTGTCCTCAGGGGTAATTGTCTTGGGGGAGTTATTGTCCATGGTGGTGGTGGTAGTGGGGTAAATGACCTAGACTCGTTAGCACGATAGGTAAATTACTTGGTGGTATTTCATCTGTCTTCACATTCTGAGTTCAAACTCTGCGAAGGTCAACTTTGCCTTTCATCCTTTTGGGGGTCAATTAAATAAATATCAATTGAGCACTGGGGTGGATGTAACTGATTTATCCCCACCCCACAAAATTGCCAGCCTTGAGCCAAAATTTGAAGCCTTTGTTAGATGATACTGCACACAGAGGTGTGTGTAGCATCCTGTGGTCTCAAGGTATAATAGAAGACACTACATACAGGTGTGTGGCATTTTGAGGCAGTACTTTCTACTGTAGGCATTGACTAATAATGTCTTGTGAGTGAAATTTGGTTGACAGGTAAAGAATTTAAATTTGCCCTTAAGCAAGCACTGAGCCTTACCTAACGTGAGGTACTTCATTAGAACTCAGTTTGCGAGGGTTCCAAAACAACAAGTACAGCAACATTTTCAAACTCTTCATCTGTCGTTGAAAAACGTGTGATATGCGTAAAGTGAATTGGTTGGAGTAACGGTGAGTAAAATATCTGATTACAGCTGAAAATATAAACAGAGACACATGTATATATATCATCATCATCACACACACACATATCTGAAAGAAGAAGCACACTCTAAGATGTAGAGCAATATATATTAAAAATGGGGGAGGCTACTTTATGGGATTACCATAGGTTTCCTGTTCATAAACAGTTTAGCTTTATGGTGTATTGTCAGATCCCCAAAACCTATTGGCCTGTTAAAAATTTTGGGGGATTTGGCGATACACCATAAAAATAAACCCTTTATGGATGGGAAACCTAAGATAATCCCATAACCAGCCTTCCCCATTTCTAATATATATATATGTATATATACATATTTACATGTATACACATTCATTCTGTACTGCAAAGAGTGCTGTAAAATACGTACCAAAAACGATAGCCTGTAAGAATAACAATCCAAATCCAACACTGATTCCAACAATCCAGTTGAAAGCTAAACTGAGGCCAAACCCGATGATAAAGTTTAAGAAGAAGAGGAAGAATATCAAAGTTTTTGTGAAATGGAAGTTGATTTTCTCATTCTGTTGTGTAAAAGATTTCATCTCCTCTGTAAAATATTGGGAAAACAGTGACAAAGATTTTAACACAGCATTTTATTGCAGCAAACTTTGTTACAACAACAACAACAACGGAATCTGGGGGAGGGGATAAGTCGATTACATCAACCCTCAGTACTCAATTGGTACATGTGAGAGAAAGGAGGGCAGTACAGTTCTATATTTAAGAGATGTGAAATTATTTACATTTGACAGATATTTGTCCTTATCGTGTTTGTTGTTAGCACAATGTTTTGGCTGATATACCCTCCAGCCTTCATCAGGTGTCTTGGGGAAATTTCGAACCTGGGTTTCCATTCCTAAGGTATTTTTTGATGTTATAATTATTCAGGTCACTACCTGGAATTGAACTCGGAATCTTGGGGTTGGTAGCCCGCGCTCTTAACCACTACACCATATATCAATTAGCCTTCATACTATGATTAATGTTTTAAAACAGTTCAGACACGCAGTACAGCCGTGGTTCTCAATTGGGGTTCATAAAACCCTTGGGGTTTTATGGACATAAGATTTTGTTGTTAAAATGTATGCGCAATAAATTGGTAATTACTTCTGCAATGCACAAAATGTTTTAACAAGTTTTTTTATACGATTCCTAATAATATTTAATCATAAACATATAACAGAATTTTTATTAAACATTGAATGTCCATGAGGGTCCACCTGAACAAAATAGGAATCAAAGGGATCCAGAGGTAAAAAATGGTTAGGAAGCACTGCTCTATACTATGATCAAGGTATTAGGATCACCAAAGACAATTCAGGTCCCCTCTGAACAATTCAAACTTACTTTGTAATTTGTTGATTAAAAAAGATTTTCCACTGCCCCACTTAGCATAGAGTCCAACTGTTATTGGCATACTTAATGACGGTTCACTCAATACATCTGCCAAGGCACTACTGTAGATTTCATAACCAAGAAGGTTTTCAGCATCATTAGCATTCAAGTTTCCTGGAAATAGTAAAGTATTTTAAAGAATATAATTAATAGACATGGAGGATTGGTATATACGAGCGGGTGCTGAAAAGTTCCTGGCTTTGGGTAAAAGAAAATACAGGAGGATCAGTTAATTATTGATTTTATTCAACATATTCCCCTCTCAGATTCACACACTCATTGCAGTGGTCCTTCAGCTTTTCTAAGCCCTGTAAAAGAACTCAGAAGGGTGGGCCTCCAACCAGGCCTTTTATGACACCCTCAAAGTCAGGAACTTTTCAGCACCCCCTCATAAGTGGGAGATAGATGGAGAGATGGTGGGGTATAAGTGATGGGAAATGGTACATAGGTGTGGGTAAGAAATGGTGTATAAGTGTGTGCATGAGGGTGGTGTTGGCAGTGATGTACAGGTGTAGGAGGCATCGGTGCATACAAGTGCAGAATAGAAATTGATAGATCTGAATGTTGGGCAGGTGGGAGAGCAGTTATGTATAGGTGAGCAGCAGTGATGCACAGGTATGTGGAGAGAACAATGGTTTAGATAAGTGTAAGGTAGAATTAACTTTTGAAATCCTGTTGAAAAGTCCAAAGCCCAGTGTTGTAATGATTGTTATAAAAGACGAATGATAGAAGAAGGGTTGAACTTTTCTCCCTTACTTCAGAGAAAATCCTCACTTCAAAATGAATGTAAACAAGGTTACTATGAATCTTGGGATACTGTTTTACATGCTGGTGCCATTTATAAAGCACCCATGCTGGTGCCGCATATAAGGCACTAGTTTTGGGGCCATGTAAACAGCACCCAATGCACTCTGCATCAGGAGGAGCATCCAGCTGTAGAAATGATACCAAAACAGACAATTGGAGCCTGGTGCAGCTCCCCAGCTGGCCAGCACCTGTCGAACTGTCCAACCCATGCCAGCATGGAAAACGGATATTAAATGGCGATGGTGATGAGTGAGTTTGTGCAGGTGTGTTTATGTGTAGGTGTGAATATCAATGTTTATGAGATAACTGTAAGAGATCTTACTTACTGTGGCCAAAGATCTGTGTTAGTATTCCTTTATGGTAATAGGCATCAATACTATAGGGTGTCTCCCCTACTTTGTTGCCCTTGTATAACAGCTGGCTGTTTTTAGGGTTCCGTAATAGCATCTCGGTAATCCTTTTGCTCCGTGCCCGCAGAGCAATATGAAGGGCGGTGTCCCCTTTCTGTTAGCAATACAATAGAACACAGTTGTGTCAGATAGAATATAGTTTCAGCAGAAAAAAATTTTAGTGTTTTATGTCATATATTATAGAGAATATAAAGTAATAAATTAAATAATTACATATATACGAATTTATAGGTACAGGAATAGATACAAGTTGAGATTTTCAGGCCAAAATTTACAGCCAAAAAAAGGTCAACTAATATAATCAGATGACTTTAGAAGATCAAAATTCAAAATATATTTTTTGAATGTTTACTTTTACGAAACCTCCTTATTTTAACGATTTAATGCACTAGCTTCTCTGATTGAAACATTAAAAAACCTAACGTGTGAAATGAGATGTAATAAAAAACAAAAAAATTGTTTAAAGTCTCTTCAATTGGTAGCCAGGGCATGTACCACCCCCACTGCCCAGTTATGCTACTGATCACCTCATCGAAATCTTGAAGCCACAAGATAAGGCATGACTAATTCAAAACAATGAGAATGAATAATCTCTACGTGTGACAGAGAAATCTGAATGCTAAAGGGTTGAAATATAATGATTTATCTGATGTGAATAAACAATGGAACACCTGCAATGAAATTGAACTCAAGACCAATGAGTTGGTACTCCAATACTGTATGCACTTGACTATTTCACTGTTTACTTAGACATAGCTGTAGATTAATAATAAATGCTGAAGAGAAAAGAGATTGAACTGCTCAAGCCTTCACTGAAATGGACAATTCACACTGACCTTGTCGACAGCTGATACTTTAGCTCCTTTTTCCAGCAACATATACACACACCCTTCATTTCGGTGTCGGACAGCCTTCAGTAATGGAGTGTCACCATCCTTCATGTAAAGCAAATAATAATTTGATTATATATATGTACATATATCTATCTATATATATGTATATATACATATGTATAAGTGTGTGTGTATATATATACACACATACATACATGAATGTATGTATGTATGTGTGTGTATATATGTATGTATGTATGTATATATATATATATTGTATTTGATGGCATTGAAGATGTGAAGGCATATTTGATGCTCCCTAATTCCAGGCAGCTCTTATTTAAGGAAAACGTTTTTAGTGCATTAAAGCTTATGGCAAGCCTAACCTTATATATAGAGCCAAGAGTTTTTTTTGGGGGGGGGGTGCATCTTATATGCCATCAAATATGGTCGTTTTTATAATCTTCTATTCCTTTCATACTACAATAAAACATTTTATATACTCAGTACACATCAACAAAACATTATATGCCACACACAAACACTTCAAGTAAGAAAAAAAATCATACACAACATACAGCAATCTTCTATGCAGCAACAGAAGTGGGGTGGTTCCCAGGTATGTGTTTTATAGTTTACCTCCTTCAATATGTACACATAATTGATGCTATTACAATACAAATAACGTTCAAACATCAAAGTATCATTCTCTCCATTTTAAGGTGCAATTTCTGATGTTAGTATGGGTTGGCAGAGTCTGGAAAACAAGATAATTCTCGCTTCTTTTTATCTTGTCAACTCGTCTAAACATTGTGAAATCCAGTATTCACATTTCTTCCTGCATCTACCTTGGTCTCTCTCTCTCTCTCTCTCTCTCTCTCCAGCATTTCACTGTCTTCATCCAAATGATATCAACTACCTCTTCTGCCTACGTCAACTTCATCCCTGTCCCATCATAGCTGACCTCAGTCTATAAAACAATAAACATCAACTGATGTCTACAAGAGTTTTCTCAACCAATGTCTGCTTTGTTTATTTTGGACAACCAACATATATCAATCAACACATAATTGTTTCTAATTTAGGCACAAGGCCAGCAATTTTGAGGAGAGCATCTCTGTAGTCAGAAGTTGTATTTTGATATTGTATTGACCTTGACAGAATAAAAGGTAAATTTGACCTTGGCAGGATTTGAACTCAGAATGAAAAAAGCTGGAAGAAATACACCAATATATTTTTTTTCTGATGTTACCAGTGCCGCCTGATTGGCTCCTGTGCCAGTGGTGCATAAAAGCACCATTTGAGCGTGGTCGTTGCCAGTGCCGCCTGAGTGGCTCCCATGTTCACACACAGATTCCTACCATTTCACATGTGACAACTTCACACACACATCATTCTGTATGTTA
The DNA here is from genome assembly GCF_001194135.2 of Octopus bimaculoides. Classification (NCBI taxonomy): domain Eukaryota; kingdom Metazoa; phylum Mollusca; class Cephalopoda; order Octopoda; family Octopodidae; genus Octopus; species Octopus bimaculoides. Next base: position 54,361,587 of record NC_068993.1, read on the forward strand.
CAGTGTCACACATACTTGCCAGTTCACCTCACACATACATAAATACCAGTAATTAGCCACATGACCACCACTACTGAGATAAACAAAGAAATATGGCCAACTAACCTTGTTACAGATCTCCAAGTCAGGGTCCATAGCCAGAAGTTGTTTGACGATATCATTGTAGCCCTTATCGATGCCCCAGTAGAGTGCAGTTTTACCTTCCTGGATACATTATCGCCATCATCAACAGCATGAACAACATTGTAGAACAAAAAAGGTAAATTTATAGATTTCTCTTCACATACATGAACATCAGCAATATCAAAATCAAATCAAATGGAAATTGTAGTTGTGAGCCCCGTGCTGGTAGCACGTAAAAAGCACCATCTGATCGTGGTTGATGCCAGCTCCTCTGGCCCCTGTGCCGGTGGCATGTAACAAGCACCCACTACACTCTCAGAGTGGTTGGCGTTAGGAAGGGCATCCAGCTGTAGAAATACTGCCAGATCAGATTGGGGCCTGGTGCAGCCTCCTGGCTTCCCAGACCCTAGTCGAACCGTCCAACCCATGTTACAGTATTATAAGTATATGCGAGGGCATGTGGCCAAGTGATTAGGGTGTTGCACCCACGATTGCAAGATCATGGTTTCAGTTCCTAGTCTGGCGGTGTGTTGTCTTCTTGGGCATTGCTCCAGTCCGCTCAGCTGTAAATCGTTAACCCTGCGATGAACTGGTGTTCCATTCGGGGTAAATGTTGGCCTGTCAGCCTAACCAGCAGGTTGGCTTCATTTGAAAACTACAACAATGTGAGGAAGCACATTGTGACCAGTGGTGAATGACAGTATTCGATAGTCTGATTGATTCAGTGATAGACACATATACATACATATAAACATACACACATATGTAATTTGTGAAGGGGAATTACAGTGTTATAGTCTTCCAATAATAGAGAAATGTCCAATACTCACTGAACCAGCAATATCTACATCAGCATGTTTACCAAGCAAAGCCTTGACGATATCAACGTGACCTCCTTTCACAGCATGAATCAATATTGTATCACTCGCCTGGACAGAAAGAAAAAAAAAAAGAAAAAATATAAACAACAATATCAGACAATTCCTTAACCTTTTCGTTACCAACCCGGCTGAAACCGGCTCTGGTTCTGCAGTACAAATGTCTTGTTTTCAAGTTCTAAATTAAAATCTTTCACCAAATCTTAGTCACAATTTATGCTCCTAACACCAGCTTAATGATAACTAAGTTATTTTACTAAATTCTGGTTGGGCAGAAGACAGGGGCTGGCTAGGCAGAAGACAGTGGTTGGCTAGGTAGAAGACAGGGGCTGGCTAGGTAGAAGACAGGGGCTGGCTAGGTAGAAGACAGTGGTTGGCTAGGTAGAAGACAGGGGCTGGCTAGGTAGAAGACAGGGGCTGGCTAGGCAGAAGACTGCACTAGGCTCCACTGTCTGTTTTGGCAGGGTTTTTATGGTTGGCTGCCCTTCCTAAAACCAATATATAGTTATCTACAATTATATTTTCTAGTAGTTATGGACATCAAGAAACAACAACAAAAAACTTCACAAAATATTAGAAATATTAAGAGTAAAATAGTGAAAATGTGACTAACTTTATCAACAATGTTAACATAAGCTCCTTTGGCTAGAAGAGCCTGTGAGATTTCAGTGTAACCTTCTTTGGCACTGATAGCAAGGGCTGTGAAACCATCCTAAAGGAAACAAAGCAGACAAATAGCATTGGTTATTCGTGTAATTTGTGGAAATTAATGAAAAATAATAAAACAAAAAACTTAACAACAAAACTCAACTGCATGTTTCAAAACATGAACAAAATTGTTAACTCATTTCTGTTTATAGAAAACAAACAAGAAAAATATATATCATTTCTGACCCTCACAACATCTTAAAGATATAAACCAAGATTTTTCTGACAATTAAATATTCTTTCTACTTTTGGGGTTGATGTAATTGACTGCAGTACTTGATTGGTACTTATTTTATTTTATTGGCCTCGAAAGGGTGAAAGGCAAAGTTGACAAGAGTGGCATTTGAACTCAGAAACGTACAGAGCTGGAAGAAATGCTACAAAGCAATTCGTCTGGAACGGTAATGATTCTGCCAGCTTGCTACCTTTATAACATTAAATGTTGATTGGACTGTGTGTGGAGATGCTGACTATACACAATGTATAGATGCAGGCTGGATAGATAGACATGCTGTCTACCCTGATGTTGATTTGACAAATAGACACAGTGTGTAGTAGTTGATTGGATAGAAAGACACAGTGTGTAGATGCAGGAGTGTCTGTGGAGAGAGTATGTTGAAGTTGCATGGATAGATATGGTACACACACGTTGATTGGATCGGCATTCACAATGTGTAAATGTTGACTGTATTGAGTAGATATTGACTTCATATTTTCAGGAGCAGCAAGTTTTAGGATTTGAACCCAGCTTTTTTTCTAAATTTGCTATCATGAGAGAATCACAACTGAGGCATGCATTTATCACATGAACTACAATTTATCTGAGAATCACAATTTTCAGGTGCATGTTCTATTTATCAACTGATCAGCTTGCAGCAGATCACACCACAAAGTTAGAACATAAGTGAATGTCCTTAAGATTTGTGTTCTTTTTTCTAGTTAAGCAGTTTAGTACTAAATAACCTTTGCAGAGTGTTGAGGGTAACTCAAGGATTCACATGCCTCACTTCTTATTAATGCAGATCAGGTAAATAACTAAAATAGGCCAACAGCATGAATTATGAAGAATAAGTTAAGTTACTGTGCATTAAAAAGAAAGTTCTTAATAAATGGAAATTTCTTAGTTGGAGAAAGAAAGCAAAAACCTAGTGGAGATTGTTATCTCCCTTGTGTCTCATAGAAAAAGGGAGATAATTTTAAGACATGAATATTTTCTCAATCAATTTACACGAAGAGGAGAAAACAAATTGGTTCAATTTATTTGTTCAAAGATCAGATGAAAAGGAGAAAATCTGATCCTTGTCATGCAGGTAAGGGACAACCAAGGACATGTTTCAGTTTATTATTTTTAAAATGTTTAAAAAAAAAAAATCTTTCCTTACTTTATCAACTGCATTAACATGGGGGTCTCTCTCAATTAATTTGTGCACAATTTCTGTGTAACCACCACGAGTAGCAACAAGTAAGGCTGTCCATGAATTCTACAATAAAAATGACAAACGTTAGGAAAATGATAATGA